>NC_056744.1:819896132-820214632 GCF_019279795.1 Protopterus annectens
CACAAACCTAGTCCACTTGTGTTTTCTCATAATATTGCAGAGAATTGGAGAGTAATTGAGCAGGAATACAATATTTTCATACAAGCAGCTTTTTCTGACAAAGATGCACATACAAGGGCATTCATTTTGCTTAACATAGCTGGGTCACAGGTCATTGAAAGAAAGCATTCATTTGTATAATGCACCAGCAGTATATGCAAGAGAGAGGAAAACTACCATATTGTGGTACCAGCTGAATCAAGAGAGGACCCTGAGTGCTTAAAATGTATATGAGTGCTTAAAATGTATATTTAGAGAAATGTACAACCCCCAAACAAATGTTACATTAGAGAGGCACTTATTTTATACAAGAGATCAAAAGCCAGGTTAAACGTTTGCAGCTTATATCACTGACTTGAGAAATAAGGCTAAAACGTGCAGATTTGGTGACTTGAAACATGAGTTAATAAAGGACAGGCTTGTGTGTGGTGTTTATAGTGCTGCAGTGAGAATGAATCCACGTGTCTACCTATGGACTCACCAATCATTAGTACACTTCAATTTAAGTTAAAAGATTGCTTAGGTACAACTGGTTTTTGATGTGCCATTTCCAGGAGACTGCCAGTTGTGTTGTCACTAATTGGCATTGCACTGTTCAGATTACTCTGAGCTTTGCACCTACTTGCCCATTGCATGCCTCAGCATATGAAAATCTGTTGTGTGTATGTGTGTGGGGGGGTATGAACAGATTTAATTTTTTTACAATGGGTTTGATTGTGGGAGTGTGGCCTTGAATTTGCCTAGGTACTTACATCTCTCACAAATAGCTAGGACTGAGTTAATTAAAAGATCACTGCATATTCTTACACTGCCTGAGTATATCAAGGATAGCACAGAAAGTTGGCAAATTTGCTGAGAGCCCATTTTGACCAATGGTGCAAGGTGCAGCTAGGAACAATAAAAGAATGCAATATTTCAACCCCATGCTTAACATATTTGCTCAAGGAAAATAGCAGAGGTAGATTAATGTATGTTTTAAGAACTAAGTTAACCTTATGCAGTCAATATTCTAGTCTAGACTAGTTATAAGGTCTGTTTGGTGGGCAAATAGAAGATAATAGCATTTCAGCTCATACTTAAGGTACTGACTTTGGATATAATAATAAATGAAGATAAAATATGGTTTGGGTACCAACACCAGGTAGCAAATAACTGGCCAAGACTGGAGATACAAGAGCAGCTTTAGATATGCAATGGTGTACCGCTGATTAAATTTGCAGTTTAAACAGCTATCATTGAAACATCTATATTGGCTAATAGTGTCTACCCCTTAGAAACAGCAGTAAATTATTCCCTGCCTCGGAATAACCACTACTGCTCCCAGCAAGACCATCTAGGTTCATAGGCAGACTACAAAACAAACAGAAAACTATACTTTATTGTAAGATTAAGTTGCAAAAGTAGTAAAAAGAGTGGAAAGTTACAGGAAAAATACTTACTATTTACAATCAGATGTTATCAAATTAATTTACAAAGGAACACTCAGTGCAACAGCACTGCGGATCTATTAATTACAGAAATAAGTGACTACGAAATCCACAGTATCAGCTATTTTAACTGTGCTACAGTTTAATGTAAAAAAGTGGTAGAAAAATTCATACGGAGAAACACTTAGATTAACCAGAAAGTGATGCAATCAGATACTTAAACAACCAGACAACTGTCCAAGACTAGATAAACCTTAAAAAGTTATATAATTCAATTAAAAAAGCAAAAGTACTGCAATCACTAAATGACAAGAAGTGCAATGATTTATAGTACTTTCCTGGATATACTGTGAAGTTTAAGCTTAGAAAATGCCAGAAAAACACCTCTCAGCTCATGTGCTTCAGCTCCCTCTCTTCGCTACAAGCACTGCGAAGCTGAGTGGAAAAGTGAAAGAACCACTGAGAATGAACTCCAGACACTAATGTCGACCCCTCAAAAATAGTAGCAAATTATTCCCTGCTACCGAATATCTATGTCCGCTTTCAACAAGTTTACAGCCAGCCTGGAAAACCAACTGAAAAATGTAATTTAATGTAAGATCAAGTTTAAACGTAGGAAAAAGGATGAAAGTCACAGGAAAAACAGTTTTATTAGCTAGATGGAGATGTTATCTAATAAATTAACAAAGGAGAACACTCAGTGTAACAAAATATTTGGTAATTATACACACAACCAGGCAACTAAGAAAGACACAATATTAACTAGTTACTAGTTTAACCAAGCTGCAGTTTAGTGTAAAAAGTGATACAATGTGTAAAATCGTAGGGAAAAACATTTATATTAACTAGAAAGGGGTGCTTTTAACTTTAGAGAGTTCTACCTCTGGCAGTCTATAGGCTAAAACATGCCATAGTACTGAGCAGTGGGCACTAAAAGTAACATGTTAAACATTCAGTGTGCTTTTCTTACAAATCTTACACCTTGCCTTTGCACCACTGGCTTTAGGCTACTCTATCCATAATGAAACTAAAGGGTAAAGGACAGCTAAGCAAAACAACAAGCATTGAGTACCACACTAAATAAAAAAAAAATCAAATGGCAATCAAATTATTTTTCTGAAGTATTTTAGAGGGGGCAGACTGCCCATGCAAGGGAGGCATCGAGAGGGATGATAGCATTCTTGAACCGGCAAGGTATATTTATGGTAGTCAGCACAGCTAGCGAGTAGGATTTTCCACAGACTATACAAATATGGTAGTTGAAGGAGAGCTTACTGTCTACTAAACTGACAAGCCTCTAATAACAATATTGATTTGGGGGGGGGGGGGTCAAATGTGTGGTAGGTGCTTGGGTGAATGTGTTTTCCAACGGACATAATACTACACATTTTGGCATTCTACCATAGACTATAGTCCTGTTGCCATTTGTGTTTATGCATTAGACTCCCTTGTAGGATCCAGGAGTCCTCTGGAGCCTTGACAACATTTGCAGCTTTGAAGTCACTTGCACATCTGGACAGCCAGAGAGACCCTTGACAACAACTTGCGCATCAGAGAAACAAACACTGAATAGGAGTGACCAAACTATGGATTCCTAGCAACCCCACTAGTAACAAGCCCTTTAGTGGAGAGTATGCCCTTAATCCTAATTTGATGGAAATTGTCTATAAGCCAGTTTACTACCCAGTGGGTTATATAAGGATTTACATTTATTTTGATTAGTTTGCCTATAATGCCCAAGTGTTGAATGGTATCAAAAGCCTTGGCCGGTCAAGTGATCTGCCTCATCCAGTGCCTCAGTGATTTTTTCACTAGGTTAAACAAGCAGGATTACCCCTTCAAAAACCCAAAATGGTTTGGGTCAAGGGATGGCAGACTAATAACATCTTTGTTTATGAGGGCTATAGTAATGCATGTGATCATCTTGCAGACAAGACTGGTGAAGCTTATCGGTCTACAACTGCCAGAGTCAGTAGTGAGGTACCTTTATGAAGGTGGGCAGGCACAGTTGTTCTCCATGACTCTAGCACAAGAACACTTGAAAGACTGTGTCTGAACAGGTTCATTTGTGGGTCTGTTGACAAGGAATCAACCTGGCAACCAGACAGGTCCCACAGAGAATGTGATTTTTTTTCACCTCCAAGACAGCCTTCAGAACTTCCTCGGAGGTGATGTATTAAGGGAAATACAGACAAACTGTTACGTGGAGGGAAGCTACGGGGAGATGGATGGCTGAAGTCTGAACTAATACATGTTACTATGCTATCTATGTGCTCAGGGGTTTAGCAGGTGTTACTGTTACGTATCTACTCTGTGCAGTGCTGAGTATTTTTCCTAAGGTTCTTAACATAGCTGATGAATGATTTGTGATTGTCTTTGTGAGGGTGGAACTTTTTAGTTTATACCTTGCTTTGGAGGATTTGATCTCATTTCTATGTTATCTGTTTCATTTATTCAGGTTAGTTTTGGAACATGGAGTTTTTAGTTTATCAAGATTGACAAGTTTTTCTCTTTCATTAAACAGTTTGATAATACCATGGTCAACCAAAACGTTTGTGCTTAAATCAGACAAATTTATGTCACATTGGAAGCAATGACTTGATATAAGTAGTGACATGAGGCAGTTCTCTGCAAAATGGTGCTGGGTACTGGGTCCCCTTGATGCCATCAGATCAGCTAGCTCTAGTAAATTTGCCTTAGAGAAATCCTTGTAGATAGTAGTAGAGTTAGTGGGCATATTAGATTGCATCCTAATGGAGAAGACCACCAAATGAGTGTCAAATTTCACCAGTTACTCAGTAACTACAGATATAAAGCACAGCAGTGTTAAGCTTGTGATGGCCAAGTCAGGTAAATTTACACCCTTGCCAGAGGACAGCACTATCTGTTCTAGTGAAATAGCACTGGTGAAATCTAGGAAACACTGTGCATACTTTTTTGCACTAATACATGTCCAGTGATTTACAGATGGGTGGTTATTTTTCCCCAAGGAAAACACTGCTAAGTTCAATAGTTAAGAGGTTTGAGCTTGTTTACATAAAACCTCACAGGTAGTGGGTGTCTCAGAAGGGGATCTGCAGTTAGGTGGGATAGGGCAGGGGATCTTGTTTACAGTTAATAGGATGTGAAGGAGTTGCAGGTCATTAGCTTGCTGAATAAATCTAGAAGTGAGTATCCCACCAGGTGTAAGAGAGACACCTTCAGTAGGAGGTATAAATGAGTGGCAGGTATTGAATCTTGGTAGGGAAGGTGTGCTATTACTGTACTAGAGCCATGCTTCAGTGATAATGCAGATGTCAATTATTTTCTAGGGACAAAGAGGCATCTAGGGAGGGGAGTTCCTTATTAAGTTTAGGCTTCTAGGGAGGGCCATTCCTTACTGAAGTTTTTAGACTTAAGAAGCACTCCTTTTAAGCTGTCTTGATTAGGTATGACCAGATTGGTTGATGCAGCAAATTGACATTGCCTAAAAAAAAGGTAGTATGAAGATAAAGGTCTTACTCAATAAATGAAAGCCATGAGGAGAGAGGTGGATGCCACTCCTTAAAAAGCAGTTACGACTGTCAACTATATCCTTCCAGGCAGAAATATACTGAACTCCATTTTACTGACACTAAAACACTAAACCAATTGTTCCTGTCACAAAATGTAAATATTCCCTATTTTAAACATAAATTAAACATAATAATAATAATTCAAATAAAATACTTGTGTCTCTAGTAAAATAAAATCAAAGTCTGATATTTTATAGACAATAAGGAACAAAGGGTGTGCAAAGTACAACTATCATTGCATGCCTAGGGGTTGTGAGACACAGACTCAGAATTAAAGTATCTTACAATCCCATTGGATACAGCAATGTCTATAACATGCCCATTCCAAGTACCTTCAACATCTGCATTTTTTATTTGGTAGTAGGAATTTTTCCTTTAGACGTATCTATAGTATAATTACATGTTTTGCAGTATATAATGTAGTTTGAATAACTTATACAGTCGTTTCAATTAACGGATTGTTGTACAGGATTACAACTCTAACTAGGGAGAATTTTTGGAATAAAATGTTCAGGGTGGTCATTCATTTCACAGTCATTTTTTTAAGTCTCACATTGGATGAAATTTGCACAGATTTACTGCCATATTTCAGGTGTTAGTATTAGCCCACAAACTGCATGTTGAAAAGTTGAGTACAAATATTAAGTTTTGGCAGAGTAATGGACACTTGTTAAAAATAAAATTTAGAAAATGTATACTGCCCATTTCAACTAATTAATCATGGTTACACATTTTAACTATGTGGAATTTGTAGGAAAGTTTCAGTGTAGTCATTTTAGGGACTCTTCTGTCAAAATGTTGAGTGTCACTGTGTTCCATTTGTAAACGTTTTAGTGTTTGCTTGCACAAGTCAGACTTTGGATTAGATATGCACAAGTTCTGGGTTGTAGTTCAGACGGTGGTCATCCAGAGATGGTCCCTTGGATTCACAGAATTTCTATCCACCTGTGGTAACTGCATAAGAAGCACAAGTCTGATTCAGCAGCGAGGTAAAGAGTGAAGGACTGTCACCTGATATGTACACATTCGATTCTGTTTTCAAGTCCCCGCATCTTTCATAGCATCACAGAAGCCAGCAATACTTAGCCCTAAATGTCACATTTCTACGTTAAACTTCAAATATTGGCAAAAACAACAAGCAGCTCTATTTTGTGTCTTGTACTGTTCTAGAATATAAAAACTACTAAGAACTTAATAAATGTTGGGGACAGTAGAAATATTGCTTTTTTTTTTGCTAGAAGTCTGACTGGAAATAATTTGCTGTAACCGATAAAGGTGTATGAAATTGGCTTTCTTTTTATTTAGTAACTATCTGCCTTGATAAAATACTTTTGTAGTTGCAGACAGTTTGAAATAATACCATAGTCTGTCTACTTGGCATTTGTTTACTAGGTTGGGAGATGGCATAATGGTTAAGGTGTTATGTCACAGACATAAGGTACAGGGTTTGACTCTTACAGTTGAAACATTAGCTAGGCTTAGTAAGAACCTATAAACTGACTTTTTTAATGGTATAGTCTTTGAGTAAAATTTAAAACACCAGTATCTATGTAACACTTAAGGAAGGAAAGTGTAAAGTTAAAGGGAGAATTTCACACTTCTTACTCTTGCTGGTTACCTTTTTAATCTTATTCTGAATATGTCAAACACATAAAGAAAAATATATTTAGTCTGTTTGAAAGCAGCAGTACCTTATGGTGGACTGCAATGTACAGCATTGTAGAAGCCGTAGGCCAGATATGTAATCCGAGGGTCTTTTACCTCCTGAACATCTAACATTTCGTAGACATTTCCAACTTGAACAGTACCTGATCTTAGAATGTGGAAGTGGCAACAAAAATGGCCATGACACTGACAAAAATCTACATTTACTGAGCCAGTATTAAATATTTCCTCCATGGTATCAAAGCATATGTGATCAACATTGTGTGATAACTGACTCTGTAGCAATGACGGAAAAAAAAATAACAAATCCATCAGCTACAGTCAGCACTGACTGCAGAGACAACCATATTGATGAGTGCTATTAGCAATAATAAAGTCAGTAAAAATAAAACACACAAATATATTTAATGTGGGGTCAAAGCCCCTAAAATCAATCTCAATATACTGCCCTCTAGGTAAAGCAATGGAATAATTGCTATATAAACAATTAATGCAATACATATCAAAATATGACTTGTTAACTAACATACAGCAGGGATTATGCAGAAAACATGGCCCACAAACAGCATCATTCACTGTAAATGTAACTAACTTCATATTTGAGGCAATAAAAAAAAGGTAGTTAACAAGTGCTTACTCCATTGACCGGAAACATGACTTTAAGTTCATCAGCTACACATTTCTACTTAAAAGAGTACAGTTGGTAAGATCTTATACTAACAGTCCTACTTTTCTCTGTTGCACATCCCTTACATCTGAGATACCCTGCCAAGAATAGCCTATTATCCAGACAACATTCCAAAACCTTATCATCATCACAGTGCATACATCAGCCATATGTTCCCTGTGTAGGCATAAGGCAAAGGTGATGTATGAATGCTCAATCCTCAGAACTGAAATGCCCCAGGAGACCTACAGCAACCTCAGGGGGAAAAAAGATATGTCCATCCAGGAAAAAGAAGAGAAGGAAAAATGGCAAAAAGGCCCAAAAAAAGAAAAAAAAGAAAAGAAAACCCCATCAAAAAGAGTCTTCTAAACAAGAAAAAAGAAAGAAATTATGGCAGGAGGGAGGGACCACTGAAAAATAGGACATCTACTGCTATGGTAAGATCTTACATGACTTTACTATGCCCCTTCTCATCAATGTTGCAGTATTACAAAATCTACTGTATATAATGGGAGGAGGAAGGTAAGGAATAGCCCTCCACAAATCCATGAAGGATGGACCTGACAAACCCTGCCCTAGCTCTGGAAATAACATCTAACTTATAATGTTTAGCAAAAGTATGAACATAGGACCAAGTAGCAATTTTTAGAATGGCTCTTGAACACCGACCCTTGTAAAAGCTCAAGAAGAAGCAACTGCTCTAAGAGAGTGAAAATAAAGTAGAAAGCTGCTTACTATGAAAAGAATTGCAAAAGAAAATGGCCTTAGAAATCTAGGAGGAAAAGGTTTGCTTAGAAACAGCCAACCCCAATGTCCCGGTGCTAAAAAAAAAAAAAAGATAAATCTAGCAAAACTAGAATTCTAACTGTGTGATACCTTAAACCTCTTGCATCAGAGGGCTCATGGGATATATGCAAATCACCCTTTAAGGATATTGGGTGTTTCAGATAAATGGCAATTCTGAATGTCCATGACTTTTTCTTTTAATTTTTAAGTATATTTATGAGGAATTTCAGGCCATTTAAACCAAACCCTCTAGCTGTGGACATGCATGTGTCTTATGATATGATCAGGACAACATAAGATGAATGTTTGACCTTTGGAAACACATGGTTGTCATACCCAAGTGATATCCATAAACATTAGGGTGCCTACAAAATATCCCAACTAACAAACTAAAACAAAGAGTAAAAAGGTCACACAGATAACCAACTGGTTAAAAAACACAAAAAGAAAAATCTAGCAAAGCTAGAATTCTAACTGTGTGATACCTTAAACCTCTTGCATCAGAGGCCTCATGGGACATATGCAAATTACCCTTTAAGGATATCAGGTGAAGCCATGGTCATTCAGAATTGCCATTTAGCTGAAACACCTGATAGCCTTAAAGGGTGATTTGCATATATCCCATGAGGCCTCTGATGCAAGAGGTTTAAGGTATCACACAGTTAGAATTTTAGCTTTGCTAGATTTTTCTTTCTGCGTTTTTTAACCAGTTGGTTATCAGTGTTACCTTTTTACTCTGTTTTAATTTGTTAGTTAGGATATTTTGTAGACACCCTATGTTTACCGACATCAGCTGGGTATGACAACCCTCTGTTTCCAAAGGCCAAACATTCCTCTTATGCTGTGCTGATGATTTCATAAAAAGACAGAAATATGCATGTCCACAAGCTAGGGCGCTTTGGTTTTAATAACCTGAAATTGTCCATAAATAGACTTAAAAATGAAAGTAAAAGAAAAGGTCATGAACATTCAGAATTGCCATTTAGCTGAAACACCTGATATCCTTAAAGGGTGATTTGTATATATCCTATGAGGCCTCTGATGCAAGAGGTTTAAGGTATCATACAGTTAGAATTCTAGCTTTGCTAGAATTTTCTTTTTGTCTTTTTTAACCATTTGTTTATCTGTGTGACCTCTTTACTCTTTATTTTAGTTTGGTGCTAAAAGAAACAAAAAAAATTGCTCAGATTTTACTAAAGGTCTTCATTTGGTGCAAATAATACCTGAGCTGTCTACGTAAGTCCAAGATGTGAAGCACCTTCTCACTAGCAGAGTGCAGAGAAGGAAAAAAGGAAGAGTTGAATAGACTGATTCAAGGGCAAATCATTAACCACCTCAGGCATAAAAGAGCCTGAAGTTCAGAAACTTTCTTGGCTTAACAGCCACTAACAAAACCATCTTCCAGATGCAGTGGTGCAGAGAGAAAGAAGAAGCAGTCTCGAGAGGGGCTTGGGTAAGTTTTCCAAGTACAAAATTAAGGTCCAAGGAAGAGGCCTGATATGAAGGATGCCTTTAAGAAATTGCTTGACCCCAAAACAGGAGGTCAAAAGAGGCATCAAAGGCAGACAGGCAGAAATAGCTGACAAATGAGCTTTAACAGAAGAATATGCTAAGCCAGCACTAAGCAATTTACACAAATAGGAAAGAAGCAAAGAAACTCCCACTGGAAAGGGATCCTGATTATGCCTGAGACAACAAACAGAAAATCTCTTACATCTATCTATATGGGAGTTTTTGGTAAATGGTTTCTTGCCCTCCTGCACAACCACAAGCAAGTACTCAGAAAACTGGTATCTAAAGAGGATCAAACTCCAATCCCCCAAAGTGTGAGCTGAAGCGCGGACAAGTAACGGTTAATGACAGACCCCCTTGTGTTGTGTGAGAAGATCTATGTGGTGAGGTAAGTCGTGATGACTGCACCAGCAAGGTGATAGAAAAGTGGATACCAATGCTGCCTGGGCCAAAAGGGATTAGCCAGTAAGATTGGGGGACAGTCTTTCATAATCTTGAGAAGGACCCTGGAAAGTAGGAGAAGAGGAGGAAAGGCATACTTTAAAGAAAATGACATGGCATCTAACTTCTAAGACAGAGGACTTGAAGCTCTAGAACAAACTGAAGGATGTTGCCTGTTCAGAGAAGAGGCAAAGAGATCTTGGAGAGTACCACACAGATGTACAATGTCCAGGAACACCTCCCTCTGAAGCATCTATTCGTGAAGTTGTGTCTTGGACCTGCTCAGAATGTCTGCCATGAGGTTGTGCTCTGAGGAAATGTATACCTCCTGAAGAGTGAAATGATGACAAATAGCAAAATCCAAAAGCTGAACAGCCAGTCTGCAAAGAAGATAAGACTCTGCTCCCTCCATTTGTTGATGTGCCACATGACCATGGTGTTGTTTCTAAAAACCTTTAGAGGCCCTGGTACCCAAAGGGAGTGAAAGGCCTGCAGAGAAAGAATAAGGGCCCTCATCTCTTTGGTGTTGATGTGGTCTGACATCTGATGGAGGGACCAGAGACCCTGAACTTTCAGAATTTTGGAAGAAGCCCCCACTCCCAAATCATAGGTGTCTGTGAAGAGCTCCTAAGTAAGGAAGAGGAGAGTGAAATGACAGACAAGAATTGAGAGAGATCTACCAAATCCACCAATGAATCTTTAGCTTGAGACAGGGTAATACAGGGACTGGAAATTCTAGAGGGAGGCTGGTAATCTGTTGTGAAACAGGTAGCAACAGGGACAGCCAGAGGGATAAGGGAACTTGATCAAGGGGAATGGGAGACAGCATGTCAGACAGAGGCAGATTTATCAGGGAAGGAAGGCTTTTGGCCTTTAGAAGTCTGAGTGGGCTTAGCAAAAAACATATGTTTGTAAACTCATGTGCCTCTAGGGGGTTGTCAAGGCTGCCTAAGCACAAAAACAGATTTGGAGGTATAATTCCTCTGAAATTTGGGAATATCTCCTCATGATAGAACCATACGCAGCAGCCCTATAGGACACATCAGCTGCATTATAACTACATTTAATAGAGTGGTGAGCCACTTCAGAAGTAGTGCTGAGCAAAGAGCGAGCATTAGTCATACTGTCTGAGTCAGACAACCCCTCTAAGCTGCAGCAAAAGAGCCAAAACATACTTGGTCATATTGCTTTGACAGTTTATGGCCCATGAAGGCCAGAGTAGCACAGGTATATCTCTCCATAGCTCAGCTGTCTTTATCATAAAGGAGTGTTTGAGGAAAACAGAAGTTTAGAAGGCTTATCTGCAGAAACAGCTATCACAGCAGGGTCTGAAGATGGACATTTGTAGAGGAACATGAGGGTCTTGGGTACCTTATAGAAACAATCTTACTTCTTGGGAGGAGGAGGATGGGAGTCAGGAGCTAAAGAAGCAGCTGGAAAGGTATCTAGCAAAACAACAAGCACTGGAGGGACAGCTGAAGGAGCAGAAGATTCCACTTGTAATAGCTCATAATACCTCTTCTGAGTCTCTGACATTTGGTTACAATATCACCTAAAGTGCTCCATTATAAGGACCAGAGTAACCCCAAAGGATAACTCCTCAAAGGCAGAATCAAAGGATAAGGAATTCTCCTCCTCTGACTCATAATCTTGGGAGAAAAATCTGTGAAGAATAGGCTAAGGATTCATCCCCAAAATCCCACCCCTCATCTAAGGAATTAGAATCTCTAGGCCTCTTGGAGGGAGTGGATGCCCAAGAAGTAGCAGGAAAAGATAAGTCCTGAGGTGGCTTTAAGGCCATAAGTGCATTAAACAAGCCCTGGGTAAAGTCTTGTCATTCTTTATGGGGATCCTTAGCAATGGATGGGACATGCTTGGTCTTCTGTTTCTTTTTCAATGGGATGTCAGGTTTGACTAATATAGGTGGTACAGGGATTTAAGACTATTTATTTATGTATTTCCAGTTTGATGACTGAGGAAGTCCACTGGGCCAAGCAGAGCCCATTTTCAGTGGAGGCCCGGAGAGAAAAGCTCCAAAAGCAATTAACAGAATATAACATAAGTAAGGAATATACAGTATACAAATGCATAAATATACAATTTAAAATACAAATACAAAATCAGGGAGTATATGTTTAAAGAATACAAATGTTAAAATAAAGATAAAGTCAAAAGTAATACAGATAATATAATTAAAAGTACAAGTCATAAAGTGTTTATACAAGTTTAGTGTTTGTTCTAACAATAATGTTAGTGAAGGGAGGTTTGAAAGAGATGACAGTGTAATTTAGATGAGAAGGGAGCAGGAGCAGTCCCAGTTTGCTGCAAAAGAGTTGCCTGACTACCAGGCATCTCTTCATGAACTAAAATTTGGAGAATTCCCCTAACCCCCTCGGAAATGATCGGCTGTGGTTTCCTCCCTCAACATCTGTGACAAATGTATGCACAGCCTCAGAAGTGTGAGAAGCAGGCTCCATGCCAACCTCCAACTGGGCCATGGCAGAGGGAACAGGTGTCAGAATGGTCATCAGACTCTTCATCCACCCCGATAGAGATGGCCAGCGGAGACTGGAGAGCAGCAAGAAAAGAGCAAGAATTTTTAGTCTCCTTTTTAAGAGATGGATGAACCTCGGGGCAGAAGGATTCAGCCACGACACCCTGAGTCAAAAGCTTAAGTCACCAGTTCTCCAGATAGATGGATAAGGAAGACAGATGACTGCAAAGAGTTTTAGGAACAAAGGCCTGACAAACAGTACACTGTACAATGGGTATGGTCGTTTGTAGCACCTAAGAAGAACAGGCACTTTTCATGTTGATCTTTATGGGAAATCTGCCTCCCATACTAATACTTTCCTATCCTGGAAGACACAAACTCACAATACAAAAAAGAAAAAGAAGGGAAGGAACCCCAAAAGGGGAACTTATCTGTCAATGGCTCAGTAACACCAGCACAGAAAAAGATGTCTTAGACCAAAATTCAAATGTAATTATCAGACTGGCGAAAAAGAACTTCTGAGGACTGAGCATTTGTATGTGACCTTTATGCCCTACACCTGCATTGGAAGCATAAGGCTGTCATACACTGCTCTAATATTGTAAAGGTTTTGATATGCTGGCTGGATGATAGGCTATCTTTGACAGAATATCCCTCATGTAAGGAATACTGCGGCAGTGATAAAAAAAGGAAGTCACTAGTTAGTTTTGGCATAAGTGAAGGCGCCCTACAGTGGTAAATTACATACCTATCCAACAGAACGTTTACCATCACATCCAAAAATGGTACCTTCCAGCAGGATTAGAGCTAAATTCTTCTCCAGTCTTCTCCATATTCATTAACAACCAATTATTCAACTTACCAACTCAAACTGTACCCATTAAGCAGAGGACATAATTACACTATATTCTGATAAATCAGCTCATAAATTACAAGAAAATGTAGAACCAGATTTCAGCTCATTATTAAACTGGCATGCAGACCTGCAGCTTATACAAATCTGAAAAAAAGTATTATGCTGTTTGCAAACCAAAATCTAAAATCCAGCCCCACAATAAATGTTATTGACACCTTCCAAGGAATACCACTACCTAAAGTTATTTAACAAAAGTAGCTAGGTATAAATTTTGACCAACTTAACTTTGCCACACATGTATAAAGCATCATAACAGTAGTTGTGAATCAATTAAGATTAGCATACAAATACAGTTGTCAACTCCCATTAAATTCTAGGAAAGCTTTGGCAGTACAAATAATAATGTCCATAACAGAACCCTGTTTACCATCAATTACAATACACTCACACCCATGATTTGCAATTGACTGCAAACAAGCACTGCAGGATCATAAACACTGGCAGCCCCAGGGAACATTGCTGTGACTCCACAGAGAAATCCAAATGGCTGGCAGTTACAGCGAGAGATGCTCTCCAACTTAACCACTTCACCTGTAAGTTACTAAACTCTTCAAACTGCCCACCTCTAGCACATACTTTACAATGCACACAAACCTGCTATTCATTATACTTGTCCACAGATGATGCTATCTACTTGTCAAAGCCACATCACAAAAGCAATAGGCAAGAAGGCTTTTCAAAGTTTGCTCCTTCAGCATCAAAATTGTTACTTCAAGATATCTGCAAACAATAAGAATTAAGTGCATTCAAAAAGGAGCTACTTCAATTTCTTAACAAAGAACTGTGTGTGTGTGTGTGTGTGTGTGTGTGTGTGTGTGTGTGTGTGTGTGTGTTCGTTCATACTGCACTACACTGATGTCCATTACAACATTAGTTTCTTTGCCTTGTGCCAAATGAGTGTAAGAACAGGCTCCTGTTCCCTTTCAGCCGTGGACAGGATAAAGTGAGTGCAGCAAAACAAATGTGTGAGTTTCCAGTGTGCACACTGTCACCATCAATGAGCAATGCTTTTAGTAATCAGAGTGTAATACAGCATTATGAATAAATGAACATGGCCATGGGCTGCCAGTCTTTTCTAATTAAAGTACCGTCTGCTCTTAGTCTGAACCCAAAGGTGCATTACAAATGAGGCTGTTAGTAACATGGCCATCCAGCAAGAAATCAGTAAAAAAATGTATGCAACTCTTAGAAACAATAATAATCTGGACATACAATAATATCAGAAATAAAGCTTAGTAGCTAGAGTGTAATTTATCATTTACATGAACAGTTTAAAAAAAAAAAGACACCTGAAGAACAAATCACTGAAATGCTTTACAATAGCTGAGTGGCACAGTAATTAGTGCTGCTGCTGTCTCACAGCGCTTGGTTTGCAACTTCAGTTCCCAGCTGAGAAGCTCTATGTATGGACTCTGCATGGGCTTTTAGCAGATAGTCTGAGTGCCTCAAAAAATCCCACTGACATGCCAACAGGTGAACTGAAACCCCTCCAGTTTGCCCGGGTATATATGTATGTGCCCTGGCAGACTGGTGGCCCTTCCAGGATTATTTTTTGCCTTGTGTACAGTACTGTGCCAATATGACTCTGCCTGCCCTGAGACCCCAAACATGATAAATCAGGTATATGGTAATGAATAATTTAATGAATGAGCAAATAAATGTTGATTAATTCTGTGTTTTCTTTTTAATAAGAAGTTTAAAACACATCAGAAAAGAAAGCCATTAAAATTCATGTTTATTGCTTTTGCATTTTCTGTACTGTAAGGCTCTATGCTTACACAGCTTTTATTAATACAGCATTTTAAATAAAATTTGTACGTTTTTATGCATGCATTATTTTTCATGTCAAACATCAGCTTTTCACCTCATAAGTGCAATAATCATTGTGTGTTCTGTGAACTAAATGTTGATTTTTTTGATTTTTACAATTCAACTTCAAGCAACTGGCCAGTTTTGTTATTTTAAATATGTGCATGATTCCAAACCACATACAACATAATCCAATCAGAACATCTAGTTTCCTATGAAGGTTTTCTGAATGTCTATAGTTAAGTTTTTTGCCTTATCATTTTATGAAAACTTGCCAGGCTCAAGAATAATCTATGACATTTGCAGCAAACAAAATTCTGAGAGGATTAATTTCCCTTGTGTAGGTGTCTGTACTACAAATCAGAAGATTATTATTTTGATCATGAAAGGCAAAAGTCCTGACTGCTTTTTATCCATGTTCTTTAAGAAAGGTATTAGCTGGAATTCTCTCTCATATTTCATAAATATGACAAGACTGTGGAACTCTCTGTCTTAACAACAAACATTAACTGCATTCCCACATACAGACTTGTCTTATCTTCTAAATAACCAAAAGCAGTGATAGCTACCAAAACCAGATAACTATGTATTTGAGGTTTATACTACTGAAACCTTACAAATAACAAATTACTTTTCTAAAATATGAGCAGGTAGTTCCACATAAATATAAAAAAGTAACAGCTTTACAACAAGCTAGTTTCATTAGAAAGAAAAGTACAAATGTCTTAATAATGTAGGATTAAGAAACTAAGTAAACACAATTTTACAAACACACACACATATATACATATATACACATATATACATACATACATAGATGGCTCCTTATTGGAATGTTGGTACTCATGATGCTGCATCCCAAAAACAACAGTGAATCTTGAACATCACTCTTCTCCTTTAAACGTTTTTTGTGTATGTTTGCAGGGGACAAGCCACCATGCATCCCCCAAAATTGTATGTATATATATATATATATATATATATATATATATATTTACATACACATATGGGTCCACTATGTAATCTCGAAATACTGAAATCCCGAATTTCAGTATTTCAAAATTACATAGCCGAAAACACAACCACAATACCCAATTCCGAAACCGCATAACCGCGAAATTCAAAATCCTGAAGGTACGCTATACATACAGCACACACATAAACACACACAAAACTTCCCCCTCAATCAAATAAATGACTCTACACTACAGACAAGGAGGGAACAAGCCCCCCTGCACCCCCCTACTTATATATTCTAACTCCGAGATTGCACAAACAGACACACAAATGAAACTCATACCTACACACATCACAGTCACAACACACACACACACTAAAGCCCCTAACCAACACACTTACACATACATACTTACCTAAACTTCCACCCATCCATGCACACACCACACCAGCGGAAGCTGAAATTCAACATTTTCGTGTTTAGGGATACTGAATTTCACGCTTCTGCTGGTTTTGGAACTTTGAGTTTTTGGCTATGTAATTTCGAAATACTGAAATTTGGGATTTCAGTATTTCGAGATTACATAGTGGACCTATATATATATGTATATGTGTATATATATATGTGTGTGTATATATATATATATATATATATATATATATATATATATATATATATATACACACACATGTGCATCTGGAGCATTTCTCCCCGGGCCTATGCTGAAAATTGGCTTTGTTCCAAGTCAGACTTTCCTGGTAAATAAATAATATTTATACTAACTCTAGATATCACCATACTAACTCTTGCCATACCTCAGAGAAAAGGAACATTCCAAGGAATAGCAATCTCCGACTTAATATTCAAGCCCATTTTTTCGGCCATTCAGTTTCCATGTTTTGGGGTTGGCTTTAGTGGTTCCTGACATTTCAAACTGTAACCCTACATATAGTGTGTGTGTGTGTGTGTGTGTGTGTGTGTGTGTGTGTGTGTGTGTGTGTGTGTGTGTGTATATATATATATATATATATATATATATATATATATGTGTGTGGGAACTACTAGTCTACATTCTGGGCAGATGAAAAATGTAACTAAAACTGTGGTTTTAAATACAAGTAGTACAGCAGTGACTACTGAATTGTGCAATAATTCTGAATTAAATATTGATAATGAGGTTTCTATAGAAAACATTGAACCTACTGTCCATCAGGATTTGGTCAGAAGTAATGGGACACATACTCCCATTAGTAATAACTACAATATGCCAACAGTGGAGCCCTCTTCTACACAATCTTTACAGGTAGTGCGTACCAAAATCAGACCAAATTTGATACAGGGAGATATGCATGAACTAGTGAGCCCTTTCCCCATAGCAGACCAACGTCAGAAAACCAGGGATCGCTCTATGAGCAGGGGCAGACAAAAAAGAAAAGCCCCATTCAACGACTCCAGGGGGCCCACTATCAAGAAGATGTGGGAGAAATTAACCTAGTTCATAATTTATCACATAGACCGTTAGACATATCTGAAATAGAAGTATTGAATAAGGGTCTATCTTTTATTCCTACAATTACTAGTAATATCACAGATTCTATCATGGACCTGAAGTTGTTTACCAGGAATTTACAGCTTAAAGTAATGTTTAATGACAGCAGGCCTAATGAACATATTGTAAAATTAAAAAAACCTAGCCTAATGATTCCAAATCTACATCCTTCTATAGAAGTTTTTTATAAAGCTGTTGAAAAAGATCTTTATGCCTTAAACAATAAAACAGATAAAGTTAAAAGAAGTAATCTTACCTTAAAACAATCTAGAGCTTTGAAGAACCTAATGTATGATAGGAACATTAGCATTAGACCAGCTGACAAAGGTGGCCCTATAGTGATTTTTGACACCAATGACTATAATATAAGAATGAAAGAAATGTTAAATGATTCTAAATATTATACAGAAATTCTTCATAATGATGTATCACGTACCATCAGCTGTGTATATAACACCTTGGAAGAGCTGTATAAGATGGATAATATTGATTATCATTTATATGATTATCTGTTTATAGAAGAACCTGTGATACCAATTATTAAGGGTCTACCGAAAATTCATAAGGACCCAACCAACCCCCCCCTGAGACCCATTGTCTCAGGGAGAGGTTGGGTAACAGAAAATATTTCTTTTTATTTGGAAATGACCCTGAAACCTTTGGTATATAAGCAGAATCATATACTCAAAGATACAAAAGAATTTTTATTAGATTTTTATGAAGTTGCAAAACCATTAAATAATACAATGCATCTGAAACTTGTCACCATGGATGTCAAATCATTATTTACAAACATTCCAAATGACAGGGGCCTTGAGTATATTCATTTATACTTGCAAAGGCATTCTAATTTCTCTGAAGGTCGCACAGAAGTACTATGTAGTTTGTTGGAATTAGTATTGGAAAGCAATTTGTTCATTTTTGATGGGCACTATTATTTACAGAAGGATGGCGTAGCTATGGGCACGTCTTGTGCCAATAGCTACGCCAACCTGGTCATGGCCTCATGGGAGGAAGAAAAGATGTTCAAACTGGAGGCATATAAAAATCATGTGTTATTCTACAAACGTTTTGTAGATGACCTTTTTTTCCTATGGCAGGGTCAATTGGAAGAGCTTATTGCCTTCCACAATGAAGTAAATGAGTTAACTGATTTTTTGAAGTTTACTTTGGTCCATTCTAGTGACATTATTTCGTACCTAGATGTCAATATCATGCGTTTACCTAATGGATACTTTAACACTGGGGTGCATAGAAAAACTTGTTACAAAAACAGTCTTTTGAATAGAGACAGTATGCACCCCCCTCATGTATTCAGAAATGTATTAAAAGGTCAATGCATGAGAGTCTCAAGATTAAATGCTTCAACTAATATGTTTAATCAGGAGTTAGCAGAACTGGAGAATAGATTCTGTCAGAGATCTTATATGTCAACAGAAATAGCAGATGCTAGTGCAAGTGTTAAAGAGCAACGCTATAGTCGAGCATGTCCCTTTTTTTCAGATTTAGGGAAGGATGTGTATGGCCTGGTGGATGGTAAAGGGACCACACAAGGTAGCAATTACATGAGGTATACTTTATTTTACACACAAGATGTGAACTACATAAGAGATAGCATTTGTAAACATTGGGACATACTGAATTTGGATTCGGAAGTATCCAAATTTATACAAGAAACACCTAGATTTGCATATAAGAACAAAAATAATCTACATAGATTGTTGTGTGGTAATGTCTCCTATATGGGTATGAATGTGACGAATTATGAAGGAACTACAATCTGTAATCAATGTAATTATTGCCAACATATATCTAACATTAGTGCTTTTATACATCCCTTAACAGGTGATTATATCAACGTCAAGGTGAATGCGAATTGTAATACTAAACATGTGATTTATCTGGCTAGATGTCAAACTTACCCATCTTATTATGTGGGCAAGACAGATAGAATGTTTAAAGAAAGGATAAGAGAGCATCTTTATCAAATTCGCATTCAGTCTGAAGTTAATGCCCTATCAAAGCATGTCATAAGTGCAGGAAATGGACATAGTTTTACATTTTCTGCTCTACAAGTGACAGGAACTAATATAAGAGGAGGTGACATTAGAAACTTGACAGAATCCATTGAAACTGAATGGATTATAAAAACTAAAGCACATCGATTTCCTGGTCTCAATGACAGGGTCCCATTAAAACCAGCTCTCAAGAAAAGAAGACATAAAATTTAATTCAATATTTATCTCTAACCTCAGATTCAACATATATAGTTATTTAACACTCTGTTTTATTTTAGTTCCTTACCAGGGCTACAATATAACAGATTTTATAAGTGCTTAAGGCTATTTTGATGTTATTTTAACTTTGAAGATTTACACTGGGTATTTTTGCAAGTCCTATTTTTATTTTTATTTCTTATTTTTCATTTTATGAATGTTTATTGCATCATTATTGTTCAAATTCGTTTTAAAAAATCTTTCAGGTCAAAATTATTATGACCTTTTAAATAGTCATTTATGGTAGAGTTGTTATTTTTGGATACATGCTTTAATATAGTATTAATACAGCGTATATAATTCTCTGTGTATAATTTAATAAGTTTTTAACCTTGCATATTTGTTCACATTTTACATCTTGTTTATACAATGAATGTGTATCTTTAAAGCACTGCTGGTAAACTTAATTAGTTAATTGATATCCAATTTGTATAAATAGGTGGTCTTAGTCTTTTGTGTTTGTGGTTTGACAAAGCTTTTAGCAAAAGCGCTTACCCAATAAATATTTTTTACTACGATTATCTTGGGACTGAACAGTCATTGCATTAAGATTCTCTATATATTAGAGTTTAGTTCTCTGCATAAGATTGGTGTTTTGGCGCCAGCTTGAACTATTCACTTTTTTGCCTTTGGAACGTTTTATATAAGTATTTTCGTCTGCTTGGAGTGAAATTTCGACAGGGGATACTGTTATTTATCCAATATATATATATATATATATATATATATATATATATATATATATATATATATATACATACACACACAAAGATCAACAAATAAAATACAAAAATACAAACACACACACCAGGATTAGTCTGACAATGTTTCTGCTTTCTTTACAATGCACAGTACAGTAGCGTTATACCATACTCTCTCCTTATTAATGCATGCTATAAGTCAAGCATTATTTATACCATACTAAGGATAGTGTCATGCTTAAGCAGTGTAAACCACTTGGATGTACGATATTCCCTAGTGTACAGATATGGCACATCAGTGTCTTGTGATGTACATCTTGACAAATGTTACTGCCTAAACAGCAAGAGAGGCAAAATGTCACCTAGTCAAGTAGCTACATCACGAAAAATGATGTTACCTGAACCTACAACAGACAAAATATGACACACACACACACACACACACACACACACACACACACACACACACACACACACACACACACACACACACACTTAAATAAAAATCATACAAGAGACCATCATTTGTCTACCCTATCAACATCTGACTATCAGCTAACACTATCACATTACCTCACCTCTTTGAATACTTTATGACTATGCATTCTTCAGAAGTTCATGGTCCTTGTACTATTCTTTGGTTATTTTTAAACTCTGTCAACAATGCCATAATTCTAAAGTGGTTTGACACATTTAATTACATCTTAGTGAATTACATTAGAGCACATACCCAGAATATCATTAGATCATGTTCCTAGCTTCAAGTTGTTAGTATATCTTGAATTTGAGAATACCTTCATTTTTTAATGCCAACATTTTTAAAAGGTTGAACATTTCATTGTTACACGGGAATGCATAGTATTTAAGTCTGACATCATAGAAAAACAACTTCTTATTAAATGTCAGCACACAAAATGCCGAGTGCCAATAAAAGTAAAGACTGAAAACACAGGAGAAGAGCAGATCTCGAAAATCTTCTCTTTTAAATTTATTTTTGTAGGATTGGGGGCAAGGGAATGCCACCTTCACCATTTGAAATTATATATATATCAACTGTGAGACTGGCATACCTCAGAAAAAATGGAATATTCCGAGAAATGGCATCTCAAGACTTAGTTCATGTAAGTCTGTTCTTTCGGCCATTCAGTGTCTGTACTTTGGGACTCACTCTAACTGGTCTTGACATTTCAAATGGTTACCTAAAAAAACATAACATATACTGTGGTGCTGGTGCTGTGGTAGCATTGTCGCCTCACAGTAAGACGTTGTCCCATTCGATTCTCAGCTAGAGCGTCTTCTGTGTGGAGACAGGCGTGAATGGGCGTACCTTCTTTAAAGGTTGTGCGTCAGGGCCGGCAACTCGGCAATCTACTGCCAATCATTAGTGGACCAGAATTCCACTGTGGTGAACCCTAACCGGGAAAAGACGAAAGAGACAACAACCTAAAAAAACATAACATGTATTTCTCTGACAACTCCTGTAATTAATATTCTGAGAAGAAGTGATGGTTATGCATCTATTTTAAATTGATTTTTTGTAAAATATTATGGGAATTTCTGATGGTCATCCTGTCCCTTACTTCATCCTACGTATTAACGGCCACACACTTGTAAACCTTTATAATTGCCTTATAATTTTCTCAGGGTGAGATATTTAGGACATTAAGCCATATATTACATATTGTAAGAGCTAAAAGCACAAAAAGACAAAGAAATGAAAACATCTCAACTGTGTGGCTGTCGGGAAGTATTTGCAGAAACTTTTTACTACATTTAAAATTACAAAAATACCAGTTTTTGACAATATGATCTGATCATATACCATCATAAGAAAGAACTGCATCTGATACATACTGAATGCATCAGTTATAACAAATGTTATAAGTATATAAGTATATACCTATTTTAAAATGAAAAGCACAAACTGAAGCAGCCAAATGGTTGTGAAGTCCTAAAGGTGGTCCCTACCTACTATCTGGATATCTGACTGTTACCAGACTCAGAATCTGATTTTACATGTCCGTTAAACCAAATGTAAATTCAAAATATTATGGGAAATGCTTTTCTTCAAAGACTCAGTGCTGCAGCCACAGCAGTACAATATCTGTCTCATTGCTTGAAGGGCTGGAGTTCAATCCTTTTCTCTGACCACCATTTTGACATTTTATGTTTTCCTATATCTATGTGGGTTCTACAGATATATAAATATATACAAGAGTCTTAGTACACAAAATAAATAAAGCGATTTGATAAGAAAATAATTTATATGAGAGATGTGTGGTGACTTTTGATCCAAAAGAAAGATATGTTTTTAACTTTGAATGCCCTTCTGGCTAAGCAGCTGTGCAGAAGCAGCACTCAACAAAATTTAAGTTTACCACAATACAAGATCTTTTAAAATTTATGTTTAGTGTATGGTACTGTAGTCTCCAACCGATAAAATACTACACTTCAAACTTAAGTTTAGTGTATGGTAATTTAATGCTCAACCAATAAAATATTACACTTCTGAAGAAGTCTGTATTTTTTTTTAATTCAAGAAATATATCATATCTGCTTAACCACATACGGTCACTTTCTAGAAAATAAGACTTGCTTGGTTGTGAAAGCTAAAAATAACGCATTGCTCGAGACCAGTGTCTGCTCTTCTGAGAACATTCTTGTTGTCCCGATACTGCTTGACCAAGGGGGTTTTATATATATATATATATATATATATATATATATATATATATATATATATATGTGTGTGTATATATGTATATATATATATGTGTGTGTGTATTATGTATATATATATAAATTTGGGGGGAGTGGGAGTTGTCCCTTGTAACAAAAAAATGTTTTGCTGTTCTCCAATGGCAAACCTGTTATGTGCAAGCTTTCAGTATATATGACTGAGCATTTACAGTTCAATATTTCTTGTTAGAGACTCCACAGAAACATCATATCACTAAGCTATATGATGTAGTTAAAACTGTGATTTTTGGCATGGAGCTGTATCATTCTCATCTTCATTGTCATGTTTTGTCACCAACAGCCATGTTCAATGAACACAGACAAGATGGAGGCAATGCTTTTTTTTCTGTTAGTTCATGCTCAGAGCATAATATGCTGCAATGAAGTCAAACACTTCTTAATGGGCTCTCCTCACATATTAATACCCTACTGATGAGCATCTGTTCTCCAAAAAGGTGCTGCTGGAAGTTCTGCTCATTTTCTAAGCAATCAATTATGCTCAAAAGGGTGGGTGTTACAGGCAAAAAACAGACCTCTTAGGGGTGTCATCATGCCTGATGCTGCAGGCAGCAGGCCTCCCAAACAATGGAAGGTATGTTATTTCTCTGGGATGCTCAATCTGGAGGGCATTATTGTACTTAGAAAATGGGTTACCTGTTAAATTACTATGTATTAGTTTTAAAATCGTTGTGTTGTTCTTCTTTCGGCTTTTCCCGGTTAGGGGTCGCCACAGCGGAACTTCGGACCGCTAATGATTGTCAGTAGATTTTTTTTTTTTACGGGTGCCGAAGTGCCAGCTTGACGCCCATTCTATGCATGTCCTTCGAACGCCACTTGCGGGGAGGACATGCAGACTCCACACAGAAGGCGCTCCAGCCGAGAATCGAACGGGAGAACCTCTGGCTGTGAGGCAACAACGCTACCGCTGCACAATGTTTGTGTATATTTTAATATTTCTGAATTGAAATAATTCCTCTGCCTAATGTTTCAGTTACCATAGGCTATTATGCATGTGTTACTGGAGGATGTATTTTACATTTAAAATATAAGATATGTCAGTAATTAATATGTAACTATAAACACATATATATATATATATATATATATATATATATATATATATATATATATATATACACACACACACAAACAAACATGCCCACCAATTAGATACTTTCTTGACTGTGTATACTTCAGATGTCTTACTGTAAGCAAATGAATGAAGAAATAATAGCAATTGTAATACAAATACAGTACAGCACAGCACATTACAACACATCCCGCATGCACAAGTACATGCTCTCTTCCTCCCTCTGTTTCTCTTTCTAACATACACACACACACACACACACACACACATGCAAGCATTCATACTTCTAGCTGCTGCTGCAGTTAACTGCATTTGCTTTGATGCATTTATTTTTTCTCGTACTTGCTAAGCTGTGGCTAGAGTTGAAATCAGGGAGGGAAAGACAAATGACAAGTTCTTGTAACTGTTGCTGCAGTTAGTTTAGTTAGGTGAATTTTATTTTATTTATGCATTCATTATTATTACTCACACTAAGTAAACTTCAATGCTTTAGCTGCATTTATTAAGCATAAATAACATGGTGGCTGTTTTCCTTTTTCCCCTTACCACCATGAAGCTGTGGACATGTTTCCATCAGCCTCTCCTCATATATTAACACCACGTAGACGACTGTCTGCCCTCCTGTATGACAGGATTTAACATGGTGCACATTTTCAAATGGCTTATACAACTCTCCAAACAGGACCAAACCACTGAAGTGGACACTCATTATGTTCACTTTCAGTACGTGCTGATAATAAGACATAGTCAAGAACACCACTTAAGGTATAGACCTTTGTTTTTTCCGTCGGCAGATCTTTGAATGTGTAACACCCCTCTGCACAGAAGCCATGGTGGACATTAATCCTGAGTGGCAGCAGATATTACTGAAATAAGAGGTCAATGAAATCTCTCACCAGTTGCAGTTTTTACAGTGTGGTAATTAGCCTTTTCTAATATTGTTCCATCATCTCAATAATAAAATGAAAACTTGACACGTCTGCAAGACCCCTTGCCATTTTAAATGTCAAGAAGCCCATTAGGTGTTTTTAACAGGCTCCTATTACTTCTACTATTATAAATCCAAACACTGAAACACATAAGGTACTCAGAGTCACCATGGATAAAAGAAATAAAACATAAATATTAATTTTTAGAATTGCCTTTGCCAACTGATATGCCTTCATATTGTCCCAAACAACAACCTTGCTGTCAAGCAAGTTCTCTTTGACTCTCCCTGTACAGCTGCTATTAAAAATAATGCCCTACACTATTTTTAAATTTAGGTCTTTCAAATTAGTTTAAGGTGTTCACACAACCAGAAGAATACTAAAACAAAATGTTATGCTGAGCTGGTTTGTATGTAATCCAAAAGTAAGTAAAGCTGCACATCTAGCAAACATTTAATCATCAGCTTTTTGGACCAACATCAACTGTTCCTAGCTTTGTACAATGGACAGACAAACTGAACTTTGGTCTCCTGTTCACAATCTTTCAAGGTGAATGTTACACTAAAGCTTTGGCTTACATTCCTAACTTAAAAGTACTTTTAAAATAAAATTAAATAAAAATAAGCAAAAATACAACATAGAGTAACTAGTATAGACAGAGTAACTAGCAATATCTGATAAAGCCTTTAAAAGGTTCCCACTGGCTACATGACATGAATGCAAATAAGGTATGTCACATTTCAAGTGAGCGGACAGGTTGATATACAGTGAAAGTTAATGGGACACTTCTACAGGCTAGCCTAGCTGTTGGAGCCTGTACCTTCCATTAACACAACCGGGGAATATCTGGACTGAACAAAACTGTCTGATCAACAAAAATATGCAAACACATTACATGAGCAAGAGCTACATGGAAAGGGTCGGCCTGCTGACAAGGAACTTGACCTGCAGAGTATGAGGACACAGTCCTACTTTTAACAGCCAAGATTATGTTTACTTCAAAGTTCAAAAAAGGTCAAGCTCACAGCTGGACTTATCTGAGTCTGCTTTGTAATTTAGGAACTGTCTGATGTGCTGGTTTTAAAGGAGCAACAGGTTATTACCACTGTTGTAACAACCTGTAAAGTCTATCAGTCATTTTATCAAGATGAACTGCGCTATATAATCTTCCACTGTTAAGCAGTTTTTAAAAATAGCGTGTGTTAACCCTTTCTGTTTTTTTGTGCAAGTTCTCTCCGACACTGTAAAATCAGCAATGACAACTAAAAAGTAAATTAGTTTGGTATTAGTGTTGCAAAGCTAGTTGAGTAACTTTGACCCAACATAGATTCATAAAACTGTCAGAATTTAAGTCTAGCAAGATTTATTTATTTGGTTATTCGTTAAATGTGTTGGTAGTCTGGTGCATGACCATACAACCGGGCAGGCCATTGGCAAAAATATACAATGAAATGGTTTTAATAGCATTGGGAATTTACATATGATAGGCAGGTTAAACACTGAAAACTGAAAGGTAATTAAAGTATATGGAGAAACAAATTTCATTTAAAAAGCAATGCAACACAGAATCACTAAAGCTTTTAAAGAGTAATAAAAACATACATCAACCTCTTTATCAAACAACTGGAACAGAAACTCTTTTTAAGATGTAGACCGATTTACAGAACTTTTTTCCATACACAATTTCACAGAGGCAAACTGCAACAAATAACAGATTAAAAAAGTGAAAGTATATATGCAAGACAAAAAGAGAAAAATCTAGAGTGTGCAAATATTGTTGATTATAATACCACATTTCAGTACACTGTAACAGCATTAAGTAGAAAAGGCATATGAAAGTGTGTCAAGAAGAAAAAATACAGTTGTGTAAGATCTTACCATTACAGGAGATACTATCACTATTGCAGTATTCTTAATAGATGAGATATCCTGCCAAGGCTACCAAAATATCTGGCCAGCATATCAAGGCCTTATCTCCTTGCAAACATTGTATGTCATACATATTTTGCATGTGTAAGGCATAAGGTACATAAGTGACATATAAGTACCTAATCCTCAGAACCAAACTGCCCCAGAACAGCCAGAGCAAACAAAGAGGAAAAGGTTGAACATATGCATCCAGGAAGGCAAGAAAGAACCCTCTCAGCCAAAAGAAAGACAACAGAAAGTAAAACAGGGGAAAGGAGGAGGGAGCGAATACTGCATCAGTGAGAAGTAGGACATCTACTGTTAGGGTAAGATCTTACACAACTATATTATGTCTTTCCTTATCATAGAAGCTACTAGACAAGATGTGGGGTGTAGAAGATACAAAGAAGCCTTTCAAAAACTCATGCAAGATGGCCCTGGCAAAACCTAGTCTGGTTCCAGAAATGACATCCAACTTGTAATGTTTAGTAAAAGCAAGCACATAGGACCACATTGCAGCTTCTAAAATGGATCTAATATCCACATCCTTGCAAAAAGCACTAGAGGAGGCCACAACTCTGGTAGAATTAGCAAGAACTGAAGAAGAAAGCTGCTTGTCATAAAAGGAATAGCAAAAAGAAATGGTCACAGAAATCAAGGAGGAGATGGTTTGCTTAAACAGAGTCAAACACAATTTCCTAGCATGAAAGGAAACAAAAAGCTGCTCAGATTTCCTGATATCTTTAGTTTGTCTAGGTAATATCTAGGCTGTCTATGTAAATCCATGGTGCGAAAAATCATCTTCACTATTATTCTGTGGAGAGAGGAAAAAAGAAGGAAGCTGAATTGTTTAATTCAAGGACTAATCAATAACGATTTGGGCGTAAAGGAAGGATTATAGCGAAGAGACATCCTGTCATTGTGAAAAAAAAAAGGTAGAAGTGCAATCAGTGCTTCAATTTCCATCTTGGCAGAAGTAAGAGATGCTAAGATACTAACAAGTACAGTCTTCCAAGTACAGCTTTGCAAGGAAGAGGAAACTACAGGTTCAAAAACAGACGGAGTCAATTTCTCAAAGAACAAAATTAAGGTCCCAAGGAAGAGAAATAGGTTTTCTTGGGGTGGGGGGTCTAATAAGATGACACCTTTCAAAAAATTGTTTGACTTCAAAACTAGAAGCCAGGGGTGGATTCAGAGGCAGGCATGCAGAAATGGACAACAAATGAGCTTTAACAGATGAATATGCCAGGCCAGAAGTCAGCAACTCGCAGAAATAAGAAAAGACCATAGAAATGCCCACAAAAAGAGAGTCCAGGTCATGCTTGGGACACCAAACAGAAAATTTCTTCCATTTAGTCACATAGAATTTTCTAGTAGTGGGTTTCCTGGCTTCATGCAAAATCTGAAACACACCCACAGAAAATTTGTGTCTAAAAGGAATCAAAACTCTATCGCCCAAAGAGTCAAATGAAGGGTGGACAAGTGAGAGTGAAAGACAGATCCCTTACCTTGTGTGAGTAGATCTGTCATCTGAGGTAACTTCTGATAATTGCCCCTGGCCAGATTAACTAGGAGGAGGAAAGCAACGTTGTCTGGGCCAAAAGGCAGTCACCAGCTAGATATATGGTAAAGACCGTTGGGGCCAGAGTCCAAAAGACAAAGCAGTGGATCGATAATGTGAGGAAGAAATTAAAAAAATGTGTAAACATTCTGAAGACAAGGGGGTTAGGAATGTGAAGATAAGCATCCATCAAATCCAAAGACACCAGGAAAGCTTGGGAAGAAGCAGTGGGAACAAAAACTGAAAATATAGAATCCTGAAGGAAGGATCCTTTAGAAAAGTGATGAGAAAAGAAAAAAGACCCAAAAAATGGGCCCCAACACCCCTCCTTCCAGGTAACCAGAAACATCTTGGAATAAAATCCTCTGCCCTGTTGACAGGAGGGGATTGGCTGAATGGATCCCTGCACTATCAGATCCTGAAGAATCAAGAGAAAATGAGGGAGCTGGCAAGGAAGAGAGCAGTGAAAATGTGAAAAGGGAGGAAGGGACCATTAAATTACCACCCAAAAGTCTATAGTGATCTGTTGTCAAACAGGAAAGGACACAGTTAACCTGACAGAAAGAGGAACCTGACAAAGACACAGAAGTGGCCAAATGTCAAATGGAAGCAGATTTGCCAGGGAAATAAGGCTTTGGACTCTTAGAAACCTGAGAAGACTTATCAGGAAAATCCCTCTTGGATGTTTTCTTACCCCTAGAAGGCTGTCTCGGCTGGCTACAGACAAAGGAAAATTTGGAGAAATAATTTTTTGGTACCTAGTAACAGTAGAAAGAAAGATCAGTTTCAGATCCTCCATGACTTTCCCCTTGTTTTGTAAGGTCTTAAACAGCTCAGCTGCATCTCAGCCAAACAGATTCTGGTTATCTAATTTAGAATCCAGGACCTTTGACTTATTATTATCAGGAACAGCCTGTAAACATAGCCAAGAATACTGTCTCATCACAGACCCTGATGCAGTTTCCTTAGAACAGGCATCATTAGCATCATAACTGTACTTGGCAGAGTGACGAGCCACCTCGGAAGCAGTGCTCAACAAAGAAAAGGCAGAATCTGGAAAATCAGTCAGAACACCCCCAAGCTGAGAAACAAAAGTCAGTGCATACCAAATCATATGAGTCTAGTAGTTAATGACCTTGACAGCTAAAGTGGCAGAAGTACACACTTTCTTTCCGTACCCATTCAGAGAATGACTGTCCTTGTCTGAAGGTAAAAGCTTAGAAGAGAAGAGCAATTTAGATGGCCTTCTAGCAGCTAAGGAAATCACAGCAGGGTCAGAAGAAGGGCTTTTATACAAAACCTTCTATGCTTCAGGGACTTTGTAAAACCTGGCAAGCTTCTTTGGAGCAGGAGATTTGGAATCAGAGGCTTGAAATTCTGAAGAAAAAGTGCCCAACAATGCATCTAGCACAGGAAGGACTGCAGAAGGCTGCAGTGAATCAATCTGCAAGCGCTCATAGTACATCTTTTAGACATCAGAAACTTGGGAACAATTCCATTTAAAATATTCCATCATACATACTATAGTATCCCCAAAGGATAATTATTCCATATGAATCTGGCCAACATGCAACTCGGGTAGACTTCTTCCTAGTAAGGAAAGGGCACTGGGGTAGAACCAATGATTGCAAGTCATCCCCAGAGAAATAGCTGGCCCACACCATAAACCACTGGTTGCTAAAATCAGTCAGAAAAGGCTCTAAGGTCAACAGAGACCAGGCTGAAGGTACATAAGGAAAGCTGGTGGTGGAAAGCAGAAGTCCAGGAAGTCATGAAAAGAAAAAAGGAATGCAGGAAAAAGTGGGAGAGAGAAAAGACAGACCAGGCTAGGAAGGAATACAAGGTTGTCTAACAAAGAAGCCAAGAAAGGAGTTGCAATAGCAAAGAACAGGGCATTGGAGGCACTCTATCAGCTTCTGGAAAGTGACTCAGTAGGTGGCACAAAGAAACTATATCAGGTTGCATGGCAAAGACAGAAAGGTAAAGAAGGCAGTCAGACCACCTTCACAATGGGATGCCAGCAACAACCTGCTCACCAGTCCACACAAAATCAAAGGCAGATGGAAGGAGTATTTCCAGCAGCTTCTGAATGAAAACAAAAAAAAACACAAGCTGTACTGCCCCAGATACAGCCTACCATGAGAGAAGAGGAGGACCACATCCTAGAAGTAGTACGACTAGCACTAAGGAAAATGAAGTCTGGGAAAGCAGGAGGATCAGATGAGGTCCAGCAGATATGATAAAGATGCGGGATGAGATAGGGGAGAAATGGCTCCTGAGGGTACTCTTAGCAGTGTGGAGAGAAAGGCATAACCCAGATGACTGGATATTAAACATAATTGTGCCAGTGTACAAGAACAAAGGGGACATCCACAACTGTGGACAGTACAGAGGCACCAAACTCCTATCACACTGCATTAAATTTCTGGAAAGGGTGATTGATACACAGATACGCAGAGTAGTAGAAAGTAAGATGGGAGATGATCGGTTTGGATTCAGGTCAGGATGCAGCACAACTGACCTGATGTTTGCAGTGAGATAGACAGTTCAGAAGAAGCTAGAGATGAGGGGAGAGTACAACTGGGCATTCTTTGACTTGGAGAAAGCATACAACAAAGGTTCCAAGAAAGCTGATTTGGGCAGTACTGCCATGGTTTGAAGTCCATAAACATTGGTAGAATTAGTGCAGGCTATGTACAAGGACCCAATGACACAAGTACAAACAGTTCACTCTCACTGAGGGGTTCCAAGTGGGAGTGGATGTGCACCATGTTTCAGCTCTGAGCCCACTGCTGTTCATACTGGTGATGAACTACATTAGCAAACAGATCAGAGGGGACAGATCAACAAAGTTGTTGTATGCAGACAATATGGAATTATAGGCAGACTCTGATTAAGAACTTCGGCAAAGGATAGGGGAATGGAATGCAAAACTGAAGGCACATGAGATGAAACTAAGAAGAGATAAGACAGTGGTAATGGCAGCAAACTGGAGAAATTGGAAGAAGCTGAGAATTGAGACAGAAGAGAAGACAGTGGAACAGGATAACAGCTTCAAGTATCTGGGAGGGGTGGTTGAGAAGGGAAGTCTGAATGAACAGGTCAAAGCTACAATCAGAGGTTCTGCAGTCAACTAGCATAGTCTCACATGTAGTACATGAAAGAAGAATGCCAAAGAAGCTGAAAAGTAAGGTGTACAAGACAGTGGTGTGACCAGTACTACTGTATGGTGCAAAAACCTGGGCAGTAAAGGCAGAGCAGATGAGGAAGTTCGAGGTAATTTAAATGAAGTGCCTGAGAAGGGTGGTAGGATGCACACTGTGGGGAAGACAAAGAAATAAGGACATAGGAGCAGATGTCAAAATAGCTCGAATGGCAGAAAACGTCAAAAAGAACAGATCATGGTGGTTTGGACATGTGCCGAAAAGAAGAAGACAATCTGGTAAAGAAAATTTGGGACAGACAGGAAGAAGCTAAGAGGAAACAAAGATGTCCAGCAAAGGGTGGATGGATTGCGTGAGAGATCTGCGACAGCCAGGCATGAGTATTTGAAGAAGACAGGAGTGTGGCACTGAATCGGAGAGATGGCAACAGTTACCACAACACTCTGACCCCATGCAGAAAAATGGAAAAAGGGGGTTGATGATGATGATGGGAATCTGGAGGAAGAGAATCTTTTTCCTCACATCCTAAAGCAAGAGAAGAGTTAATTTGAGAAGAGTAAGCTAAGGATTCTTCACCAGAATCCAGATCTAACTCTTCATCAGAGGACTCAAACTCCCTACTATGTTTAGAAGGAGTAGAAGACCAAGGAACAGAAGATGGGAGAGACAAGCCTTGAGGAGGCTGTAAAGACATTAGGGCCTTAAAAAGATCCTGTGTGAAATCATGCCGTTCCTTATAAGGGTCCTTTGCCACAGCAGACACATGGCTAGTCTTCTGTCCCCCCCCCCATGAAGAAATCAGCCTTAACAATAAACTGTCATTGCCAGTGGCGTAACAAGTAGCACACTCGTCTTTAGTGCAGAAGGCTGTAGGATCTATTCTCACACCAGGTAGACAGACTGCTGACACTGCAGTGCAGCATTAAGGGGGGTGTTGCAGTTTTGAGTGTGCCATCCTTCAGATGAGATGTTAGACCAAGGTCTCATCAGCCTGAGTTAGTGGTAGCTCAGGTGGAAGTAAAAGACCCCATGGCACCCATCAAAAAGAGAAGCTCCCAGAGTTCTTGGACAAATTTCCCCTAGTAGTATAAATAACATTTTGGGTCTCAACAAAGGATACATAGATAGATAGATAGATAGATAGATAGATAGATAGATAGATAGATAGATAGATAGACAGATAGATTGACAGACAGAGAGACAGACAGATAGATAGATAGATAGATAGATAGATAGATAGATAGATAGATAGATAGATAGATAAACAAACAAACAAACCTAGTTGCTCGGACCACTGCCTAGATTCAATAAGAGTACCATGGACTTCCTCCTTAATTAGGATCTGAGGAACTCTCCTAGACTGCTCCATTATTAATACCTGCAGTTCCTCCTCCACATCTACAGCAGACAGAAGCTATGGCAGATGTGCAGGTAGACAGCTCCATGTTGGCTTCCAACAGGGTTGAGGCAGAGAGAGACTAACTCCTGCACTGTACAGTTCTCAGGTTCTTCATCTAAACCAAGGGAGGCATCTGAAAGAGCCTGGACAAAAGCATATTCAATGTGTGCCTTTTTAGACTTCTTTTAAAGCAGTGGCTGAATGTTGGGGTAGGTGGACTCAAAAACCATGGTATCCTGGGCCAAAATCTTCTAATGCTGATTCTCCACGTAAATAGAAAGGAACGACAGAGAACTGCAAAGAATCTTCAAAACAAATGCCTAAAAAATCTCCCATTGAGAATGTTTATGTGCAGCACCTAAACAGAAAAGGCACTTATCATGTCTTTCCCTATGGGGAATCTGCCTCCCACATTCACCCCTTTCTGGATGACATGTAAAAAGATAAAGCTAGTAAAGCAAAAACAGGAAGGAAAAGGAACCCAATGCTGGACATATCTTATAAAGGCTTACTAGCTGAATCAACCTGGTGAATGACCTGCAGATCAGCTTCACAGAATAGCATTTGGACTGGCAGCAAACTAGTTCTGAGGAGGATGTGCTTGTACATCACTTCTGTACCTTATGCCTGGACCTAGGACATGCATTTGATATACAGCATCTAGAAGGAGATAAGGCTTTGGTACATCGGCCTGATGTTTGGCTATCCTCCGCAGGATGCCCCATCTGTAAAAAACACTGCAACAGTGATAAGGAAGTACATTTTAATAAATATAACACTAAGCATAATCCAAGTATCAAGTAGACTGACTGGTTATAATTAGATGTCAGGTAACTTGTGGATAGACTGCTCTTTTTTTACTAGTCAGCAGAAGAGAATTCCAGGTTGCTTTGACTACTTTTGAAAATGCTGTTTCAGACTTTGTTAACTTAAATGTGGGTCTGCTAATAGAAGAAATTCCCTTCTTCCTGGACTTGAGTGGGTAGTGCTGAGATTTTGTTGTAGTTTATAGGCTAAGGGAGAAGAGTTTTCCACATGTGTAGATGATCGAATGGTAATGAAGGAAGAGTTATTGCAAAGGAAAAAGGGACTGAAAGAAAGTTGTCAAAGAGAGGACCTTGGGAGGAGGAAGAAAAGTTATCATAGTAAGAGTCTGACTCCTGTAATCCAAGAAAACATGGTCCTGAGAATGATTCAGAATTCCCTTTTTGAGACTGAGAAAGAAACCCACATTGATAATAATTCATTTTTTTCCAATGACAGACAATGGTGTTTATTCTATAGAGACAAAGAGGTTGTGGCAGATTTTGTTTTCCATTTTTGAAGCTTTGTAGTATTGTAAGCACAGTTAACTAACGTTAAAGGCAGAGGGTATTAAGAGTTTGGGTTATCAAGTAGTTTATTCCTACTGCTATCCTAGCTTCCTATGGGAGGAAATTGGGGACTGAATGATCACTGCTGCAGTAGCCTTAGCTTTGTGGGTTATATCCTGTGAATGTAACAGCCAGTCAGTTTCAAAAGCTTCAGGAAGCGTTCCACACGCCCAAACTCTTAGGCACCTCATGCTGAGCTAACTAAAAGGCAAGTTTGGGAAGAAAGTCCTTCAGCACTTTCCTGTCAGCAGAGGCAGGGAGGCTAGTCCCTGAAAGGACAATGCTAGGAACAAAAATATTTCAAAACCACGACATAAAAAAATACACCAAAAAAAAAAAAAAACAAGTGGGATGGAGGGAGTCAGCGGCTACTGCAATGATCATTCAAACATCTTCTGTGACAGTAAGTTTACTTACACAACTGTAGTATTTTCATCATAGTGAACATTGCTACAGTATCCTAAGCTAAATTGGTAGGTTACCTTACCTAACTTGATTAGAAAGGCAGAAGAAAAAGAGTCCAGCAGCCCCTGGAAAATGGTCCTCAGAAAGCTTGATCTGCACCTAGAGAAGGAATCAAACTTATAATGCTTTGTAAAAGTATGTATCATCTTCCAGAATACTTCTAGAATCCAACCCTTTCCAAAAAGCCATAGATGAAGCCAGGGCCCTGACAGAGTTGGCCTTGATCCTGCCTGGAATAGTTTGCTATGCCTAATAAAACAAAGGGTGATAGCCCTAGACAACCTTTTGGAAATCTTCTGTTTTGACAAAGGTTATCCCTTCTTACCTTCACAAAAAACAAACAAATGTTATCAACAAAACCCTGTTCCTATGGAAAAAAAGACATAGGGTTGTCTCACCATAAGATTTTGCAACTCATACACAATTCTTGCAGAAGTCAGAGCAATCAGTAAAACAATTTTCCATGTTAAGAACCTCAGTCAGCCAGATTAACTGGTTTAAATGGAGCAAGTGTTAGCTTCTCTAGCACAAAAGTAAGATCCCAAAGAAGAGACACCAGTTTTCTTGAAGGCCTCTTATGCAAAATTCCTTTCAAGAACATTTTTTTTTACTAAATTTTTTTTATTATTTCAAATAAGATCTGTTAAAAAAACATTACATGAAATGAAGATAAATAACATATTTATAATTCTAAAACATTACTAACTCCAAACACTGTATAACTATTTACATTGGTGTCTATTCAAATAACACTGAAATTTTATATTATGTAAAATTAGAAACATAAGATTATATATCTTCATCGATTTTTTCAAATATTTCCAGTACTTTCATCCAAGAGTAATGATAAGAAGTAGATCTTTTAGTTCTGTTCTTCACTGTTAATATTTCCATGTGTGCAACTGTTGATGTTAAATTCTTAAATTCGTTGAACGTAGGAAAAGTCTCATTTTTCCAATGTATAGTTATGATTTTATGTGAGATTGCCAATAGTGACCATAGGATTTCAGTGTATTTTTTTGGTACACATTTTGGAATAGGAGAGTTGAATAAAATTAAAGACTTTGTTAATTGAAAATTATCATTATAAACAGTCTGAAAAAAATAGTTAATAGACTTCCAATACATATTAAGACATAAACATTCATAAAAAACATGCTGCCAATCTGCTTTTAACTTGATATGGCATCTCCAACATTGATCTTCAACAGAATACATTTTGGTTAGCCTATGTGGTGTATAGAAACTTCTATGTAGATATCTCCAAGTGAATAATTGCCAGTATTTTGATAATGTAGAAAATTTGGAAGATTTTAAAATATTACTTTTTTCTTCTTCAGTTGGAGGATTATTGTTTATTAAAGTATAATAATTCCAGTATGATTTTTCATGATAGTTTTTTGTTTTTTTTAACAATTTTATAGATATTAGACAAATAACCTGTACCCTGGCTGTTTTGTGATAAGAATAAGGTATTCAATGAGTTTTGGAGCTTCATGTCTAACTGAAGGTTGCATTTGTTCTATTTTATTTATAAGAAAATGCCTTAGATTTTGTAAAAACAACCAATTGTCTTTACTTATATTATAGTTATAAATTATCTGTTCATTTGTTAGTATTTCCCTTTCTCTATAAATTGATGCCAAAAGAGTAATGCTTCTTTTTTAAGTATATTTATTTTAGATATTTGAGATGTATCTAGAATATTTGGTGTAAAAGCTACAGGGAAAATAAGAAAAAGCCAAGAATTAACATTTGGTATTTTGTTTATATATGTTTTGAACACTGAAAGTGTAGAGCTTACATAGTTTGATGGCAATTTATTGATATTATTCCTTTTACCTAAAAAAATAATCTTTAAACATCCATATAAGGGGTGATGGTATTATTGTTAAGTTGTCCTGTATATGATTGTAATTAACTTCTATGTAAATCTGCTCATGGGCTTGTTTCCATATAGGTGTGTATGAATTATTTAACCATAGTGTTATATTTTTAATAACAGATGAGGTAATATATAAATCAATATCCGGTAAATTAATTCCACCGTCTTCCCAATTTGGTAAATGTTTATTTAAGGCTATACGGGGTTTATTTGGAAACCATAAAAAAATTAAATTAGTTTATTGTATCTTTGAATAATGTATTTGGGAGGTGGCAATGCAAAAGTTTGTATTAAGTATAATATTTTGGGAAATATGATTACTTTAATAAGATATAATCTGTCTGCTGTTGAAAAGATGTATTTATTCCAGTAACCAATTGATTGTTCTATTTTATCTAGTATTTTATTATAGTTAAATATTAAAGAATCTGTTAATTCACTGAGTAGATATATTCCCAGATATAATAATTTATTTTCTGTTACTATATATTTGGAAAATCTTTTGTTTATATTCTTTTTTTTACAGTTACAGGGCATAATTTTTGTTTTATTTTTATTAAATTTTAAGCCTGAAATATTTTGAAATTTATTCATGGACTTTCAAGAACATTTTGACATGGGACTGTATTCAATGAGGAGGATACATGGGCAGACACACTGATGTGGCCAATAAATGAATATTGTTAGATGAATAAGAAAGGCCATAGGACAGTAACCCACACAAATATTGTAGAACCAGAGAAAAACTACCCCTGAATGACTGCTGGTTATTTTGTTGGCACCAACCAGAAAACCTTTTTCATTTGCAAATATATGAATTTCTACAAACAGGCTTTCTTGTCTCCATTAGTACTTGTTGCATGTCCTCAGTAAAAAGGTGCCTAAAAGATTTAAGACCCTATCATAAACAACCCTTTTCTTGCGCAAGTAGATCCAGTCTGCAAGGAAACGTGTGTTAATTGCCCCTGGCCATTTCCAAAAGGAAGGAGAACTACATTTGCCTGGGCCAGAAGGCAGTTACCACAATAATCCTGGGGGATTTCTTCTGAATCTTTAGAAGTGCCCTGGATATTAGTGAAAAGAGTGGAAAAGTATGCAAAAACATTCCTGTCCAAGGAAAAGAAAATGCATTTGTTTTCCAGGCCTTCTTGCATGGAGTCCTAGAACAGAATCTTGCCAGTTGATTATTCAGTGAAGAGGCAAAAAGATCAACTTGAGGAACTTCCCACAAATGCATCAAATCTTGGAAGACCCCTGATCTAGTTTCTATTTGTGAGGGTCTGCCCTGGTCCTGCTCAACTTGTCTACCACACAATTTTGCTCTAATGCCTGTAGAGCGACATTGTGCTTTGAAACTATATCCCAAGCTAACAAGGCAAGTCTGCAAAGGGTGTATGACCTGGTTCCCTCTTGTCAGATGTACTACCCGACTGTGGCATTGCTTGTAACCACTTGAAGAGTTCCCAGGGACAAAGATGGTTCAGAGAGTTGAGTACTTTGATCATGGCAAGCATCTCCTTGATATTTATGTGCTTGCATTTGTCCTTGGTGTCCCACATCCCCCTGCACTTTTATCCCTCCTGAAACTGGTCCACAACCAAAGTGTAAAGTGTCTGTAATAACTGACTGCTTTGGAGCAGGGAGGCAGAAAGGGAGACCTGGACTTAAGGATCTCTGTTGTCTCCACCAAAAGATTTGTCTTCTGGCAAACTCCAGAACTGGGATTGAAAGGATAAAGGGTGCTGATGCTGGGACCAAAGAAATTTCAAATACCACTGTATCTTTCTCATCGGGGGTCTTGACAGTGGTATCATGTGAACCACAGAAGCCATGAAACCCACAATCCTGGCGTATTCCTTCACAGTGACTGATGCCTGAGTGGAAAACATCAGAAACAGATCTAGATAAAGATCTATTTTTCCTGTGGGGGGAAAAAAGCTCTTTAAACTGAGGTGTCTGGTTGACATCCTAGAAGCACAATCTTGTGTGAAGGAGTCAAGAAAGACTTTTGAATGTTCTCTTTTAATCACCACTTGTGTAACAGACCTCTCACCCAAGACAGAGATTCCTGACAGATTGAAAAAAACTCTGCAAGGATAAGCCAGTCATCTAAATATGTGATGAGCTATAACTGGTGCTAGACACTTTGTGAACACTCTTGGTGCAGTGGATATCCCAAATGGTAAAGCAGAGAAATGATAACGTGATCCAGGCACTCAAAACATTATGAAACGTCTGAAGAATGTAAGAATCAGGATGTGATGGTAAGAATCTTTTAAGTCTAATGTTGCCAGGAAACTTAAATGAGGAAGAAGAGTTAACAGATTGAGAGTGACATGATGTTGAATTTGGGCACAATCACAAACAAATTTAGGAAAGAATGAACAAGAATTGGTCTTCAAGAATTTTCTTTCTTTGGCGCTAGGAACATCTTTGAATAAGAACCCTTCCCCAGCTGGGAAGGAAGAACTGTTTAACCAGTAGAAACAAAACAGTCTCATCTGGAGGATGAGGAATGACCTCCTGAAAAGGAGGAATTTCCTCTTAAAGCCATCCATAACCTTGACGAATGATTTTCAGAACACATTTGTCTGAAACTATCTGTTGCCAAAGACAAAAATGGAGATTTGGACTTTGTGGAAGAAAAAAGGGGCCAGGGTGGGAGTGGTTCATAAGATCTCTTGAATAGTCTTTCAGACTTGTTGGACTGTCCATGGTTTTTGAAAAGTTCGAGACTCATTTTTGGAACCCCCATGCCATTTTGTCTTAAACATTTGTTTACCTGTATTTTGCTGACATTGCTTATTCTGTTTTTAGGGCGTTTTTGTTGGAAAAGGAGCTAGAAGAAAAGGAGGGCTGAAAAATCTCTGAAATTCTGTGGATCGGCTTGCCCCGTTATCACACTTTCTGATCACCTCGGCAGCAGAGGGGCCAAACACAAAATCTCTGCCCAAGTAAGAATTTAAAATCTCCTTTTTATTACCATCCGGGAGGTTCTGAGAATGCAGCCACACAAACCTCCTCAAATCAGTACCAGTACCCATAGCCCTGGAAGAACTGTAAACAGTCATACAAACACACCGCAAACAATCAGTACTGACCTGTGCAACAAAAGAAACTAAGTTACTTAAAACAGATTTTTCCTAGCAAGAAGAAACTGCAGCTATAACATTCCTGATACTTTCACAGTTTGTCAGAACAACTTTAAAATATGAGATGGACAAGTCAAAATTCTGAAAATCAAAGTAGAAGAAATACATACTTTCTTACCATACCTACCAATAATTTTCCTATCCTTCTCAAAAAGAGTAGGATTGGAATTAACTAAGTGCTTAGTAGCAATGGGATCACCTAAAGTTATAGCTGCTGGGTCTGGTTTGGGAATAATTTATAAAAATTAAAAAGACTGAGTAACTTTACTTTATACATCTTATCTACCTTTTTATGGGCAGCTGGCTGATCATCAAGAAAACTGCAAGCGGTAATGCACACATCTGGTAAAGCAGACAGAACAGGAGGAATAGATGTAGGTTCTGAAAAACCTTCTGTAGTTAGTCACAGTATTTTCTGAGTGACTGAAAAACCTCACCATTCTCCCACTGAAATTGCTGGCACATTCTAGTATGTCTCAGAAAAACAGAATCCCCTACAGGGAGAATCGGAACTGATCTGTCCAATGACAAATCTAAGGGTTAAAAAGACTGCATCTGTCCCCACATCTTCTTGTTGAGATTCCGAATCTCGAATCTCTTCAGGAAAAGAGGAATCCCACTTTCTATTAACAGAAACTATTTTACAAAAAGGATTAATACCCTGAATTAAACTCTGAGACAGATCCATTAAAGTACTCCTATCCAAAGAAAATTGAGGAGGAGTAGCTATATGCTTGGCTTTCCTTTATCTTTTTCACAGTAAAAATGGGAACAGCTGTGTTACTAATGGCAGTAGCTGCTTCCCCAGGGATGGACACAGCAATCGGACACAACAGAGAAAAACTTCCTGTTCCCTCTCTCTCTCTCCCAGAACCGATAAGAGTGGCTTTGCCTTGTCCACTGAGGGGAACCAAACAGCCACAGAGGGCATGGCTATCCCCTGGTCCACAGTGGCTGTAGATGCTACACCAGAGGTATATGGGGTAAAAGATGAGTGCCCTGAGGTAAAACAAATGGCCACAGCAGACCATGGCTATCCCCTTGTCCACAGTGGCTGTAGATGCTACACCAGAGGTATATGGGGTAAAAGATGAGTGCCCTGAGGTAAAACAAATGGCCACAGCAGAGTCACCCAAGTGCGGCTGAGGAAAATTGCTAGCATGCTGTGGTGTCAAAGGCTGTTTAGCTATTTTTTTATTTTTGTGGCTGAAAGGATGACCAACTGTGGGACCCAGTAGTCCATTCCATGGTCAGGCCAAAATGGTGTCTCCTTCCCAGGGAAGACACGCAGCAATTGGCAGTAAACACTACCAGTCCACAAACGTTACCTTTTTTACAGATAAACATAGTAAAAAGCACCTTAAAACATTATGCCAGCCACGCAAAAGTAAATAAACACAACTTCTCCACAGAAAAAATGTGTTCAGTTACTTTATGCCACTTTTAAGCTGACAGTAAAAATGAGCACTCCATTTAAAAGTAAGTTACAGTCTTGAGACAGTCCACTAAAATACAATACTCCTAGCTTTAAAATGACTTTCCTGAAGAGGAACGTTATAAAACATACACAAAATTAAGAAAATGGGAGGGTTTTTTTGCCCAAAAAGAACTCATCTGCCCACCACAGGAAAACACAAGGCAATGGTCAATCCTCGAAATCCTCAGAGGAGTATACTGTTCAACAGCAGTAAAGCTCTGAAGGACTTCATGCTCAAATGTGTCTCAGCTCAACTGCTTGACGGTTTGGGCATGTGGAAGTTTCCCTGAAACGCTGGAAACTGGACTGCTGTTGTATCACTGGCAGAATATAATCCATATAAGCTAAGGCTACTGCAGCACTGATCAGTTTGATAAACACTTAAAGCTGTGAACAATGGTCACTCCATTCAATCTGATTTTGCAGAAACTTCCTCTAAACATAATTATGTGACCCGTGGTGCAACACAGGGCTCAATATGGTCACTTTCCTTTTCAGCATGTATTTCTCTGATAACCAATCAATGTTTGGGGTTTGTGATTATCTAAGATTGATAACAACTGCAAACTGGATGCAACTGTCAGCTCAGTTTGTGCGTTTATATTCTAGGTCCCATTTGACAATTTGCGATAGACAGGTGCTATTTTTGTAAAATACATTTATTAACAGCAAAAAGTAAAAATACGGTAAAACAAAACACAATAAACAATGCAGCTCAGTCAAAATAAAATACCATAAAATATAATATGAAGTACAGCACAGTCAACGTGTAAATTGCACAGCATCAGTCCATAAGCCATACTACTGAGATATTACTTCAATACAATTCCTGACAGTCAAACAGTCAAACATTTCTCAGGACCATGCTTACTGCCAAACAGTAAACAACAACGTGCTCTTTACAAAAAGGTGAAAGGCATAACTGATAACACAATAACATCTCTAACATTCTGGCACATCTAATATGTCATACTTCTAAATATACATTTTCATGGAATGCACATAACAATGACTGAAAAAGTCATGCTTTCAAAATTTACAAAAAGTAGGCAGTAAATGTGGCTACAGACATTTTCATCCAAACACATTCTATAAAAATGAAAAAAATCTGTAAAATTATTATCCAAAACAACCAGAACAATGCATCATTAAGATGTTGTAGGGACCAGCTCAAATCCTGTCCTGGTTCATCCATAAAGGTATTCCAAAGGCACTGAATCATATTGCAAGACCAAATGGTATGATCATAATCTGCACTACCAGCTCCCAACAGCAACAATTATCTGACTTACCCCAGCCTTTGGACTTGCACCTTGCTGGTGAGGATTGCTGCTTACACACTAGCATTAAAAAGGTAAACTTCATACTCAGTAGTAGCAAGTTATTATTTGGCATATGAAGAATATCCCACTGAACCCCATAACTTGACCTCTACCCCTAGAAAGTGTAACCACTTATTCCTAACCATAGTACCTCGTTTTCAGTATGCAACAATACCATTTATGGGTTTTAACCCTACTCCAGAAATCATGTCCTCCCAGACAAGTTTGACACAAGCTTCTCAACAGCTTCATGCTCTCATATAAAGGAGACAGTACTGAAGTAGTCCAAATTAACACCCTTACTTGTAAGTATTGCCCTGACCATAATCTTCCATTAAGACCCACTTATCATTACTCCTGGAAGGGGTGGAACATGTCTCTATCCAAGTCCCATATCTCTGAAATACAGTTGATGTTCTGCAAAGACCAACTCCTCCAATAAACTATTTTTCCCTGAATCAATAACATGGGTATGCCATAACTCTCAAAAAAAAATAATACTTTTGATTTTAATCCTTTAAAGCCTGACTGTATTTTTTAATTTCTCCAAGTCTTTTGGGTTTCTAATACCATGACGGGAATGGACCCCATTCTTGAGTCAAAGTGCGATTAAAGTTCATGAAAATGGTATTGTTTCAATTTCTGATGTCAGCCAGAAGTGCTCTTCACAGCACCCACATTATGCCAGTAATGACTCCTCCTGCAATTCGTACGGGCCAGTAATGACTCCTTCTGCAATTCATACAGTGTTACATATATTGGTAACATATTTACATATGATTGTAGATTCTTTTTTATAAGACCTTTTGCTCCTACTTCTATTGGAATTTTCTGGGTATCTTTCTTCCACATTGCTCTTATTTCTGCCTGCAAATCCTGGTATTTTATGACTTTGTCTCTCTCTGTATGCAAGACGCTGTAATCACTGGGTCTGGAGATTTCAATGATCAGTGCTACTTTTGTCTTCTTTTCATGGACCACTATATCTGGTTTTCTAGCATCTGTCTTTTGAACTGTTGGTAATGGGTGATCCCATATGATGCAGACTTCATCATTTTCTATGATGCTTTGTAGCTCATGTTTCGAGTGTTTTTCAGACACTTCAATAACATAATGTTTGCACAATCCCCAATCAACAGTCTTGCCAAATTATTTTGCTTTTCAGTATACAGTCCTTCTGTCATTAATATGTCACAACCTTTCATCTCTTGGTTTGAATTTGATTCTCCTTAAACCTTCCAATCAACATGAGGTTCTTCCAGAAGTTTTCTATACTTGCAACTATATTTATGCATTTTCCACATGTCTTGCCTTCTTATCTGGTCCTTCACTTATATTCTTTCTTTTGTTTTTGGCACATTCAGTTGCTGCCTGATTTTATCTACTTCTGGTTTGATTTCCATTCCTGCTTGACGCTGATATGCTTCTGCTCGATTAAGTAGAGAATTTATCTTAGATTTATTCTCCTCATGTTTCAAAACTTTCACTACATTTGGGTCTTGTGAGTTTCATTACTCACACTGTATTTTTTTTAATTTCTCCAAATCTCATACTGTATCATTAAGACATATGTGATGTTCTCCGAGGACTCAAGCCTTGTAGAAGGGGATAAAATCCTTCCCCTCATCTTTATGAACCAACATAACCATCCTAACTACAAAACAAATCAGCCTGTTCTTAGCTCTTGCCCTGAAAAACTGCCAAGTGATGACTCTTTTTTTAAAGACCTTTATTAAATAGGTTGATAGGTTCATTGAATGTTACTTGGCTATTGACTAGAGGGTCTTTACAAGCCCAGCCAATAAATCCCAATATAATATCAGATGACAGCTATCGTCTATGCCTGAGGTTTTTCTAGCAAGCACTAGCCATGTTCAGGAGAGAAGTTAGGGCAATCCCAGGCAGAAATTTATTTTTTCCCATCCAGTCATCTAGGTTGCACTTAAACAGGGTCAGTGAGTTGCTTTACTTGATATGGATTAAAAGCCTATTCCAGATGAGTGGTGACCTCTGAGAGATGTATATGTCTCTCCAGCATATCCTGTTTACGTCACAGGCTAGCTTGAGGTCCCTGGAATGGGTGACTCTAGTCCTTTTTGGCTTAATGGATGTACAGCAGTTCCATTAGATCTGGGTCAGAGATAGCCCTGTAAACCAGACACAAGTCGCCTCTAAGTAGTCTATACACTACTGAGTACAGTGACAGAAACTTCAGTCTGTCTGCATAAGATATGTGCTCTAGACCCTGAATTTTCTTAGTTAGAAATCTCAGAGATCTCTTAAGTTGCTTCAGGTGTCTGGTACAGTACATACCAAAGGGAGCATTGCATTTAATAACAGGCCTAATGAGGGATGAGTAAAGGAGAGTTATAATCTGTTTTGCTCTTGAGGTGATGCCTGTGCTAATCAGGTGAGCAATGTAGAATGCCTTCCTCACTACATTAGACACATGGCGGTCAAAGTCCACTTGTATTCCCAGGTTTCTCACCTGCATATATTTATTCTGCATATAATCAAACTCACCTTTTGTAATCTGACCTTGTAATAACATATCTTCCAAATATGTCTGTTCTAGAATAAGCAATATTAGACACCTCCTCATAAGTATCCTCAATAAGTGTTTTTTCATAATTACCAGCTCTCCCCCCTTATCCAGTTTTATAACTCTGACATTAACATCATTGCAAATCTCGTTCAAAAATACCAAATCCGATAGAGATATGTAAAAAAAACTTTTGAACTCAATCTATCTCCTTGAAAACAAGGTGGCTCTGGATACACTTTACCTTTAACATAATAATCACAATCACTCCTTAATTTAGAATATGTCTATTATCTAATTCACATACTTTCTGAAACGTGCAGGGTGTGATGCAATTGGGGGTTAAATACACTGGGCTGCATAAACCACTTGGGCACACATTCATATAGCCAACAGGAAACCATAAAGTTAAATTAAGTTTCCAAATATACAGCTTTAAATCAATTAAAACTTTAGCTACAAATGATCTTCTAGTGGGTATAAGGGTCAAACCTCTAGCTAACACATTAGCATGGCCAGTCTCAATGTCCTTTGAGGAATAATTATACATTTTCAAGTCTTTGGCATTGTTAAAAACAACTTTAAATGAATCATTAAAATGCTCACCAGTCTCAATAGCAGATACATTTATTTCCTGTAATATTTCCTTCTTCGGCTTGGCTCCCTGCTTGGAGAAAACTTCCGCACTCATCTGTGGCTCTTGATTCACTACTCTCACATGATAAGCCTTGCTCCTCAACTGTTTGGATCTCCTCACTGTTGCTTGTTCTAAAGGGATGGACTTTGAGAACCAAATGATGTCGTGCCCACCTCTTGTTCAATTGGACGATTACTATCACTCAATCTATTTCCTTGAAAACAAGGTGGATCTGGATACACTTTACCTTTAACATAATCATCACAATCACTCCTTAATTTAGAAACCTTACATTCCATGATAAGTTCACAAGTGTTGTCCACACTAGAAAAAATATTTTTATATTTATAAATATGGTTTCCAAATAAAAGGTCATCACAAATGGACCATTCAAGCCATCAATTTTGTTAGACAAAATGTCAATCTGTATGTTATGGTACTTGATGATTAGCCACATAAGGTCACAACCAGTTTTATCAAATAAACCAGTGAGCTCCCGATGGAACTGTGAGTCATTAACCATACCATGAGGATATCTCTATAACTGGAGACCCTTAGGGACCTCGTTCAACTCAATACATTTAGTTAAGTAACTATTCTCAAGTTGCAACTTTTTAAATTTCAATAGTTTCTTTTTGAAATGAAATAATTGTTGTTTAAGGGAACCAAACTGTTCTGCAGGAGCTTCTGCTTGAAATTCAAAACAATTTTGCTTCCAGTCATTAAGTCCACCATTAAAGATCGTTCTGCTCATACTGGATTCACTGGGTCTCTCGTAATAGAATTATTAGAGGTAGGTTGTGTGAGCGGGATACCCAAATTGTTACCAGTAGAAAAAATGTCCTCTCTTTGTGAATGACTAAAACACATATTAAAATTCTGGACTGAGATAATTGTGGACTCACTTGTTGCAGTAAAAGTGTAAGGTCACCAACAGCTTTAAAATAGTCCTGGCCACACAAAGGCACACTATCAACTCCTACACTGGCAATGGTATTAGATTTCATGAACAGAACATGCTCAGAAACTAAAGCAAGTAGCGACCCAACTGTAAAATCACAAAAACTAGGAAATTCTTTATTAAAAATGTTAAGCACTTTTGTTCCTTCCTTTGTTGGAACTTCATCAGAACATTAACTCGCCACTAAAACCATACTTAAATAAATTACAAACAGAATCACATGCTAAAAAACAAATGAGGATCTCTTACAACAGAAATCCCAAATGTCTGGTACTGAACAATCACTTAATGATATGGACTGCAGAATACAAGAAGAAGAACACAACACAGAATTTTTACTAGAACAAAATACTTTACTTCAAACAAAGGTGGATGACTTAGAAAACCGGTCTTGTAGAAATAATAAGAACTTTCGGTTTACTTGACAACACTGAAGGGAATAACTTGGCAAACTTTCTAACCACCTGGCTTCATGAAGTCCAGCATCTCCCAGAAGCTCTACCGTATGGCATAGAAAGAACTCACAGATCCTTAGTAACATCTAAAACTGGTAAGAATAATTCTTCTAAATCTGTGATTGTGAGGTTTCTGTCTTCACATGACAAAGAAATGATCCTCAAAACTGCGTGGACTAAATCTCCCATTAAATTAAAAGACAATATTATACGTTTTGACAATGATTACTCTCCTATTGCCATAGCTAAAAGAAAACTTTTTTTGCCTTTAATTAAAGAACTTAAAAAATGTCCAATAAAACCCCACTTGTTGTTCCCAGCTAGATTGAAAATCTTTCTACAAGATGGTCCAAAAATATTTGAAGACTTAGATACTGCTCTTTCATTTATTAGAACAAATACCATTTTTGATAAAATTAAAGAAATGGAGCAGGCAAATGCAAGTTTAAAAAGAATAGCTGAAAATGGTTCTTCGAAAACCTCCAAAAAGAACAGGAAGCTGAAAAAATGAACAATCATTTGACTCTAATTTTTATAAATCATTTGATCTGTGTACTGAAATGTTTAAATAACAATTATGCTATCCTTCTTAAAGAAATAATTTGTGGTCTTGAACTCAGGTGAGCAACTTGTATTATTTTGGTATTAAATGCTAAATGGTACTTTATTCAAAAGAAAATGAATGTATTATAAGAAGGGAAGGGATGCTATTACTTGAAATGATTTTTGTTAGTTATTATGGACAGGGTTTTGATTTATATAGTGTCCAAACTGCAAAATTCAATGGGTTTGTGTATGGAGGGATGTTTGTTCCGGTCATTTATATTCCGGACTGTTTTTGTGCAGATTTTGGCAGTTTTGAAGCAAACAGGCTTTCTCCGTACTTTGTGCGGTGGCTCGAGACATTTCTACATACAAAACATTTTAAATAACTTATAGTTTTCTGCTCAAGATCTTGTTTTTCTCTTTCCTTCACCTCAAGCTCGAGAAAACATCTCTCGAGTTTACAGGGAGGCTGGATTGCTTCTCTGGAGATTCATTTGCATGCGACATGCTCTGATCGGAGGTGACACATACAGAAAATAAAGTTACAACGCCAAAGGGAACACAGAAAAGGATCTACATCAAATTTAAACAGATGTAAACATCCAAAACATTCAAAAAGAGTCGTATAACCACATGATTAAAAAGTGAGTTATCTGAACATTGAAATGACACTTTTGACCAGATTATTTATAAAAAGTTATATTAACAGTTTACTCTTATTCTTAAATTAAAAAAGGGAAGGGGGCTCTACCTTTTCATGTTCTATGTAGTGAAGTGCACAAACATTTGAATTTCTTCTCATTCTATACACACACACAGATACACACACATACACATATACATGCATTTAATTCCTGGTATGTAATGCTAATTATCAAAAGCAATAATAAGGGTTTGAGCACTCAATTAATATTTATCTACCACTGAATATATTGTTACAGAAAGTGATGAAATTATTGTTAGTATTTTAAAGCAAGTAAACCTTGTTATAGCACCTGATGGCTTGTGCTGTTTGTTCAAAAAGTATAACTTTAGTAAAATTCCTTTACAGATTTAGGTTTACTATACTATAGACATACAATAGCTTGATGAATGTTTATAATGCACAGTATGAAAAAATGCACAGTTTGTTTTCAGTTTACAGTACTTGTCAACAGTCTATATGGACTTGAGATATTTTGTGGGACAAACTTTAACTATATATCTTGCTGGTCAAACAAGTGATTAATGATACTTGTTATAAGTTTTTTAAACATTACAAATTCCAGATGTTTGTTTACAGTAAATCTATTTTAGTCTGTCTTTCCATACGTAGCGCTTTCCTTTCCCTCCGAGAATGCTGTTATATCCAGCCTGGCATCAAAATTGTTGACTATGTATAAACACGTTTCTACAATAATATCAGAATGTAACTACAACTGTTAATTTCAATTTATTCTTGTTGTTATAGTAGTATGCTTCTTTTGACATCAATATTGAAACATTTACATAAGACTGACATCTATATTTATGAATCTGATTTAAAAAATACTCATGTTCTGAATATATTAGGAACCATCAAGAAGTTTATCTCAAATATATATAGTTCAGAGTTATTTAACTTTTAACTGTCTATCAGATTAATTACTGAACCTTGGTGTAATAGCGTATATGGTTAGTTCATTATAAATATTGATGAGTTCTTTTAATATGCAAATATACAAATACATTCAAGACGATAGTTATGTTGATAGTAGTTGATTAGATGCTGCTATTTGGCAGATAGTTAATTTGGGTAGTTAATCCTACTCAAATTAGGAGTTTTTAACTCCAGAAAGGGTTTAGGTAAATCTAATTTTTTTATATTTACTTGTTCAATGTTTATTACAACCTTTACTGATGTTCACTATATCAATGTATTCAAAAGTATTACTGGTAGGTCATTATTTGATTTAATGTTTCCTAATAACTATAAGGTTTCTGATATAACTTATATATTGTTACACACACAAAATATTAATGGTCAGTTTATATCTAAATCATATAAATAAACACATACGTTTCTTTTAAAAGGTTTCTCAATTAATATTAATGGTTTAAACAACCCTAACAAGAGGGGATGCTTATTTAAATACCTTAAACTACATAAATCACATTTAATCTTTTTACAAAAAATACATTTAATATCAGAAGATATAGCCAAGCTTGATACTAAGTCTTACATGGTAATATCACGTTCAGAACATTATCAAAAGAAAAGAGGAGTAGCCATATTATGGAACAATACAATACCCCTTCCTAAGCTATTAGAAATATATAAAGATGATAAAGGAATGTTTTGCTCTGCTACAATTGAAATGAATAAGAAAGTATTTACACTTATAAATATTTATTGGTTACCAGGTATAGGGATAAATACAGTTAAACAACATTTAAACCAGATTGTTAATTTATCTAAAGGCAGTATTATAATAGCCGGTGACTTTAACTGCATATTAGATGATAACTGTATATTAATACTAGAGGTAAATGAAATATTTCCGCCAGAGCTAAACTATTAAAGGATTTAATGACTTATATCTCTTGGAAGATATAAATAATGTTGCTGAACTAAATTCATTACACTACACCTTCTACTCTCACAGACATAACACTCATTCTAGAATATAGTTTTTATTTCTAAAGAATTGACTACTAGCTTATCTAAAACAAAAGTTAATTATTGCCCCTTATCAGATGATAACAGTGTCTCTTACAGATATTTAAGAGGAGATCTTATTCAGGTATACAGGGCATTTAGGGACAGCTACCTCTGGGAATGTTTAGGGTTATGAAAAATTACTAGAGAATCATCAGATAACCTATGTAGAAGATTCTATAGGAATGAGAAATGTACTAATTGGTTCTCTGACAGAGTAGCTGATGCTTGGAACAGACTACCAAATTACATTAAAGCAAGTACTAGTTTAGATATTTTTAAAAATAGCCTGGACATTTATTATGGGAACAAGTGTTTTGGTATATTGGCAAGCTAGAAGGGCATTAATGCCTGTGCTTGAAACATTTGTATGTATGTATGTATGTATAACTGTATAACTTTTGAGATAACAATTAATACAACTTATAATATTCAAAGTAAAAGAATCCCTGCATATATTACAAAATTAAAAGACTTTAAAGACTTTCTTTCAGCAGAAATACAAAATTGTATCACTTTAAATACTACAAAAGACATTTCTGAAATATACATATGGGGTGCTTTAAAATCTTACCTATATGGGAGAATTCCTACCTGGTACAATTAAAAAAGGAAACTATGGGATAAGGAATTACAAGACATACAATCCAAATTAGATCATTTAAAACTTAATAATATGGAAGATAAAGATAGCAATGGAAAAAAAAGAAATCACCTTACTAAATAATAAGTATTTGGAAATTTTGAACCATAAAACAATTAAATTTATAAACTTTTCTATCAACCCTAGATCCCTGAATATGTTGGCAAATAAAACCAAATGACTTAATAAGCTTAATCATATTTATGAGATTTATTCTCAAGAAAAAAAAGATGGTCGCTGACTTAAAGAACATATTAACAGAATTCAGTGATTTTTTTCTCAATATTAGTCAAAAATCTCAGATGATAGATTCAAAAGAAGAGATTAATGCCTTTATCACTAAATATACTAAAAACAGATTTAAATATACTAAAAACAGATTATCAAAAGAACAATCTGCAGTTATAGATAAATGCATATCCTTTGTAGACCTATCACATTAGCAAATTAAAACAAAATAAAGCACCTGGAATTGATGGTATTATTCCTGAAATATATAAAATTTCACCAAACACAGCTTTAAACTTACTTAGAGTTTTTACTATCTCTCAAAATGACTTTAGTATTCTACCCTCATGGAACTATACCTTTATATCCCCATTAGTGACATCTAATAAAGATCCCACAAAACTGGGATTATTTATTTTCACTTATGGAAGAGTTAAAATTCTCAAATAACTTTATAAACCTTATCACGTTTATATAAAGATAGTCAAGCTTATATTAAAATTGGTACTAGCATTTCACAAAAAATCCCAATAATCAAAGGAACTGTCCCTTATCACCTCTACTTTTTACATTAATAATGGAACCCTGGGCAAATGTAATTAGGTTAGATAAAGAAATTGAAGGTTTTAACTTAACTTTTAATGTCTCTTCCAAAATACAACTTTTTGCAGAGGATATACTTATAACTCTGGGGAGAAATAATTTATCTATAACAGCAATTGTTAATAATATGAGGAAATTTCAAAATATGTCAGGTTTTGTTAATAATATGAGGACATTTCAAAATACGTCAGGTTTATCTTTTAACCATAACAACACAAAAATTCTTCCCGTCTATCCAAGTAACTACATATTGGACAATAAAAATACAAAATATTTAGTGCAGGCAAATCAAATTATATACTTGGGAATGATAATCACTAATAATATCAAATATATCATTCAGCTAAATTATAATATTTGTCTAGTGGCAATAGAAGACCTTATAAATAAATGGAAAAAGTTACCTTTTACCATGGAAGAAAAACTTTCAGTTATAAAATGACTATACTACCCAAAGTACTTTGTATTATTCAATCAATTTCTATACCCCCCAAAATGAAAAATGTTTTTAGAAATGCTATCTTGTGTTTCATATAATAACCCTAAATCCCAAAACTATCAATAGCGAACAATTCATTCATATGGTTATTAAAATATTATAAAGATTATTTTTTTATAAATACCCATCTTGTACACAAATCTAACTATATGTTATTTCTCTTAAAAACATTTAGAAATTATATATATAAATCCACAAGGTGTAAAGCTATTTTTTTTCTTCTTTCCTATAGCTTTTACTCAAGAACTGTTTGCTTCATTGATTACATAAAAATGTCATGTTTAAAAGAAAAGAATTTAATATATTGGTCTCAGAATGGTAAAAGATGAGATGAAATCAAATGATTATTTGACAGCTGAATTTAATATAGATACAAATTTATGGCTAGTCTTACAAGATTGTAGACAATTTCTTACAAATAAATTAGACATAATGACTCGAACGATAAAAAAGACAATACCTAAACTTTGGCATTACTTGATCTTATCCACACAGCATGAATCTACAATCAAAAATAAACTATCATGTATGTATATATATCAGAAATTATTCAGATAATTATCCAGAGAGCTACTGGAACTATTTTTTACTATTAATAAGTATCTTCCTAATGACAGTGATAAATTATACTGGAATCAGCCAAAAAAAAACACATCATTGATTAAATAGAGATTATATACATAGAAATATATGCACAGATCCTTTTTGACACCATATACCATGAGTAAATTTGGTAACAATGAAAATATATGCTGGAGGTGTAAGAATAAAGTAAAGGCTGACTGGTCTCATATGTTCTTTGATTGCTTAGTATTAAAGATATATTGGGAAGTTATCAATCTTTTTATACAAGCCTTATTTTCAGATAATTTTACACTATCTAAATCTATGACCTTATTTAACACACTAGTACATGAATGTATTAGGGAACTCAAATATCCATTGATTTGGTCTATACTAGCTGTTGCCAGGAAATCTATAACAAGAAACAGGAAATCTGATACTTCTCCGGCTTTTCAAGAATTTAAATTTCTTCTTACTGAAGTTTGTAACTTGGAACTTCTGACCATTAAATCAAGACATATCAGGAATACATCAACATACAATATGTGGAATAAGTCATATGGCTTACTAGGAAAATAATTTATTAATTCAAAAATCTGTTGATGTACACCAGCATTAGTACATCTTTGTAAATAGTTTAGTTATGTTTGTTTAATAGTGTTTGTTTACAAACTCAAGTTGAAATATTTGTGAATGTATGTAAATATTTGTTTCTATTTGAAATTAAATAAAATTGTTTTAACAAAAAACAACTCTGCTCTTAATTTTCTGTAGAAATGAGGGGATCAAACTCTGTAGACTTGTGGGCTTTACCTGATGTTAACCCGTATGGCCTGCTTGAGTTACCGTAACATAACTGGTGATGGAAGCTTTTCACATCACAGTTGAGAGATTCTATGCATTACCAAAGACTAAGCAATTTATTCCTTCTGTACAATAGCTCTTCCCTCCAACTGTGAAAAGGAAACCTTGTATTACTCGTCAAACCTGACAGATCTGTCTTGGATATTTGACCATGCTACACAATTGCTCCTTGGTCGAACTAACTAGCAAACCTGTACTTCAGACGTAACTATCAAAATATACCAGACTTCTTTGTGGGGGGGGCTATGAATGTGGCAGAAAAGGAGGACCCTGATTATCAAAGACAAGGGAAGCTTGTATATTGTGACAACTTGTTACTGTACAGAAAGTAGACTCCTGAAGGAGGCTAAAAGAGAAGTGCCATATTAGCAAGCCATCTTAAAGGCCTACCATCAGGCACATCTGGTCACAGTCCATGATATCCCTTTATCAGCCCATATGGGGAATAAATCACATAATAAGGAGACCTATGCAAAACTTTATACTGAAACACACACACACACAAAATAAGATGTGTGAGTAGTGCCAAAAAGCAAAAAAAAAAAAAAAAAAAAAAATTGGCAAGGCTGTTTTTGTCCATTACTGATGAACCATTTCAATGGGCAGCAATGTACACTGTGGGACCTTCCTAGTGCCTTTAGCATCACAGAGGAATATCTTGGTAGTGTATGCTACTAGGTACCTCGAGGATATAACTCTCAAATACTTTGCACAAGAAATCTAGACAAAATCTAAAATAATGGGGGACTAAGGCCCAAAACTAGGAACATATTTTAAATATCACTCTTATAAACTAAGAAAGTTGGTAGAACAACAGGGTTTTGTGTTAGCATGCACTTTGCAAAGGATATTAAGTCTGAAACCTAAATGTATGCCATTATTTAATTACTTCAGTCCTTAGTGATTTGCCTGAAAACCACAAATCTAATGAGCAACAGACCAAAAATAGGAGTCAAAATCTGGACATTCAACAAAAAACTGGACAGGTGAGATGTAACACTGTCTGTGCCCACTGTTAAATGACAGAAGGCGACAAATGTTCAGTTAGAAATTTTCAGTAAGGTAGGTTTTCCCAGGGACATACTGACAGACATAAGTGCTGATTTCATCTCAGAACTAAGATGTGTATGGGGATGGATAGTAATCCCAACTAGTTTGCCCCCTGCTATGCTGGCACAGCATCCTCTGGAGGGTAGAGGAACATAAGAATGCAGGGAGCCAGTGCAGGGAGGATTTGGACATAAATACCAAGTCTGTGACAGTAGCCCTTGTCTTTGCACCTACAGGATTATAAATGAATAAAAGGCCACAGGACATCCTTGTAGTGACTCCAGTTTTCACTTCACAGCCAGTGAGGGATTAGACTAGTCACAATAAAAAAAGTGCCCTCACAGCTGGCATGCTAGTCAGGGCACAAGGAATCTTGCTGTCTGCCTATATGATGGCTGTCTCAGACAGCACTCACCCCGGTAAATGTTGGGATTTCTCACCACTGAGGAATGAATGGACATCCAGAAGGGGAAGGCGTGATGGTTAGTAAAGTAGGAAAGTATTAAAAAGAATGAATGAATAAGTGTGATTCAAGCCTACCTTGGTAGGTCCAATGCTTGTACTGAACCTCAAGCTGTTAACCACTAAGGAGCATGGAGTCAGAGAACCACAACAGAATGAAGATTAAAACATACAGTCCAGGATATTACTGTAGCTTGAAGAGGCCCAACATACTAAGTTGCTTGGAGAAGCAAGCCCTGCAGACCAAAGCCCAAAGTAAATAAACCTGTCAAAAAAACAGAATAAACAAGCACTGGAGATACTTCTGCCTGGAAAGGAATGGACTTCAGCCACAAGAATTCCAGCAGGTGGCAATGCCATGTAGTGCACAAAAGACAGCAGCCAATCCATTACTGACTGAGAAAAGGTAACTGCAAGCCTTCCCTTCCCTTACAATGGAAGGCAGGTCACTGATCTGCAAAACAAACCAGAAGAGTCATTTCACAGAACCCCTGACACGGCTATGCCATTCTCAAAAGTGAAGGCTCCCCCCAGTTTCTGCTTCCAAGAAGGAAAGAGTAAGAAGATAGGACTAACTCCAGAAAACAGACAAGACCAGCTTTAAAGGTAAAGTAAGATTCAAGTGGGGAAAACCCAGTCCACGGGGATCCCTGCAATTGTGGACTGAAGCCACAGAATCCTTGGCATAGGAAGAACCACTAAGAAAGGAGTTTAGCAAAGAGATGATGAGCTACACCACCTATAGATCTGCACGCCCAACTACAGACAGGCATGTCTGCCAAAAACAGAGCCCACACCCCTCAGAAGTGTAGGGGTTCTTCAAAGGAAGACAAAGCAGAATCACTCCTAAGGGAACTGTTCCAACACTCAGAGCTAGACATCAATATTGCGCAAAATCAGGTGCAACAGGCAGAACACAACAACAAAAAAATCCTGGTTGGGAAAAAACTCAAGGCTCAAAGTCATATTTTCAAGTAAAATAAATAAAATAAAAAACAAAAAATAATGCTACTGATGCAACATGCAGTGTATTGTATGGACCATATTGCAAATAAATGCACCCAAGAGCTAAAATACATTAAAGTCTATTTGCCCCAGAGTAAAAAGTCTTTTGTATTGAGTCAAAGCTGCAAAATCAGTAAACGCATCTCTCCCAGATCCATTTAAGAAAATACTCATTTTATATGACTACTCTCCGAGAGCATGGTGGCTTAGTGGTTAAGGTTTGTCCCTCTCATTTCCCTCAGGTTCAGTGTTCAGTCATGACATCTGGTCACTGCCTGCATGGACTTCACATGTTCTGTCCGTGTCTGCATGAGATTTTTTTTGGTTTACAAGAAACATCTTAATTAAATTATCATGTGTGACACACACAAGCTTGCATTTATATAAGAGAAACTAAATCATAGCGGCACAGTCTCAGTTGTAAACATTATACCTTACAAATCATGCCAACACAACTGTAGCTGCAAACATTATACATCACTTTTAATAAAACCAGCATTGTCAGTCAACCATTGCATGGCTCATGCATATCCTGCCTTCTTTTAAACGCTGTTCCTCCTCTGCATGTAGTCGTCCCACATTTCCCATTTTTTTCCTGTGTAATTTATTCCGACCCTTTTCTAAAGATCCAAGTTCCAGTTGTTTTATCTCTGTGACTATTTTTGTTACCCCTACTAAAGTTGGTTTAGACTTTCATTTCCATTTTGCAGTTACTGCTTTTTTGGCAGCCATCATCAAGGCCTTACTATGTCTAGGCAATTCCAACTCTGTCTCATAGCTCAAAAAAACTTTTCCTAGTCATTCCAATTTGCTCACCCAGCATCTCAGACATAGTAGTCTGCAGGGAACCTTTAAAGTCAGCCAACTCACTACACTCCCAAAAAATATGTTCCCAGTTACCTTGTACTTCCCATCACATATCCAACATTTGCTGTCAACCTGAGGAAATATTCTTTGGAGCCTGCTTGGGGTATAAAAATGTCCATGTAAACATTTCCAGGCAAAGATCCTAAATCTTCTAGATTTTGTTGCATATTTGGGAGACATACATATATCCCCCCATTGTTTTGTTGGGGAATTGCTTATCCAATCTCTTGTCCCAGTTCTTTCTAACCTCTTCTGATTGATTCTTACAGTTATCTTATAGTTATCATGCAATATTTTATATGCTCTACTAATTATTCCTTTCTTAACGGCAACTTCTGTTCTAGATTCTACTAAGAACTCTACCAGTGCTGGTCTTTCATTTGGGACCCCCCTATTTCTTTCTCTTTGCCTGTACTCTGATATCAATCCTTGATATGGAAGGCAATCTCTAATCTGCAGAACAAATACGTTTTTAGCATCTTCCCATTCTATTACCTTTCCCTGTCTAGTTATTTGTACCCAGTAGCTTGGTTCCTTTGCCAGTTTTCTCCAATATACTCCTGCCCCGTCTTGCCTATTGTCTGTATCCCTAATTGCAGTTACCCCTATTGGCAGAATCTCCTTTCTCCATTCTCGTATTGGCTTAGTTCTCAGAACACCTTCTGCTACTTTAGGAATATATTTTGTAGGATTATTGTTGTTCTCCTTAAAAGTTTGCATCCAAAATCCCAGTCTCTCCCTGTTACTTGAACTTTCCCCCTGTTCCTTCATCATCTCTTTCCATTTCGAGTTATAGCTTTCTGTTTGTACGATGTATAGGAGCCTTAACTGTGTTGCTCTGAAATACCCCTTCAAATTGGGTAATCCCAATCTGCCCTGTTCTGTTGGAAGAATAAGCTTATCCCACTTGACCTTCAGCTCTTTATTAATTACCATTCACAACTTCTCCTCTGGATGATAAAAATATGCCTGACCTGTATATAAGGTTAAATGGGCTAAAAACATTTTAACTGCTTTATTCTACTATCAATATCCATATAACAGAGCTTCCATTTTCTCAATTTTTGTATTATCTTTTGTTTGGTCTCTTCCCACATATCCTTAGCTGCCACATCAGTATCATTTTAATCCATACTCCTAAATATTTCATTTTATCATGTCCCAATAAGTATAGATATTGCTGAAACAATTCGTATGTGGGTACATAATTTACTGCTATAGATTTTGTTTTGGCTTCATTCATTTTGTATCCTGAAAAAGTCTGAAATTGTCTCAATATGTTCCACAGCAATGTAATGTCCCTTTCTGGTTTTGTCAGGTATAAAATAATGTCATCAGCAAATAGAGCTAGCTTCTCTTGACTACGATACCAACTATATTCCTAAATTTCTGAGTCCCTTATTTTCTTTGTCAGTGATTCTAAATATAATGCAAATAACAAGGGGGAGAGAGGATACCCCTCCCTAATTCCTCTGCTCAAGCAGACATTATCAGAGAGAACCCCACCCACTCTAATTTTCACCTCCGATCCCTCAAATATCCTCCTAATCAACCTTATAAAATTTCTTTCAGGGAATGCAAATGCTTGCATTGTTCAGCTCAAAGTCCCAGGTTACTTTGTCAAATTATTTCTCTGCATCAAGACCTACCAACAACACTGGTATTTTCTTACATTCTGCTTCCCTCTGGATCATCACTGCTCTGTTAATGTTGCCAAATGTTTGCCTCCCATCAAAAAACATACTGATCCATATCTATCAATTTTGGCATCAATTTTATCATTCTTTTTGCCATTAGACATAAACACATTATAATCATGATTTAGTACTGAAATGGGCTTGTATGAAGCTGGATCTGATGGATCTTTACCCTCTTTAGGTATTATAGCTACCACCACTTTCTTCAGAATGTTGGTACTTCTCCTCTTAAAATACTGTTAAACAAAACCTTCCATATCTTTATCAGTTTTTCCCTCCTAGCTTCCAAACCTCCACAAGAATACCATCTATTCCTGGGGACTTTCCTGTAGATTAATTATACATCACCATTTTTATCTCATCTCCTACTATCCTTTTAGTAATTGAGCCTCTTCTACCTCTAGTCTGGGCATATTTAATTCTTCCATAAGCAATTCCATGTGTACCTTTTCTTGATTTCCATATTTCTCTGCTTTATACAGACTTTCATAGAATTTTCAAAGTACTTCAATACTTCTACAGAATCCCTTGTTATCTTCTTTGTTACAGGCTCCCTAAGCTTGGCAACAGCCCTTTCAACTTTCTGTTGCCGAAGTCGTTGTGATAAAACTTTTTGTGCTCTAGGGTTATTATCAAAAAACAGTTGCTTAACAGCAATCTTTTTAAACTCATGCATATTATCGAGGTAATCCCTTATTTTCTGTTTAGCTCTTTTTAAACTCATGCCTATTATCGAGGTAATTCCTTATTTTCTGTTTAGCTTTCTGCAGTTGCTCCTCTTCTTGTTCTGTGAAATTCCTCCTATTTTGCAGTACTTTGACGCTTGTCAGTCCCTCTAAGTAATGCTTGTTACTTCTTAACCGTGTCTCCCTTTCTACTATTTCTATCCTAATTTTAAATTCCACTTTAATTTTATCCAACTCCCTAGCTATATTTTCAGAAGAAATTTCCATCTTCTCTTACAGCTCTTGAATAATTTCCACTGCCCATTCCTTAAATTCCTCTCTTTTCAACAGATAGGTGGGAAAGTGCCAGTGTCTCTTTTTTATTTCATTACCCTGTGTTTTTATTTTAATTATTATTGGCACATGATCTGAAATAGTTATTCGGTGCGTATCAATACCTTCAATTAAATACACGTTCCTGAGAAATGTATATTCTGTCTAACATAGCCCAGTTTTTGTACCCTGGAGAATAATATGTAAATTTACTCCAAACTCCTATTACTGAATTCACATCTTCCATATCAAATGTTTTCATAAATTTCTTTAAAAATATGCCCTCCTTTCTTATATTTTCCCTTCTGGGCCCCCCAGACACATCTTCACTGTTGCAAATCAAATTCCAGCCCCCACCTATAAGTCATATTCCTTGCTGAAAGCTGATTATTTCTCTCAGAATTTTCTTAAACTTCATTATAGCAGTTTTTGGAGGAATATAAACACATGACAGTGTAATCCTCCTCCTCCTCCATTGCCAGTAGCCCCTTAATACTATAAATCTTCCACTATTGTCTTTTATATTTCCCTCTATTACTATTATAGCTCCTCTTGCAATTAATATAAGTACTCCTCTCTTACTTTGCCCCAGACATTCTGCTGAATAACCATCTTGAAAACCTTTCTTTATCAAATTCACATGTTCAGTTCTTTCCAAGTGTCTCTCCTGGAGCATAGCTACTTGCACTCTACGTTTTTTAATATAATTATATAAATAATACCCTTTCTTTTTTGTATTTATCTGTGAAACCATTAATGTTTAAACAAATTACAGAAATAATCATGTTCCTGAGGGATGTTTCTTCCCACCATTTATGTATAACAGCTTTTTTGTTAACTGTATGGTTCCAGCTTTTATATTCAATGCATGCACCACCGGGAAGGTTAATCTTTTATATAACTGCTTCTCGTCATCTCCATTTCAGCCTATGTCACATCTTGCAAAATGTTTTGTTTTACTGAAAACCCTCAAAGAAAAACGTACACACCCTCCAATACCCCTGTAAAACCTAATAACTTAACAATAACACACAAAACTATAGACATAATGAGAACAAAAGTTCTAGAATGATAGCCACACCGAAAGGCTAGATACACTCCCCCAAAAAAATGTCATTCATGCTAAGACGCATGATACAGCCTGTTCTTTTATGAATGAGGTTTCTCATGAATAATCTTGTATGGTCTCTGTGACAAACGGAGGTACTGCCAGCACAGCTAGCTGGAATTTGTAAATATATGTCATTTGTGAATATCAAACTAATTTATATAAGATGCTTGTGCTACAAATGTATTAAAACAGTATGTCATGTGTACATCAAACTGCTTTGTACAGATGTTTGCGTTGAAAAGGTATTTGTCAAGTGCTTGTGTTTAAAATGTATCCACAGTGTGCCCTACTGGAAGAGAACAGAAATGTACATGTACTGTTGTAAATGTTTAAATGTATATGTTTTAACAGAGGAAACTGGAGGGTTAGCCTCAGTCTAGCAAACTTTAGAAAATATCTGAAAGTAAATCACTTTATAGGCTAGGCCATAAAGATGTTATCTCACAGGTTTCAAGGTAGCCAGAGACACAAAGTCTGTACTAGGAAGCTTTCTGTATTGTCTTTGGGGTGAGCTAATTACTAGTCTTGAAGCATAAAGGTATGCAATTGTTTTATGACTTCCAGCACCTGACAAACATCTGAACAAAAGCCCCTGTTCATGCATTTTTACAGGTAGGTGCAAACTCCTGCCAGCTGCCAGCAATGGAGGTTTGCATGAGAACTAGATGCCAGATGAACAGAAATGATGTCATCCTGCAAGCTATCCCAGCAGTAACATTTTAGACATTATTTTGAGAAGTCTCTTAGTGAGACAGAGCATTCTGTATTCTATCTTGGACCTGACAACAAGAAGAACCATTCACCACATTATCTGCCTTGCTCTCGTGAGTTAGTAAGGAATAGTACAATTCTTTTTGATTCAGTCAGAAATATAGTGAAGCTTAGTTTAGATATTATTTTTCTTTATTTGTTTGAGACTGTCCTTCAATACTGTCTTAAATATTTCCTGTGTTTTTGAACTCTGTCACTGTGAATATATACTTAGCATTTTCTCTTTCTTTCCTTTCATTATTTATTATTAAATATATTTAAACCTTTCATTGTGGCTGATCTTTGTAGAGGTATTGAAGTTTTGGGGGTACTTGCATATTGATTTGGTGACACTGTGTGGGCCACTCCTAACAGTATTGCTCTTGGTTAAACTACCATTTGTATTAATATTAATTTCACTCAGTATATTGGGTACCCTTCGAAGAGACTTAATGTAGCTGACAGAAGGGTTCTGGTGGCAGTGAAAACTACCTTATAGTCTGGGCAAGAAGGGGCATAGCTAGTAAAAAGTAAAAAAAAACACTGGTGATACCAAAGTAAAATCACCAAGACTTTTATTTAAAGTTTTACATAGAACCGACTAAGCGCTTTCACCCTTCTAGGGCTTCTTCAGAGTCAGTTTTCCACATTAAATCACAGCCATTAAATACACATACCAATTAGCAATGCAATCAGTAAATAATTGATAACAATAAATCCATCTTCCCATTCGTCAAATTTTAACCCTTACATTGCCATTAAGCTAGTTTTACAAATTTGTGTATCTGTAAACATCCAACTTGTCTTGTATTAGTAACTTAAACACATTGTTTTAATATCAAAACCACAATGATGTACAAGTGTAAAAATTCCAATACTATTGTATCTCAACTAAAACCGTTGTATATAAGTACAATGTTAAAAATAAGCAAACACAGTAAATAAAATAATTTTAAATGTATTGAAAAATCCATACATAAATGTAACCCTAATACAATTACACAGAAAAAAAATCAAAGAACTCTCTGATGTTTCTGTATTTTAAATACAAGCAGTCTTGTGTTTCAAAATACACTCTAAAGATAGGGTGTCATTAATGCCAGGTGCACTACTTGCATCTAGTCGCACCTGCCACATACATTCCCTAACCTCCAACAAGGTTGTATAATCCCCCCCAAAATCCTTTATATGTAATCTGTCTATAATAAAAAATAAACATTTCTTAAAGTTTGTGCAGTCTTTAGTATGATTATATAAAGAGTTAGTTGATTTCTTGTTTTTGATGTCCCTATTGTGTTCTAGAATTCTTTGTCTCAATTTTCTTGTGGTCATACCTACATAAAAGGCTGGACAGGATAAACAAGTAGCCACGTAAATGACCATTTTGGTATTACAATTGCAATAACCAGGACTCTTCAACGTCCTCTTAAAATTCCCCACAGAAACATATGGGCTATCGTTGATATATTTGCATGCTTTGCAATTACCACATTTGGCCATCTTAAGAGGCTTTTGACCAGTGGGTATAGGTATTCTCTCTAAATGTTCTTTAATATGTAACCCCCTGCTGTTGATGAAAAGGGGGAACTTCCCTAATGTATCTTGCATATCAGTGGGAAGTATACTTTCCCATGTCCATTGGATGATGTTTTTGACTTTAGTGGCCATAGGATTGTGTTGTAAAACCATACCAATTGGAATATTCCTCACTTTCTGTTTGTTGATGTTGTTGTTATCTGCATCCCTTTGATTGTCTGCCAGAATAGGCCTAAAATCTGTGGGGCTTCTTCTAATAATGTCTTGTTGAACTATGGTTAGTACATCCCTAGGGTAACCCCTTTGGACAAACATATCAATTAATGCCGACAGTTTTTTCCAAAAATCTGATGTCCTCACTTACAATACGTGACACTCATCTGGCCTTTGGCCACGTTTTTCATGACATAACAGGGGTGGCAACTGTCATAGTGTAAAAATGAGTTACTATACATTTTCTTCCTGAATAAATTGGATTCTATCTTCCCATCTTTGATGTATAATCGTAGGTCCAGGTAGTCAATGGTGTTTCTATCCGCCTTATTAGTGAATTTCAAGAATGTTGTTGTGTTGTTTAAATAACTTATAAACTCATCTAGCTCTTCTCGAGTGCCTTTCCATAGAAACAAGATGTCGTCCAAAAATCTCAGGTAAATAATAATCCTAGATCTATACACAGATGTCAATACATACTGTTCTTCCCACTCGGCCAGTACTAAGCTGGCATAAATGGGCGCGCATTTTGTGCCCATAGCCACCCTGGTAGATTGTCTATAGAGTTCTCCTTCAAACCCAATATTGTTGTTTTCCAACACAATCCGCATCAAGTCAACCACTAAACTTCTCTTCACCTGGTGCATGTCGCTGTGCTTGTCTAAGCTTTTAGCAAACCAATCTAATCCAATATCGTGGGGAATTACTGAAAACAAGTTTGTTATGTCAACAGTTACAAACCAGAATTCCACTAGATGTATGTCAAACAAAGTTCCAAGACAATCCAAACAGTGCCATAAGTCTTTTAATATGTGTGGCATATTATCTGAAATCTTCTTGTTCATAATATCTACAAATGCTGCTAAAGGTTCCGTTTTTGATCCCCTAGCCACCACTATCGGTCTAAAAGGTGAATTGGTGATATCTTTGTGAATGTTGGGAATTCCGAATAAACTGGGTATAACCGGATGTTCCACTAGCATGTAATTGTACTCATCATAGTTGATTATTCCTTCACAAAGGAACTCATACAATTGCCAGTCAATCTTTGTGTATGCCTTCTGGACTTCAAATTTGGAAACTAATTCATAACTGCTAGAATCACGTGTAATATTCTGCATATTCCAAGAATAATCAGAATTCGTCATGATGACTACCCCTCCCCCTTTATCTGGTTTCATAACCCTGTAGTCACTATTAGACGAAAGTTCTTTTAAACAGAATATTTCAGCAGGTGTTAAATTTCCGTTCTCCATGGGTAGCTTTTTGTCAATCAGTCTCCTAAACTGAGTAGTACAAAGACATTCAAATGCCAAAATCAAAGGGTTGCATGGTGGTATAAATACACTGCTTCTTTTAAGTGTAAACATTTGTGCCTCTCTATCAATATGGTGTTTGTTGCCAAAAAACAACTTTAAATTTAACTGCCTAGTATACAACTTCAAATTGATAAGTAATTTACTAATATCATATTTGAAGTTCGGGACAAATGAAAAAACATTTTTCATTAAACTTAGGTGACTTTCAGATATCTCCAAATCTGAATAGTTGTAAATATGGAAAGATATATCCCCCATTACAGCATAGCTAGTAAACCTGTGCCAGCCTTTCCCAGGTGTGTGTGTATGCAAAACAAAATCTCAAACAGTCCATATGTCAGCTACTTGGGCAGAGACACGAAACACTGGTTATACAGAGAGAGTGTTAGAGGACTTGGCTTGGAACCCTGACTATAGACTCAACTCAACAGCGCTGCCAGTGGGGAGTCTTATTGGGGATCTGGAGAAAGAGGAACCAGCCCCAGACTGGCTGTGTGCTCTTAAGGGAAATTGCACTTGATGCAGAGAGCTGCATCCGGAAATACTGTATGTGTACCTGTTATCCTCCCAGTGAATGTCCCCCCACAAGTGCCAATGCTGAGGATTTAGGCTCCTTGATTACTGGCCCAGAGGGTGGGATATCCATGTCACATACTGGCTGGGAGAAGTGTGATCAGCACATCACATACTGGGATTCAGTGATGTGGATACTGAATTCCTGTAGCCTATAAACAGTGGTCACTAAAGAAGGTGTTTGTACTCTCAAGCAGCTACACTGTAGACATCCAGAGTTTCATATCACAATAGTTTTATTTTTGTTAGCTTAGTTAGTCAGGGAGAGCAGGAAGATATCAGCAGAGAATTATGGCAATCTGACAAGGAGCCAGTTGGCTGAGATGTGGCAAGCCAAAGGACTGATGCATGCCAACCTGACTAAAGCAGAAATGACTGCAGCCTTAGCCACAGCTGCATCATAGACCAGCAACCAGGAGACAGCCAGACTTGGCCTTGGAGATGTACAACTCTCAGAAAATGGACTGTTCAATTTTTTCTCAGAGGACTTAAAAATCCATCTGGAGTTAGAGAGACTTGAACTGTTGGCCAAACGTTTGGAACTAGAATCAGCAGAGAGACTGCGGTGTTTGGAGGCTGAAGAAAAGGAGGGACAGATGGAATTAAAATCAGCAGAGAGACTGAGACATCTGCAAGCAGAAGAAAATGAGAGGCACAGGTAACATGAAAAGGAAATGGTGACTCTTCACGAGGACCATGGAAGTAACGGGGTAGGGAGTAACCGAACCCCAGAAGCAATAAAGGTCAGTAAATTTCTTCCACAATTTACAAAGAGTGATCATTTTGACAGTTTTTTCATATGTTTGAAAGGGTATGTAAACAGTATAATGTTGACCAAGGGCTCTGGGTATGGTTCTTGACCCCATTACACCATGGTAAAGCTGCAACTACTGGTTCTAATTTGCCTGATACTCATTGCTTAAATTATAATACAGTTAAAATTGTTTATTGGAATGCTTTAAGTTAACACGTGGAGCTTACAGAAAAATGTTTTGTGAGCACAGACACAGATGAAAGTGTGTGTGATTATAATGCTGAGTTAAGTGCTTATTTTCATAGGTAGGTGAGTGGGTGTCAGGTCACCACTTTTGAAGAACTGGCAAACCTTTTGGTGAGGAAACAAGCCCTTAGCACTTTGCCTGAGGACATGAGAATCTGGTTGGCAGATAGAGAAAGCAACACCACAGATGAGTTGGGGAAAAAGGGAGACCTATACCTAAGCAAGCAAGGCATCACTGCACAGGAAAGGGATACCCAGTGCTGCACACGGGTCTAAGGCAACTCATGGTGGGCAGCCTAAACCACCACAACAGAGTCTGCCAGTAACAGGGGAAGCCAATAGTTCAGGTACACGCCCAGGACCAAGGGTTAAATGTTTTAAATGTAACCAGTGGGGCCATGTAGCATATAGATGTCCATGGAGGCAAGGCGGGGAACAAAAGGTAGGGGAGCCAGCAAGTGGGATTAACAGAATTTCAGTGGTAAGTTGCCTGGAGACAAAAAGGGTAACAAACTACCATAAGAGGTTATATCCTACCTTAGTAGATGGGAAACAGGCCACTTCTAAGAGAGACACAACCTCTGAACTAACCACTGTGAGGCCTTGAGTGCTTAAAGAGAAGCACTAATTCCTTGGGCAGTCTACTCCAGTCAGAGCTTTAAGAGGGACCCCATTCAAAATACTTTTGGCTAGAGTTCCAGCTTGACAGGGAGGGTGGAAAAGGAAGAAAGCAAGGAGGTCTGTTTGAGGATATTTCTGCAGATGTCCCGATAGGGAATGATTTTGATACTGCAGTACCTTGCATGCATGCAGTGACACGCAGTCAGGCTTGGAAATAGGCATGTGGGTCTAGTAGTCTGGAGGGGACCCAGACAGACCACACAACTGAAGCTAGGATTGGTGAGGTGGTTGGACTGGTGAGGTGGTTACTTCAGAGAGGGAGCTAAGGTGCAGCAGTGAGACTGATGGTGAGCCACAGCTGCTGGTGGGTACTGATGTCCCCTTGGACAGAGTGTCTACAAGGGCAGAGGTGAGTAGTAGTACCCAGGCTGACAGTGAGGCACCACTGCCACAAGATACCAGACCTCCTGTGGAAGGGGAGCTGGGAAGGGTTACAAAGAAAGAGTTGAGACAGGCTCAGCTCTCAGACCCTACATTACAAGGCTTGAGGGAGGTAGCTATGGAGGCGCCTGATTCTCAAGGAAAAGGGGATTCCATATACTGGAACAAAGGGTTACTGTACAGAGAATGGACCCCTGAGGGATGGCTGGAGGGTGAGAGAATACAGCAGTTGGTAGTGCCCAGAGCCATAACCCATGACATTCCTTTTGCAGGTCATATGGGCAAAAAGCATACAAAGAGACATATTATGCAGAACTTTTATTGGCCTGGGATTGCAAAGGATGTAACAGGGTCCTGCAGGACCTGTAAACAGTACCAAAAAGTAGGCAAGGCAGGAGGCAGGGTCAAAGCTCCTTTGGTGCCTTTGCTTGTGATTGAGGAGACATTTCAAAGGGTAGCTCTGGATATTGTGGAGCCTCTGAGTACCCCATGTTCCACAGGGAAAAAGTATATCCTAGTGGTAGTAGATTATGCTACCAGATACCCTGAAGTGGTGGCTCTGCCCTCCACTGAGGCAGAAAAGATAGCAAATGCTTTGTTAGAGATTTTCAGCAGGGTAGGTTTTCCTCTTTTTCTCTTGTGTAATCTGGTATGATCTCTATCAAAATGGAGGCACTGCCAGCACAGGTAGCTGGACTTTTGTAAATAATTATATGTCATTTGTGAATATCATACTAATTTATATAAGATGCTTGTGCTACAAATGTATTGAACTATATGTCATGTGTATATCAAACTGCTTTGTACAGATGTTTGTGTTGAAAAGGTTTTTGTAAAGTGCTTGTATTTAAAATGTATCCACAGTGTGCCCTGTTGGAAGAGGACCGAAATGTACATGTACTGCTGTAACTATTTAAATATATATGTTTTAACAGAAGAAACTAGAAGGTTAACCTCAGTCAAGCAAACCTTAGAAAATATCTGAAATTAAATCACTTTATAGGCTATGCCATAAAGATGCCATCTCACAGGTTTCAAGGTAGCCAGAGACACAAAGTCTGTACTTAGAAGTTTTCTGTATGGTCTTTGGGGTGAACATATTACTAGTTTTGATGCATAGAGGTATGCAATTATTTTATGACTTCCTGCACCTGCCAAAGATCTGAGCCAGCAAATCAAAATCTCAAAGAGTGTGTGTATCAGCTACTTGGTCAGGGACATGAAGCGATGGTTGGACAGAAAGAGTGTTGGAGGACTTGGCTTGGAACCCTGGCTAAGGACTCAACTCTACAGCTGTGCCAGTGGGTAGTCTTATTGGGGATCTGGAGAAAAAGGAACCAGCCCTGGACTGACTGTGGTCTCTGTGTGCTGTTAAGGGAAATTGCACTTGATGTAGAGAGCTGCATCCGAACATACTGTGTTTGTACTTGTTATCCTCCCAGTGAACCTTCCCACACAGGTGCTAGTGGTGAGGACTGAGGGTCCTTGATTACCGGCCCAGAAGTGTGATATTCACGTCACATACTGGTTGGCAGCGATGGGTCATCACAATGTCACCTCCCAAAAACATGTTAGCCGATATGCTGCCTCTAATCTGTCCATATATACACTGCATTTACACTTGGCCTTGTGATACTAAGTGGCTAAAAGAGTGTGAGGAAATGTAATGCATTTATCTGGTTATTAAAAAAAATTAAACTTGTGATCTGAATACTTAATGCACAAACACCAGATATAATGTGGATCCTGAAAAGGCAAGTATTTACACTGCTGCAAAGTTATTCTGTCAGTTCAGACAGAACAGTAATCCACAATGAGGAGAATGTCTGACTACTCCTGTAATAGGATGCACCAAGCACTAATTCTGAAATGCGTTGGCTTATTTTTAGTACTGGAGTTTTAGCATTGTGTTTGCTTCAAAAAAAAAGAAAAAAACAGGAAAAACATACTGAACTGTTATCTAGAGATGAACAAACCAGAGCCAGCTCAAGCTGTAAGTGTGGCTTAGCTCCACCCCTGTATGCAAACACCAGTCAAGGTCAAGTTCAGCCAAGGTTAAGTTGAGACAGTTACAAAAAGATACGCTTTTTTTTTTTTTTTTTTGCTTACACAAACAGTGCAGTGTAAGAGAAGTGGTGCTGTTACTTGTGTATCAAAAGTCAGCTCTTTTTTGTATTACAATCAAACCTGTCCATTGCTTTGGCTCAAATTAAAAAAATCTTGTTTTTTCCACCTATACTGAACTGAATAAAACCTTTTTTAAGGGATATACATTTTACCAAGGTATAAATAAAAGATTTTTAAATATAAACAAAACTGAAATATATTACTTAACTTTAAAACTGGAGTTGGTTAATACTTCTCAACTAGTATTTTATGGCTATGTTAAAACCATAAATATCTTCTGCTTCCAAATCTGGCAACACCAACAAAACGTGTTTCTGCTAAGTCTTGCCAGCATGATTTATCTGGCACAATGGATGTAATCCATAACACGAGCAGCATTTTTCTGCTGCAATGAGGACCAAGCAATCAAAAATGATGCCAAAATGGTCTGAGTAAGTCATGGAAAGCATAAAAGACTGAGAAACACTACTAGATAAAGAAGAATCTGTGAAGTACAGTGGCAAATCCACTATTCCACAAGTAAATACTTTAAACAGTCAAATATAATTAAACTTCAACACTTAAAAGAGTTACAAACAACAAAGGATGGACAGTTCAATAGGCAGCTTTGGAAAACCACGGATAACCCAGTACTCAACATCCATTTTTCACACATGGGGTCGGGGGTGTCAGTTTAAAAGAGACAATCATCTAGAGCCAAGGTTCACACCACGGAACCCAATACTCAACATACTGGTTGACTGAGTGCAATATTTGGATGCATTACTTTCAGTTCTTCTTCTAGACATTTTCTAAAAATCTCAAACTTCCATACTAAGGGTGAGGTGCAGGCCCCTTTTAGTCCAAAAATGGCACATACAAACTTGTAAGTTACTGTTTTTTCAGGGTGTCAATTTTTGATGCACTCCCCCTAACAGAAGGTCACATCTGCAAATAAATACATGACAATATTAAAGAATTACAAAGTTTACATACAGGAAAACATGTTACAAAACAGTACCAGCTGAACTGCTCCATGCAAAGAATGGGGTACAGAAGGAAAAATAATGCACCCTCAGCAGAGAACTTCCTCAAAGATCAAATACGGTGAATATTAACAGATATATGCATCAAAAGGCCTTCTACAGTCGGTAGAACATGTGTGAAGACATTAGATCAATACATCATTAAAGCAAAATGGGGTGGAAGGAGAAGGACAGCCCTCCAAAAGGGGACTTTACTTATGAAGTATAAATCCTAATGTTGGTAGAGGTATGCACTAATGACCAGTTGGTCCATTGCAAAGCTGTCCCAACTTTAAATCACAGAATGTAAGACAGTCCCACCAGGGCATCAACCTAAACTACCTACCACAAAATATGCTGAAGAAACAGCAAATAAAAGACATTGTGAAGTTATTACTGTCACCAGTTCAAATTTGAAGACCACATGTGTCCAGCTGAACAAAACAAATGCACCAAAAGCAAAATGAATAGTGAACCTTTCTATTCCTCCTATGACAAAAGTTCCACTTTTCACTCCATTGATCTGCTTCCAGATCCACTACAACCGGGTGGATACACAAACTGTAGGGACACAGATAATATAGCACCAGTATACCATGCAACCACAACCAATAATAACATACAACACTACCCAACACAGAGAGAAAAGTCAAAACAAATCAGCAGTAGTGATACCAGGTAAGTCCAGTCAGTGGTACACTTGATAAAGGCACTAGCTCTGGTGTGTTGCACTTGGAGCTCTCAAAGGCATTTGATAGCATTCTTCATACAGTAATAATATAATCTTTAATGAGGCAAAAAATGAATCCCTATATTAAGGAATTGGTGAAATGATGGTGAATAAATAAATGCAATGCTTTAAGTAGAACGGACACCAATAAAGCTGGTAAGCCGTCTTATGTGGAGGTATCACAGAGCTCAGTCTTGGGCACTTATATGCCATCTCGTTATTAGGTATTAAATGTTAGTTACTGGGTGTCCAGCTTCTCAGGTGGTAAAAAATTAGATGTCTTTTATCTTCCTCGTTTCATTTTTCTAGAACTTAATACTTAAAATATAACAATAATTCTCATGTTGTGAACTTCCAAGATGGGTACACACTAATCAACAGCTTAATTTCAGCTCTCCCATTGTGTAAAAAGGAAAACGAAAAATAAGAGCCAGTCATACTGCCAGCATGAGAAAAGTTCAGTTATTGACTAGTGGGTACACTGCCTGGATACCAGTGCAATAAATCAGAGTTTTGTTGTCACGGATTGCTTATTAATAGTTTATTGTAGTGAGTAACATATAATATAATAGCAGCAGATATAAATGTCACAACAGCATATTCAAATGGTATATAGCAGCATAATATATCAAATAACCAAAAGCAGCATGTAGTTCAATAATGATATCTGAACAAGTCTTGTACCAGATGTAATGACGTGAGGTAGCTACGCCAGGAGAAGTGGGCAGTGGATGTGTAACATATGCCAGCACAGCTAGCTGGAATTTTGTAAAGAATTATATGTAATTTGTGCATCAAATTGATTTATGCAGATGCTTGTGTTGAAAAATGTATTTGTAAAGCTGCTTGTGTTAAAAATGTAACAACAGTGTGCCCTGCTGGAGAGAAAAAGAAATATACATGTATCATTGCAACTGTTTAAATGCATATGTTTTAACAGATGATACTGGAAGAGAAGAGGTTAATCACAGTCCAGCTGCAACTAACTTTGAAAAATGCTCTGGAATTAAATTACTAAGCCTAGGCCATGAAGATTGTATCTTACAATCCCGGCTGCAGCGACAGACAAAATGTCTGGAAAAACAAGTTCTAGGAAGCCTTCTGTATTGTCTTTAGCAGTGAACTAATTGCTACTCTGGAAAGGTAGAAGTCTGAAATTGTTTTATGACTTCCAGAAGCTGCATCAGATCTTAAAAAGCTCTATGTGTGTGCATTATTGATACATATGTGCTAAATCCTGGCAGTTTCTGGCAATGGGGGGTTGCATTAGAACCACAAGTCAGATGACCAGATGTATGTGATGTCATCCTGTAATCCAACACTAAAATAATGTTTTATTACTAGCTGAAACTGAAGTCTCAGTGTACTCTGTTTTTGTAACCTGACAAAAAAGGACCCTCACCTTCTTCATCTTGTCTCGCTCTAGTGAATGACCAAGGAATAGCAATTATTTAAATCAGTCAGGAAAATATAGTGAGATTAGTTAAGTACTGTGTTTCTGCATCTGTGTAAATCTGTTTGGCTGTATTATTTTAATATTTCCTGTTACTGAATCTCTGTAATTTATTGTAAATAATTATGTAGTATTTTCAGGTTCTCGTCATTTATTATTAAATATATTTAAACTTGTCATTGTGGCTGGCCTTTTAGAGAATATTTTAATCTCCAAGAGTACTTATATATATTTGGTGGCAGCTCTGGCCACTCCTGAAAGCCTTACCACATTGGCCAAATACTACCATTTGTATTAATATTAATTTCACTCCGTATAATTGGGTATTCTTGCAAAAGCCTTGGGTAGCTGGCTTTGGAGTGTCTGGTGGCGGTGTAACTAGCTTATAGTCTAGGCAGAAAGGGGCATAGCTAGTAAATCTGTGCCAGCCACAGTGGTTTCACAGAGAGGGTGCAGGAGAACTTGGCTTGGACACTCGACTGAGGCATCAACTCTGTGCAAGTGGGGAGTCTTATTGGGGACCTAGAAAGAGACAAATAGAGAAATCCAGACCCCGCACTGCATGTGGTCCCTGTGTGTTCTTAACAGAAATTGTGCTTGATGCAGAAAGCTGCATCTGGAAATACTGGGTGCATCCATTTTGTTCCAAGTGAACGTCCTTCTCCAGTGCCAAGGATTCAGGCTCCTTGATTACTGGTCCAGCATAGAGTCGTCACACCAGACATCAACTAACTTCTCTGTCCTGTATATTATATTATTTCACTTCAGTAACTTTCCTCTGGTAGCTGTATCCACCCCCTCAACCCTGATTCCCAGGCCTTGTCTTGCAAGCTGCCTGACAGTGACCAACTGTCTATTATTTATCTAGCATTCCACTGCAAGTACACACACCTTTCCCTTGAGAAAGGAGCATTCTGCAACTCTTCCTTGAGAACTGTTGTTTCTGCACATCTCATGCTTAGCCAGTAAGGTTACCTTTTTCCTTCTACTAAACTGTTTTTTCCTGAAACTGTATGCATACACAAGTCTGACTCTACATTTTCAGGATTATTTTACTATTGATTCTACCTTATGCCTAACAACTACTTTTAAGTGTAAAAGCTCAATCTAACAGCCAGTAAAGAAGAAATTTAGAGAACCTGAAAGAAAATTAACCAGATAGGTGAAGACAAAAACTGTAGCTGTTCAGCAAAAAGCAGTTCAGACTTCAGCTTTGATACAAGAGATGGCCTCCAGTAATTTAGAGGAAAAAATAAATCAAATGTACTCAGATGTGATTAAGATAAATGAAACGCTGAAGAAGTATATCAACACAAATAACAACTGGTTGGAAAAAATAGAAGAGGCTTTAACTAGATATTCAGATGTATTGACAAAACTGTAAAAAAATCAAAGAATGACATCAAGAAAATGTTGGCTGAGTTTGAGACTGTTTCAAAAATGGTAGCATTAAAAGAAAGAACAGTCATAGAAAACCTGAGATTTTCTGCTATACCAGAGAAACCGGAAGGAAAAGACTGTATTAATTTTATCTTCTTCTTCTTTCGGCTGCTCCCATTAGGGGTCACCACAGTGGATCATCTGCTTCCATTTCTTCCTGTCCTCTGCATCTTGCTCTGTCACACCAACCACCTGCATGTCCTCTCTAACCACATCCATAAACCTTATCTTAGGCCTTCCTCTATTCCTGTTACCTGGCAGCTTCATCCTTAGCATCTTTTTCCCAATATACTCTGCATCCCTCATCAGCATGTCCAAACCAACGTAATCTTGCCTCTCTGGCTTTGTCTCCAAACCTTCCAACCTGGGCTGACCCTCTAATATACTTATTCCTAATCCTGTCCACCCTCATCACACCCAGTGCAAATCTTAACATCTTTAACTCTGCCACATCCAGTCTCCGACCCATATAACATAGCTGGTCTCACTACCCTCTTGTAGACTTTCCCTTTCCGTCTTACTGGTACTCATCTGTCACAAATCACTCCTGACACTCTTCTCCACCCACTCCATCCTGCCTGTACTCTCTTCTTCACCTCTCTTCAACAATCACCATTACTCTGAACTGTTGATCCCAAGTATTTAAACTCATCCACCTTCGCCACCTCTACTTCCTGCATCCTCACCATTCCTCTATCCTCCCTCTCATTCACACACATATATTCTGTCTTAGTCTTGCTGACCTTCATTCCTCTTCTCTCATATCTCCACCTCTCCAGGGTATCCTCCACCTGTTCCATACTCTTCCTGCAGATCAAAATGTCATCTGCAAATGTCATAGTCCATGGGGACTCCTGTCTGAACTCGTCTGTCAACCTGTCCATCACCACTGCAAATAAGAAAGGGCTCAGAGCTGATCCTTGATGTAATCCCACCTCCACCTTAAATGCATCTGTCACTCCCACCGCAGACCTCACTGCTGTCACACTACCCTCGTACATATCCTGTACCACTCTTACATACTTCTCTGACACTCCCGACTTTCTCATAAAATACCACAACTCCTCTCTAGGCACCCTGTCATATGCTTGCTCTAAGTCCACAAAGACAATGCAACTCCTTCTGATCTTCTCTATACTTCTCCATCAACACTCTCAGAGCAAACATCGCATCTGTAGTGCTCTTTCCTGGCATGAAACCATACTGCTGATCACTAATCATCACCTCCCTTCTTAACCTAGCTTCCACTACTCTTTTCCATAACGTCATGCTGGGACTGATCAATTTAATCCCTCTGTAGTTACTACAGCTCTGCACATGACCCTTATTCTTAAAAATCGGTACCAAAACACTGTATTAATTTTATGAAAACACAAATAAGCAGTCCAAATAAACTGACTGGTGTTCCACAGCAGGATTTGTTAACTGAAAGAGCACATCAAATGTCTGTTCCAAACCTGGCCATGGGAAAGCAGCCATGACCTGTATTAGTAAAGATGCAATGATACTGGCAGAAAACGTTGAGCCTGAAAACTATGGAAGAAAGGAAAAGTATAAAAATTAGAGACAGCAGAGTGGTTGAGGAAAATGATTACTCACTGTACACTAGGCAGAAGAGAAGCACATTTATCCCAGCAATCAGGAAATGTCGAGAGGCAGGTGAGAGATTCAAGCTGCTATAATCAGCTTTTTTTCCTGGGATGAATAAAGGCATTTTTAATGCAAAACAGGCTTAGGATGAAATAAAGTTCATCTATTTTTTTTTTTTTTTATTTATTTTTTTTATTTAACATTTGTTGACCGGGAATGTCCGACTAGGTTCCACAGATCCTGTTTTCAGTGGAGGCCTGGGGAGAAATGCTCCAGAAGCATGTCTTTAGAATGTGGGAGGAAACCGGAGTACCCGGAGGAAACCCACGCGAACGCAGGGAGAACATGCAAACTCCACAAAGAAGGCACCCCAGCCGAGAATCGAACCAGAGAACCTCTTGCTGTGAGGCGACAGCATTAACCACTGCACCACTGCGCCGCCCAAAATCTAACAAAAAGTGAATTAGCAAATAGAAGGGGACTCTGCTTTTCATTCTTCTAACAATAGAGAGACTTTGCTAGTGAAACCTTTTCCAAAGTTCCAAAAGAAAAATGAACAGAAAAAAGCACAAGAGTTGACTAGAAGAAACACAAAAGAAAAAGGAACAGAAAAAAGTACAAGAGTCGACTAGAAGAAACAGCAAGCACCCTGGACTTCAACCAGAGTCTGGTAATGAGACACAGAGATGAACAGGAAGAAGATCAGCAACACTGAAATTAGTGAACAAATGGGAGACTACAAAGTATCAGTCACATTTGTGAAATATGGCTCTGCAAGAAAAGGTATATGAGGAACACTGTACTTTTGTGGAATTTGTTAAACTTGTGGGAGGAATATAAAGCTTGTACCCCATTGTATGTCTTTAATGTTTAAAAGGACACTAAAAGGTAAAAAGGAAATGTAACAAAAACAACTACCATTATTATTATTTGTATAAAACATTTCATGATATAAACTGCATGCTCTATCTAGTAAAGCAGTTTTGTGTAGTGTGTAGTCAGGAGTATTTTAAATGTGGGGGATCTCTTCAGTGACTGCTGTACCTGTTAAAGATATTAAAGTAAACAAGTACTATTTTTAGTTGTAACAAACATAGGCTTTACAGTATAGTAAGAGAAGAAAGGCTGGACAAAATTAAGTTTAATGTTAATATGTTGTGATCTTGGGTTGGTGGGGTGTAAATGTTCACTGATTATATTACATGTAGAATTAATATATTTCTTCTAATTTTTACAAGTGGGAATGTCTAGATTAGCACCCATGGCTTAAGCTTTAAGTGGGGTTTTGTAAGCAAATAGGCTTGAAAATAAGGAAAATGATGAAAGCCATGAAAACTCCAAGTTTCTTACATCTGTAAAGATACTAGCTTGTTTTGTCTTTCCATCAGCAAATGTTCAGTGGGAGTCCAGAAATCTGCAGCTGAAGTCAGCTGTACATTCTGTTATACATGAAATTTACAAAGATTCATTGCTGGCTACTTTTTCATTGAGAACAGCTGTCTGCAGTGCAAGCAACTAATATTGAGAGTTCTGTGCAATCTTTCTGAAGGAAATACTACATTTAGAGGTACAATGGCAAGCAGTTCAGTCAAAATAAAGTTTGAAAGTACAGGAAGTGAATAACAGATAGCAACCTCATGAGCAGCCTTAATATTTAAACACACTTAATAGAACAATGTACAATTACATTTTATTTAAAGATAGCCAGAACACCCTTTCCTTAGGGATAACAAGTTAATGTTTTTGGAATACATACAATCTATTTTTAGCATATGGGAGGAGAACAGAGCTAAGAAAAGAACAGGAAACAATCAGTGTAAGTGGGAACACAGGCTGTAGCATGTACTTTAGCATAGGTTCATAGGTTCATACTAGGCTATCTGCCCTAGGGCATTTATAAGCCTAGCCAGAATGTGTTTGGCTTTCGCCACCCATTTTAAATTTATTTTGCTATGCCCTTTTTCGAGGTTAGTATACTGTGCCTCTGTCTAACAGTGACACAGAAGTGACATCCGGGGTAAACCTACGATCTCCCATCCACTCATCAAGATTCCTCTTGAAGAGAGTCAAAGAGTGAAGGGAGCCTCTGGGTTATGAATCTGTCCCTCCAGCATGTCCTATTTATTTCAGTGCTGAGGTTCAAGTCTCTCGAGCGCGTAGCTCGATGGGATTTGGATTTTCTGAGGTGCAGCATGTCCATTAATTCTGGGTTGGACATGGCTTTATACGTCAGGCACAGATCGCCTCTGAACAGGCGGTATGCCACTGAGTAGAGCTGGAGTTTCTTTAACCGGGCAGCATATGGCATCTGTTTGAGACCTTTGATCCTCTTGGTGAGGTACTTTTGGGGTCTTTCCAGTTGCTGCAGGTGTCTGGTAAGGTACATCTCAAAAGGGGCATTGTACTCAATTATGGGCCTGATGAGGGATGAGTAAAGAGGCACGATGACCTCCCCTGATCTAGATGTGAATCCCTTCATGATTAGGTGGGCTACATAAAATGTTTTTCTAACCACTTTGGCCACGTGGTTGTCAAATGAGAGATTGCTATCAACTTGGGTCCCCAGGTCCCTAATTAATTATTCTGTACTTAATGGATTACCACCTATGTGGTAATTTGTGGGCACTTTGTTTTTGCCAAAGGGGATGACTATACACTTTTTGGCATTTAGCTTGAGGCCATGGCTCTGGCACCAGTTGTCTGTTTCTATGAGGCCCTTTTGGAGGATGCTTGTGTCGGCTGGAGAGTCGATTATGGTGCCCAGTTTGCAGTCATCTGTGAACTTGGTCAGCCACAGTCCTTCCGTGTTGGCCTGTACCACCGAGAAATATATACCGAACAAGAGTGGTCCCAGGACTGAGCCTTGTGGGACACCACTTGTAACTGGTTTGGAGTCTGACATGGCTCCAGCAATTCTAACCATGTGGGTTCTGTCATTGAGCCAGTTTGAAATCCATCTAGTGACATAGGGGTTTAAATTTAAGCTGGTGAGGGTAACCTTAACTTCAGGCTAGGTATTGTCTGTGGGTGCAGCTGTGGATTTGGTGCAATTATTCCAATGGGTAACCTTAACTTCAGGCTAGGTATTGTCTGTGGGTGCAGCTGTGGATTTGGTGCAATTATTCCAATCTGGAGTTAAGCTCCATTTTTGAAGACATACACATTTTTGTGTGTTTGTTCTAAGTTAATATGGGGTGGGGTTGTTTTGAAAATGCACTTATTTTTTGTTGCTTAAGGGTTTTTCAATACAACAAAAAGTCTTGAAAGATGTGACATAAGTTCGAATGGAGATGAGAAGAAACAACTATGTAAACATCAGTCTGACAAATGCTAGTTTTGCACATAACACAAAAGTTGAAAATATACATTAAAAAAAATACATGTATAACAGGTGGAAACAACAGCTTTTTATCATAATGGCTACTCTATCCATATTACCCTGGAACATAAATGGCCTTAAGGTAGAGACAAAAAAGAAAGGGCATTGAATTATTTTAACAAAATACTAGACAAGGTTCACAAAGGTTACCACAAAGTATACTCTATGTGTACACTTTGTGCACACACAGAATTCAAGAACAGCCATACCATAATCCTTGTGCTGTCTACTCACTCAGAAAGGTTACATACTAGATGTACACATAGTTCACACTTTATGGTAACCTTTATGAATCTGATCTGCAGAGTGAACAATAAAAACAAGATAAAAATGCAGGGGGGTAAAGTGCTTTCCCAAATACCTGTTAAAAACAAAAGAATTAAAAGAATGGGTAGTGGAAATTATTCGAGAGTTATTATGGAAGACAGAAATATCTTCAGAAGTTATATCTACCAAATCAGATAAAATGAAAATGGAGTTTAAAACAGGGTAGAAATAAAAGAGAAAGAGAAAATGGTTTAAGCATTACTAGGACTTACTAGAAGGGCTGACAAAGTTTAAAGTATTGCAGAACAATGAGAATCTCATAGAAGAAGAAGAAGAAGAGGGACAAATGCTTAAGAGAAAATAAGGGTCTATCTAGATAATATGCATGAGTTTAGAAAGCTTGCTGTTAAACAACTATTTTTGATAACTCCAGAGCACAAAAACTTTTAACAATGACTTGGACAACAGAAGGTAGAAAAGGTTGCCGCCAAATTTAGGAAGCCTGTAACAAGAAAAATAACCAGACATCCTGTAGAGGTATTAGAGATATTTTGGAAATTTTATCATTTGTATAAAGCACATACATGTGGAAATAAAAAACACAAAGTGAAATATGTACAGAAGACTTAATTATTCCAAGGTTACTGGTAGATTAGGCTCAACAACTAACAGTTAAGATAAGAAAAGATGTATAACCAATCTTCAGGAAAGTCTCCAGGAACAGATGGTGTTCCTGTGGAAGTCTGGAAATTAGGAAGGAAGATAGTGATAAAGATCTGGAAAATTTTATTTAACAGTGTTTTAAACAGTGGGGAATGCCCAACATCTTGGAAGAAAGTTATGGTAGCTGTCTGTGAATGTCCAAAGAGTGAAGGAGCCTTTCTCCTTTATTCTGTGGGTTAGGATAAAAGGTGGGTAAATGAATGGTCTGATTCAAAGCCACACTGGATACTACCTTGGGCATGAAGGTAGGGTTAGTTCGTAAAGAGACTCTGTCCTGATGGAAAATGATGAAAGGTTCCACTGCCATAAGTGCCTGTAGTTCTGAGACCCTGCGTGCTGAGGTAATAGCCAGTAACAAGGCTGTTTTCCAAGACAAGTATTGTAGTTCTGCTGAGAATGCTGGTTCAAAAGGAGGTAGTGTTAACTTTTCTAACACGAAGTTCAGGTCCCAAGTTGGTGTTGGGGGTTTTCTGGGGGGTCTTATATTCTTAGCCCCTCTGAGAAACTGCCTAAGTAAAGGGTGTGAGAAAATTGGGGGATCCGTATTATACTGAGCTGAAATGGCTGAAGCATGGATCTTAATGGAGGAGAAGGAAAGGCCTTTGTGTAGCAACTCAGTCAGGTATTGCAGAATGTGAGGGATGTTTGGTATCCAAGGATTTTGACCTTTAGCCTGGTGCCATGCACAAAATCATTTTCATTTGTCTGAGTAAGTCTTCCTGGTGCTGGGCCTCCTGGCTTCCAAAATGACATTCAGGGCGTCCTTTGAGAGAAGTGTCGATTGATAATTTAAGGAATTCTCCATGCAGCTAAATTTAAAGTTCTGAGCTGGCTGTGACGGGTTTGATAGTTTTTCCGAGTCAACAGTAGTGGGAATTGAGGCAAGATCCATGGAGGGCTGTGAGTCAAGTTCCTTAGTAATGGATACTAGTGCTGGCGTGGCCGGTCCGGAGCAATGAGGATCATTTGTGGTCTGTCTGATCTGACCTTCAGTAATACCTTGGTTAATAGAGGTAGTGGAGGGAAGGCATGGACTGTCAGTGTTGTCCAACTGAATGATAGAGCGTCCACTTTCCAGGCTAGGGAGTGAGAAGTCCTTATGCAGAATTTTTGTAATTGGCAATTGTCGGGGGAGGCAAATAGATCTATGTCTGGACATCCCCATCTTTGAGTTATCATTGAAAATACTTGTGGGTGTAGTCTCCACTCGTGAGGGTCTGCCATATTTCTGCTTAATTCGTCTGCCAATATGTTTTCCTTTCCTGGCAGGAATTGTGCTTGTAGTTGTACTTGGTAGGTCAATGCTGTGTTCCATAAGGTCATAGCCTGTCTGCATAAAGGGTAGGAGTGTATTCCTCCCTGTTTGTTTATGTACCACATAACTGTGGTGTTGTCTGTCCTTATTAGAAGTTGTCCTGGATGCAAGAGGTCCTTGAAGGCTGTCAGTGCATTTTGCACAGCTAGCATCTCCTTTTGGTTGATGTGAAAATGCATTTGTTTTTTAGACCATTTGCCCTGTATGCACTGTCCTGCTATGTGTGCTCCCCAGGCGTAATCTGAAGAATCTGTTGTCATGGTTTGGTTTGCTGGAGGTAAGACGAAAGGAAGACCCTTGTTTATTTGATATGCTTGAGCCCACCATAGGAACTCTTTTTGAAGGCAGGGAATGATAGGTATGTTTGTTTCGAGGCTGTGCCTGTGTTGAGACCATACACTTTTCAGGTACCATTGTAATTTTCTCATATGCAGCTTTGCATATGGGATTAGTTGAATGCATGATGCCATGAACCCCAATGCCTGCAGGATTTTCCTTGCAGTGAGCTGGGTAAAAGTTGCTATCTTTTTGAAGTATTGAGTCAATTGTTTTTGTTTGTCTGGTGTGAGGTAAGCCATCTGGGCCATTGTATTTAAGCTGGCATCCAGGAATATTATCTGTTGCGAGGGTATTAGTTTTGACTTCTTTTTGTTTACTGTGTACCCTAGGCAACTGAGCAGCTGTGTAACAAAAGCCAGATGCTGTAACAGAATGTCCTTGCTGTCCGTTTGGATCAGGCAGTCGTCCAGATATGGATAAATTTGTATTCCTCGTTGTCTGCAATATGCAATTACTGATGCCAGGCATTTCGTAAATACTCTGGGCGCAGTAGATAAACCAAAGGGCAATGCAGAGAATTGATAATGCGTTGTACCTGCCAAAAATCTGAGGTATCGTCTGCAATCTTGTCTGATAGGGACATGCAGGTATGCCTCTTTGAGGTCCAACATTACCAGCCAAGACTCCTTGCCCAGCATGGGAAGGAGTTGCTGTAGTGTGAGCATTTTGAATTTGGGTACCTCCAGGTATGTATTCAGAATTAAGAGGTCTAAGATGGGCCTCCAGGCTTTGTCCTTTCTTGGGACTAGAAATAGTCGAGTAAAAACCTTGACCTTGCTCCTTTGTAGGTACCTTTTGAATTGCTTTCATATCCATGAGAGCTGAAATTTGCGTTTGAGCCTCTGCCCATTGGTTTGGAGGCAGATTTGGCATGCCTCTCATCCGAAGTAAAGTGTGGAAATGAAATTTGTAGCCTTGGTTAATAATGTCCGGAATCCATTTGTCCTTTGTTATGATGCGCGAATTTTGTGGAAATAGAGCCAGTTTCCCTCCCAAAGGAGCTGCCAGGGCAATTTTGCTTGGCAGGCGAAGAGGGAAGTCATTGTGTCTGTTTCCTGAAGGGTTGAGATCTTTCATCTCCACCTCTTTGAGTTGTTGTATGCCATTGTCTAGGCCTGAAAGAACCTTGTGGCTGGCCTCTGCCCCTTGGGCGCCTGTACCTACCTCTTTGGGGTCTGTCTGATGCAGGAAAGGACCAGTTTTTTGATGGCCAGTTTCTGCTGAAACGAGGAGGTTGTACCTGTAAAAAATCTTTAACTGTTTGCATAGATTTTGCCTTTTCTTCCATTTTCTTTAAAACCTCCTCTGCTTTGACACCAAATAACACATCTTTCTGCAATGGGGCATCCAATAACTTTGCTTTGACATGTTCTGGTAAGGCTTGTTCTTTAAGCCAAGCATGTCTACGCATGACAGACCCTGTGACAGCTGCTCTACATGAGGCTTCCAATGACTCAAAACCACACTGTAAGGTATGTTTTCCTACCTGTTCTGCTGCATGCAGCAAATCCTGCATCTCTTAAAAATCAAGTTGATCTGCCTGAGGGATCAGCTTCTGCTTTAACTGTGTAATCAAATACTGTTGATATTTTAGCATGTGGAATTGGCAGTTTAATGCCCTCATGGCCAAAGTGGCAGACGTATACACTTTCTTTCCCTATCTTTCTAATGCCCTGGAATCTCTTTCAGAAGGAAGTGGATTCTTAGAAGTAGAGGCCTTAATCCCTTTGGGCCCCTGGGAAATGGTCTCAGGGTCTGCATTAGGGCTTTTGTATAGAAACTTATGAGTGTCAGGAACTCGGTAGTATCTGTCTGGTTTAGCTGGTGCTGGAGGTAAGGAATCTGGGTTTAAACTGTATTCAGAGAAAACATCATCCATAATGTCTAAAACTGGAGGAATTGCCAGGAGTCTATGCTGTGGAAGAAGAATAAACTCACAGAGTCTTTTCTTGGAGTCAGAGTAATCTTGGCCTTCCCAGTGGAAGTGTTCCCTCATGGTGTGTAAAGTTTCCCCAAAAGAGTAGTCTTAAGGGGGGGAGACAGAGGGAATGGACTCTTCAGCATCTGAGTCTTCATAAGGAGGGAAGGAGTAATCCTGGTCGTCAAGAGTTGCCTGAGGAAATGGATGCTTGGTCAGAGGAAGGATAATCTTCCTCCAGTCTAGGCCTTTTGTCAGGTGGGGGTTGGGATCCCCTGATAAGGGTAATTAAATCCTCAGCCATCTTAAGCATCTGTTTTTTAGGCATAGGGGCCTGTGGGGGGGGGGGGGTGGCCCCGGTTTTCTAACTTTCAAGGGGACTTTGAGCTTAGCATAAGGCTTGGCAGAGGCAGTTGTCAGTTTGAAAACACCTTTTGAGACCGAAGGCCTATCCAAAATTTACGGATCCCCGTCGGGGCTGGCGTCCGAGGAGTGAAGTGGAACCGGATCCTGAGGCCCAACTGCTTTGGTTTGGTATGCAGTCAGAATTTCTGAATCAGCGGTAGTCAGGGGCCGCAAAGGCGCCTCGCTGAAAACTGGAGAACCGGCGTCAGGCCTTGCTGAGGCCTCGGTATCTGGTCTTGGCCTTGGTTGCCGGTCCTTATCTTTGCATTTTTTAATCATTGCTGATGTCGGTTGCTCCAACGGCATGCTATAGTTAAATTTTCTGCCAAAATAATGCTGGGCGAATTCTGCCCGACGCTTAATTGTGCGTTTGTTGAACCTAGCACAAAACCGACAACCAGAGACGTCGTGGTCTGGGCCTAGGCAAGGAATACAATAAGAATGAAAATCCTTATGAGGTATTTGCTTCCCACAAGAAATACAATTATTAACTTTGTCTGACATCGATCTGAGGCAAGAAAAGTTTCCCCAACGGGGTACTTAGCTTTAGAGAAGACTTCGGGCTGAAACTCGATTCGAAAATTTCAGGAGCTGGCCGACCGGCACTTGCGAACTGCTTCTGCTTCGGGCACCGCGCGGCAAGAAAGACTGAAGAAAATGGCGTTGGCTGTCTCTTTTATACCCCTGTCGCACTGACGTCAGGGAAGAAGCGACGACAACCGACGCCGGACCAGGACTTTGGGATTCGGCCGACTGCGGGACCGCCTGACGACAGGATAACCCAAGTGTGATGACTGCAGCAGTATAGCACAATGAACATCTACAGACCCATCAGTCTGACTAGTCTTATTTCCAAAACCATGGAAAGAATTATCAAGGAAATTATCAGCAAGTACATAGGAGACCTCCAGACACTGGATACATCTACATTTGGCATTATCAAAGGAAGATCATACTTATTGAATCTGGTGGACTTCTTTGAAAAGGTCACTAAGGGAGTGGATGAGGGGAAACACTGCATATTACCTACCTAGATCTGGCTAAAGCATTTGACACAATACCACACTCTGGCACTGTCAACAAAGTTATGGAACTAGGTATAAACACATTTATAACATGCTGAATAGCTAACTGGCTCACTGATAGGACCCAGAAAGTTAGAATCAGTGAGGCTACCTCCACAAAGAAGTCAGTCACCAGTTGAGTCTACCAGGGATCTGTGCTGGGCCCACTCCTTTTTGACATCTACTTTTCAATGTCAAAAGCCTTTGGCTGACAAAACTCACAGATGATTGCATACTGAGAGCAGTCACTGAATCCCCCAAGATGAGAACAGCCTTCTGGAAGGTCTAATATTCACAAATGCTTGGTACCAAAGCCATGGCTTAAAACTCAATACCAAGAAATGCATTATAGTTCCTTTTGGGAAGTCTACCACCCCAGGTAACTATGTCATCAATTAAACACCTTTAAAAGTTGATTCACTAATCAGCGATCTGTGGACTCTCGTAGATATAATCCAAAACACAAAAGCAACTGTTAAATGAAGAAAAACACTGGATAGAGAGCTCGGCAAGATTGCAAATTCTTTAATTAGCTTCTGGTACCTCGGCTCAAATGCCTTCAAAGAATGTATGAATGAAGACAGCATCAGTCCTTTTATCCACAAATAATTGATTAATAACATTAATTAAACAATTAACAATACAAGTATCTGCCCATTTACCCACATAAACCCAATGAAAAAACAAGCTACCCTTAAACAGGCATATATTCAGTATGAAGAAACCACCACTTTATGAAGAACTTTTTACGCATATAACTATACAATATCCCAAACTTTATATACGATATTTTATAACAATTTGAAATACAAAATAACTCATTATGTTAATATCTGTCAACAATGAATAAGTTACATATAAATTATTTATAAATTATTTATAAATTAATTTCCAAATTCATCCCTCTAAGATACAAGGTTCTAAAATTCACAATGAACCTTGTTTCCAATTGCAAAAGCTTCTGAGAATAAACTTTTCCAATACATCCATCATACGTTGGTCTTGCCAAAACCCCAAAAAATAAACTATCATGGGTACCCTCATGTGCTGAACAAAAGTGTTGGGCTATCCATCCTTTTGTTCTGGATGTCACCCAGATGTTCCAAAATTCTCAACTTTACCTTTCTCCTAGTTTGTCCTGCATTCCACATGACCGGTGAGCACCCACAACCTAAGATATACACTACTACCCCAAGGTAATTACAACTGAAATGAAACCTAGCCTTAAAATTATTTCCATTAATAACAGACCCATGTAAATTTCTCATTTTACTGCACACCCTGCATCTACCACATAGGAAAGAACCCAATTCACCAATTTTATTCCCACTTGTTCTAAGATTTAATAAGTCCTTGAGGTTCAAAAACCTACCAAAAGAAAAGTTGATCCTACTGGGAAAAAGTTTGCCCAAACTCTCATCCTCACCAACCACAGGCCACAAGTTGTTAACCAATCTCCTCAGGGTGTCAGAAAAAGGGAAACATTTGTTAACAAAATACATAGCATCCTGTTGGTCTTTATTATTTAATAAACAATCTTCTCCCTTATCAACTATCCCCTTCCTAACATCCCTAACTTTCCTCAAACTATTCACTCCTAACACCCACTTTTCAGCATCGGAAACTACCTCCTGAGAATAACCTCGCTGAGCAACCTAGATCTCACCTTGTCAAATTCCCTGATCAAGTCATCCTTATCAGAAGTGTTGGCAAAAATGTGTCTAAATTCCACATAAGGAAGAGACCTTAACAGATGCAATGTGAAAGCTGGTAGCATGCAAAACAATTGTTTACAGCTGTCTTCTTATAAGGTCTAAATTGAACAGCATTCTTACAGTCCACATACAATTCCACATCCAAAAACTGAATTTTATGCTTTTCTGTCCTATATGTAAACTCCAAGCCAAAACTGTTTCTACCTAAATCATCCATAAACAAACTAAAATTTGAAGGAACTCCCCTACAAATGAAAATTAAATCATCAATAAATCGCTTGTACAACACATTTCTCAGAAAAAATCTTTTAAATATAAAAAAGAATTCTCAAAATGTGCCATGTACAAGACTGCATAGGAAGGAGAAAAGGAGGCACCCATGGCAGTGCATTCCACTTGCAAAAAAAAACTTATTTTCAAAAACAAAAATATTATGTGTAAAACAAAATTCCAAAAGCAAAATTATGTATGGAGTACGTGGACCCTCACCCAGCAATTTTAAAACAGCCTCCAACCCATGTTTGATTCTAATGCTAGTATACAACGATTTTGTGTCTACACATGCCCAATAGAAATCAACCTGCCACTCCACATTTTTAACACAATCCAAAAGATCCTTTGTATTGTTAATATGCGATGACACCCTCACAAGGTGCTTCTTCAACTGGGAATCTAAAAGAATTCTAACATTTTGTAAAAATGCCCCCACCCCTGAAACTATAGGTCTTCCTGGGGTTTTCCAAGCATTTGTGAACCTTCAGGATAACAAAAAATTTTGCATTCCTAGGTTTCTTAAGATACAACTTTTTCACATCAGAAGCTGAAAAAAATCCTAATCGTTCACCTCTAATAAATCCAATAACACTGAATTAAATTCTACCAACGGATTATATTCCAGCTTCCAATACACCTTGTCATCTGATAAACTCCATGCCATCCTACTATAACCTGCCCTGGACATAATCACCCAATTTCCTCCCTTGTCAGCTTGTGTGAAGACATATTGTGTATTTATGGCACATAACTCTTTAAGTGCTAAATGGTCACCTTTATTCAAATTAAATTAACACCCTTCAAAAATGTGTTAAACTCTACTTCCACCTGCTTGCATAACGTTGTTTCAAACATGATAATGACCGGAGACTTCCTGGGCGGTTCAAATGTGCTGACATAAGGTACTTTCGGCAGACCCAACTTCCCATACCCTGTAACATATTCAAACTCCTCAACAGAAACACTTGCAATATGTTCGGCCCCTTCCACAAAAAAAAATGGGTTATCATAGACATAAACATTCAACAGTGAATCATTATTATTCTCCACTCCTGACAATGTGTTAGCACTTTTATTCGAGAAAAATACCCTCAAATGTAACTTTCTACAAAATCTTTTTACTTCTCCTAACACTCCGCTAGAGTGGGAAAAAATGTAGGGATGAATTTGACTCCTTTAAATAAAACACAGATTAATAATTCTCAAATCATTCGATGCTCCATTACGAACAATGTTACCAAAATATTATCATTGTTACTAAAAGACAAACCATTTGGCTGAAAAGCCCATGAACTAACATTCAAATGTCTCTTCCGCCATGACAGTGGACTCAGTTTCTTCTTTCCTTTCCCTGGTTCCTTCGATTACGCCCCTTGCCTTGCACTGAGGTATTCACACGATCCGTCGACATCTGCTCTGATGCTTGCCCTGATGCACCAGCATTTACATTCAGGTCTTCAAACGTAACGCTTTTTCGACTGCTAGCTGTGGTCTCCATGGAGGAAAATGAAGAATCCCGGAGAAACAGGAAGAACATGAACTACCATTCCCAATACTAGAGGAGTCGTGCCCCCTCCTAGGCTCTTGTAGGTAGTAACCTAGCCTTTGACAAGAATGTGTCCTAGGTAGCAAGAACATCCCTCAATGTTGCTCAACTTATAAGCAAGGGCACAGCATCTAGGTCCAGAGAGGTCATCATACCACTGTATTTAGCCCTCACTAGACCTATCATAGAGTACAAAGCCCCCTTTGATATGTACCTGACCAGACACAAGCAGCAAATGGAACACCCAGAAAGGTTCCTTACAAAAAGAAAATAGGGAGTAAAGACAATGTCCTACACTGATAGCCTCAAAGCCCTGTCTCTTTACTCAATATCATACAGAATTCTTTGAGGTGATCTTTACCTGACATACAGAGCATCCCTGGACCCTGTTTTAATGAACCTTTTGAACATCCGCAAAAAAAACAGCATCATGACTGTAGATTAAAAAGCCTACATTTTCCTTGCAACATAAACAGGATATATTGGAAAGACTGATATGTTTCTCAAAAAATTCCTGTTATCAGGAACGGGCTCCCCATCTGTGTGAAGGACAGTTCCTCCTTATCCCTTTTTAAGCCCAACTTGGACCTATGGAAGTATAATCAGAATGTCACACCTGGTCTGGCTCCTATGCCTCTGATGGACAGAGGCAGTCAGTAAATCACTACCTCTAAAAGTCAAATTTGTGGATCATACTTGGGTTACATGTCTAGGCTTATAAGGGCTCTAGTGCTCATTAGCCTAGTATACATCTATAAGCCTAGGAAAAAGGACATCTCAGTGTTATGGAACACTCTGAGACAGCTTCAAGTCTTTTCAGAATATAGAATTAATGAAGATAAAGCAAAGGCTATAACCATAAGTTATGCACACATGAATTGGTTCAGCAATACCCATATTTATGGGGCACAAAAAGATGAAGCATTTAGGAGTACGGATTAAAAAGGCTTCTGTTAGGGCAGCTAAGGATATGTGGGAAGAGACTAAAAAGATAATACAAAAACTGAGAAACTGAAAGTTCTTGTTTATGGATATGGATAATAAGAAACAAGCAGTGAAAATGTTTTAGCCCCTTTAGTTTTATATACAAGGCATATTTTTATCAACAGAGAAGAACTTGTGGACAAACAGATAATGGAATTTGTCTGGGAGGGGAAGAGAGCAAGAGTTTAGTGGGATTAGTTGATCCTTCCAATAGAGCAAGGCAGTTTAGGATTACCCGATTTAAAGGAATATTTCGTAGTTATACAGTTAAAGCTCATATACATAACATAAGCAGGAGGTTACAATTCAAAATGGAAAGAGGTGATGAAAAAGCAGGGGGAAAGTTTAAGAAATAAAGAGAGAGTGGCATTTTGGATAGAGATCCTTAAGGAGAATAATAACAGCCATACAGAATATTATATTCATAAAGTGTTAGAAAGTATTTGGAAAACTAAGCCAACAAGAGAATGGAGAAAGGAAATTTTGGCAATAGGGATGACTCCAAGCAGGGGTACAAAAATAGGCAAGAAGAAGCTGAAATTTACTGGAGAAAACTGGCAAAGAAACCAAGGTATTGGGCGCAACTAACTAGAGAGGGAAAGATGACAGACAGATATGAGGCCAAGAAGACTTTTGGACTGCCAACTAGAGACTGCCCTCCCTACCTGATATTAGAGTACAGGCAAACAGAAAGGGTAGGGGATCTTAAGTGAAAGATACTGAATCTAGAACAGAAGCTACTGTGAAAAGGGGGTAATTTTTGGGCATATAACATAATGCATGATAACTACAGGAATCAATCAGATGTGATAAGAAAAGAGTGGGAAGACAGAATGGAAAAGAAATTTACAAGAGAAACATAGGAGGCCATATATATGGCTCTGAAGTATGCAACAAAGTCCAGAAGGTTTAAGATCTTTGCTTGGAAGTGTTTGCATGGGTATTTTTATACCCCAAGCAGAATTCAAAGAAGTTTTCCTCATGTAAATAGCAAATATTGGAGGCGTAATGGGGAAGAAAAAGGTAAATGGGAACATATATTTTGGGAGTGTAATGAGTTGGCAGATTTTTAAAAATTCCTACAAAGTACTCTTTCAGAAATATTGAGTGAATAAATGGCTTTAACTAAGGAAATGACTCGAGCAGGTGCAGAGGATCTGAATTGACTAGACATAGTAAGGCCTTATAAAGTTTAATTCTGCTGGCTGCCAAAAAAAACAATTACTAGAAAATAGAAATCAAAGTCTAAACCAGCTGTAGTTGAAGTACTAATTATTATAAAACAGATAAAAAAAACAGGACAGGTGGGATCTTTAGAAAAGGGAAGGAGTGAATTACATATAAATACATGGAAACTGTGGGAACAAGGCATGCAGAATAATGTTCTGGAGGACGAGGAGTGACATCTAAAGGATGGCAAGAATTTGGCAATTAATGTTATGTTGGTCTGATGACAGTTAACAATGAAAGAACAGATGTGTGATGTATAATGTACGTAAATGGGAAAAAAATGTTAATATGGATTGTTTCCGTTTCTGTTAATGTATGTTAGCCTCTGTCTTGAGTGATAATTTAATATAGGTGTTTAAATAATAATGCTTGTGTTGCTAAAGCAAAGGCAATGCATATTGTAGGATTAGTATTAAACATATTCAGCACTAAGTTGACAGCTTTTCTGAAAAATTATCTCTGTGTGCAAAGGAGATTAAACCCATTGATGTTTGGAAATTTTTCACCTGTCCACCAACCTCAGCTGGTCATTTCTGTCTTCTCCCTCTGGCTGACTACACTATTGTACTCTGCACTATGGATGGACAGTTTCCCACCATTTCTCCAGCCATCCTGGTCGACTTGGGCATCCTGAGACAATGTAGCAATTGTCTCATGTACACGGACAACCAACATCTGCTAATTCACACAAATTCAATATGTGAGATCTATACTGAGCCTGGAATCTAAGCTCTCTTACTCATTAGTCAGTATACTGAATACAAAGCAGGTTGCCAGCCCACACACCTCATCTCCTCCACCAACCACACCACCAACACCTAAACCTGCATAAGCAGAGGCCCTCATCAGTAACCTACCTAAAGATCAGAGAACTCCCAAACACAAACACGCTTCACATAGTACATCCTCAGTAGAACACACTACACATAAGAACCCACACACCTGTGTCTCACTGAACAAGCCCATAAGGCATAACACTAAATCTAACATCCTAGTCATAGGTGCCTACATTGTCAGACACACAGATGTCCCACTCACCAGGCTGGACAAGGATAAGGTCACGGTTAGCTGCCTGTCAGGTGCAAAGATCCACTACATCACGCAAGCACTCATGTTTCTCAACAAGTACTGTTATGACTCAGTCATAGTCCATGTTGGAGTGAACGACTTGAGGTGAATCTCACTGGACTATATGAAGACAGACATGATTGAGCTCTCTGATTATGTGTCCCAGGCAGGTATATCCCTAGCCTTCAGCAGCATACCTTCACCTAGGATGATGCCAAAATACAAATTAAAAATGACTGACCTCAACAGTTAGCTTCTGGTGTCATTCTAAGGGGATCCAGTTCCTGTCAGCCTGGGATGACATGGTAAATAGACCACACTTCATTGTCAGAGATGGTCTTTACCTGCCACCTCTGGGATTTCAGTTACTGGCTAAGGCACTTGCCTCCCTCCATAGTGCCTTTTTTTAGGCAATGTCATAAGAACAAAATTCCTGATGTAAAAGTATCTAGAAAAAACAACCTCAATGTTATGCTGCTAAACGCTAGGAGTCTAAAGTTGAAACTGCACTCACTGGAAGCAGCCCTCACCTTAGAAGATGCTGATATCTGTGCAGTCAAAGAGACTTGGCTTAACACCATAGAAAGCACCCAGACTATACTGGGTTACAATGCCTTCCACGTTTTGACCACTAAACGAGAGAGAGGGAGAAATAAAGGAGATGGAGTATCAATATTCATGAAAGATAAATGCACCTCCAGATTGGTTAAACAGAATGATTCCCTTGAACTTCTCCAGGTACAACACACCATACACAAGACCCCTCTCCAAGTTATTGCCAGCTGCAGGACCCTTCCATGAAGCGGGCTACACACACTGCCTACCTGGATCTACTTGAGTCACTCAAGATACAGCCACACACCCTGGTTATGGAAGACTTTAATTACCAATACATAGACTGGGCAAACTATACCTGTACTAGTGCACTTGCCCAAAAGTTCTTGAACTCTGCTAATTCCAATGCCCTGGACCAGCTGGATGACACCCCCACAAGGGGCTCAAACATTCTGGATATGGTGTTCACTAACATGGGCAACCATTGTACCACCACGTGTGCGGCCTTCCCTGATGAGGCCTGATCATAAGTCAGTCTCATTAGAAGTAACAAATACATCTGACCCACCCTCAGCAGAAACTAGACTAAAAAACTTCACAGGCAATTACAACCTATTACACAATAGCATTAATATCTTCATAGCTCCTGCCCCCACTGATGGCAAGGACACCTATACTAGGATATACACTAATGCTTTGTATAAACATTTATACAATTGCACTGACTCAGCCATACTGGACAGGATCAAAGTAAGATCTTCAAAAAACAACAAACTTGCCTGGTGGACATCCGCCATAAACAGGTTATACAATAGGAGAAAGATATTGCTGTCTGAGAGCAGAAAGGAATGGTCTCATAATTGAAAGCTCTCTCTCCTCTGCTTAAATAAGCAAATAAGACACCTTGTAAAGCAATCTAAAGCTAACTATGAATCCACATTAGCCTCCCTAGCAAAGGGTAACCATAAGGCATTCTTTAGCTACATCTGTAACCTTAAAGGAAAAACCCAGGTTTGCAGAGAACTTTTTGTTAATGGCACCACATATACTGAATCCGTGAAAATAGTCAACCTGCTAGCGGATAGGTTCAGTGAGGACTTCTCTCCTTTGTCCTCACCACTTATACCCTAAAGCATCCGCAAAACCTGTGTTTCACCTGTTATCTCTAAGAAGCAGGTCTTAAACGCCATTTCCAAAGCCAAAAAGACAGCCTCTGTGGGACCTGATAACTTCCCTGGCTGCATTATTAATGGATTAAAACAGGAATTAGCTGCACCACTGGGCACTCTTTTCAACCACAGCCTAAATATTGGTTATGTCCCTGCAGAATGCAAAACAACTACTGTCATCCCTTTATACAAAGGGGATGTATCCACTCACCTTGGGAACTACAGACCCATGAGCCTGACCAGCCTTATCCGCAAGGCCATGGAGAGAATCATCATGGACCTTATCAACAGATATAGGAGACCTCCAAATGCTTGATCCGATCCAAAATGGCTTCTTTAAAGGGAAATTGTGCCTATTGAACTTGGTGAACTTCTTCAAGACAGTCACCAAAGCCCTGGACGAAGGTAAATCTGTGCATACGGCCTACTTAGACTTAGCTAAGGCATTTGACACTAATCCCCACTCTGGCATCTTTGATATACTCATTCAGTTCGGGAATAACTGTCAGGTGGGTTGCAAACTGGCTCACCAATAGAACACTCACAGTCAAAATAGGGGACTCAACCTCCACCAGCAGACCCATAACCAGTGGTGTTCCACAGGGTTTGGTGCTGGGGCCCCTATTATTTGAAATCTACTTCTTGGAGGTACAGACAAAAACAAAAGGTCTATGGCTGACAAAGTCATGGGCTCACACTAAATGCAAAAAAATGCAACATCGTCCCCTTCTGCAAGGCGACATCCCAGCAGATTGCAATATTACTAACAACACATTTAGCACTCAGTCTGTGGCAAAAGATTTGAGCACACAGGTTGACAGTAACCTCGCCTTTGACCACCATGTCTCTACAGTGATAAGAAGGGCTTTCTACATTGCCCATCTCATAAGTAAGGGCATTGCTTCCAAAAAAAGATGTCATAACCCCCTGTACGCTTCCCTCATGAGGCCAATAACAGAGTACAATGCTCCCTTTGGTATGTACCTGCAGCAACTGGAAAGACCTTAAAGGTTTCTTACAAAGAAAATTCAAGGCCTTCAGCACATGTCATATACTGACAGACTGAAATCACTGCCTCTATACTCGGTGTCATATGGACTTCTCAGAGGAGATCTGTGCCTTGCATTTAAAGCAATCTCAGATCCTGCTTTAATGGAAATGGTGCACATCCAACAAGTCAAATGGTACTCCATGCGTTTGCTCTAGGGACCTTAACCTAGTATGTGACATTAACAGGACTTGCTAGAGAGACATATTAATTTCCCAAAGATTACCTCTCCTCTGTAACAAACTTCCAATTCAGGTGAAGCAGAGCCTTTAAGCTTAATTTGGATGACTGGATGGGAAACCATAAATTTACCCCAGGGGTCTCAACAGCGTATATTCTGGATAGGGGCAGTAGGTGTTGATTTAGCTCTGCTTGAAACAGTGACACTCTAGGGAAAAGGGTTGGAACTTGGCTAGGCTTGTAAGGGCCCTAGGCCCATTAGCCTAATAACCTCCTATGTTTCTATGATCTCTCACCGAATTAAGAGATTCTGGACACTTATAAGCGAGTCATCTAAACAAGCAAGAATATGAATAATGTGCAGTATGAAACAAGGAATCACTAGAGCTACATGCTTTGTGAACATCCCTGAAGCAACAGATAAAGGGTAATGCGTACACAGAAAACTTTAAAAAATGGTTGAAATATCTGGCTACAGGAAGCTGATAAGCATCTTATAAATCCAGAGTTTCCAGAAAAACCTAAAAGGAGAATAAGTGGTAACAGGTTGTGAAAGGACAGCATTTTGAACTTTGGAATGTTCACAAAATCGTTGAGAATAGAAAGATCAAGGGCTAGCCTCCAATGGGCTCCAAGAACGTCTTTCTTTGGTGCTAGAAACACTCTTGAATAAAACAAGTTCCGTACAGCAGAGGGAGGAGCAAGTTCTGTTAACCCTAGGTCCAGCAGGTGCTGAATGATAGGGGGGAGTAAGGAAGTTTGAGCTAGAAGATGATGAGGAATCCCTTGAAATGGAGGTATGGACTCCGACTGTCATATGTAACCCTGTTGAATGAATCTCAGAACTTACTTGTCTGAGATTATCTGTTGCCAAAGGGGAAGATGGAGAATCAGACTTTGGGGAATAATAAAGGATTTGCCAGGGTGGGATGGGGCAGGGGTTAACATCCACAGCTAGTCATTCTGACTTATTGGGGGTCTATATTATAAAGTCGAACAACCAAAATGTCGACTTACCTTTAACTGACACCTAAATGTCGAAGCTGCACTTCATCAAACAGCCAAATCATCGATTTCTTTCCAAGGGAAAGAAATCATTTGGCCGTTTTGTTACATCTGCCCTTTTCCCAACTGTAGTGCAATCTCGGAGTTAGTATATTAAGTTATGGGGCCATCCACATTGGGGGGTGTGGGTGGCAAAGCCCCCCACTTAAAAGTGTTTATTTTAATGTGGTGTCCGTTGTTGGCCTACTGATTTCTTTCTGTTGGAAAGAAATCAGTGATACGGGGTTTCGATGAAGTGCAGCTTCGACATTTAAGTGTAGATCAAAGGTAAGTCGACATTTTGGTTGTTCAACTTTATAATATAGACCCACTTATTGGACTGCCCCTGTTCCTGGAAGCCCCCCTTCCTTTTTGAGTCTCCCTGTCACTGTTGCTTCAACATCTGCTTACCTGCAGACTGCTGAAACTGCTTATTTTGCATTTATAAAAGTATCCTTAAAACAAACTTGGAGAACAAAGGCTGAAAATTCTAAGTCACGCCTTGAATTAGCTTTCCTTTCTCATCATATTTTATCAGGACCTCCACAGCAGATGGTCCAATAACTACCACCCTGTCAAGCGGAAGAGTTTAAAATTTGAGATTGTATAGCTTCACACAAATTTTGAGTACATGGCCATGCAAATTTTTATCACAGTCGCAACAGCTGCTGCTCTGGAAGAGGCATCAGCAGATTTGCAAGCACCCTTCAACCAATGCTTCCTTGAGAAACAGAAGCAATAAGATAATTTAGAGAAAATATATCCTCAGATGAGGAAACAATGGCAATAATGTTCCTTGTATTTTCAAAAGAAGCAAGCAAAAGCTAACATGTGAGCTTCACAATTAAGAAACATGAAAATAAAACTGGCAGAAGCACACTATTTCCTAAATCTATCAAAAGCATTCCCGTCATTGTCAGTGTGTGTATGCATGGCGGGGGGGGGGGGGGGCTAGCATTAACTAAGTGTTTAGCTGTAGATGCATTTACAGGGAAATCACTTTCTTTTATACTTCATCAATCATGTGGCGAAGAGGAAATCTATTGAAGGGAAACAAAATCCTGTGCAGTACACTGACAAGTACCATAATCAAAAGGAAGGTGAACTGCTTAGTAACCAGTTTCACTGTGTTCTGAAAATAACCCTTTCTTGCCTCCAAATTCTGACATGACATGTTATTACATAGGTAACCAGTACTTCCATTCAAAATGTCTACTACATTACACCTGCTGGTTTAGAGTCGCAGAGATTTAGAGAATATGGCAACTGCCATAGCATTCTAGGCTAAATAATTTTTGGTCACTTTCAAACTACTACACTAGCAACAATTCTGACCCCCCTCCCCCAAACTATAACTATAGAAGTTAACATATGGTGTATGCTTATTTTTAGTAAGTTTCTTAGCCATGAAGCAGTAAATATCCCAAACCACACTCACCCACCAATATGATATATGCTGTTATGGGTCTAGGACTAATCACTGAAAGCACATTTCACTGAAACACATTTGACTGTGCACAATTCAATGAATGCTTAATTCACTGAATTCACTGAAAGTTATATATGGCCTTTTGCCCACTGTAGTGCGACCCTGGAGTTAGTATATATAGTAAGGGGGGTGTGTGGGTGTAGCCCCCCACCTATTTTAAACATTTTGCACTATATACATGGATACTTGCAATTCCAATAAATTACTCTTTTCTAAACATAATATATATCCAAACTATGTGGGGGGCTATGCCCCCACATCCCCCTTACTATATATACTAACTCCAGGGTTGCACTACAGTGGGGAAAAGGCCATAAATAACTTTCATTGAAATGTGTTTCAGTGAATTGTGTTTTCAGTGATTTGTGCACAGTCATTTGACTTTCAGTGAATAGTCCTAGACCCGCTGTTATACTGTCCTTAATATATAGAAACACTCAGTAAACTAAAGAGGTAACAAGGTTTTGTCTCACACATTTTGTACTTCAGAAACATGATAAATGTTGCAACAGGGTGGGCTGGTGGATACCAGTGATATGTGTAGTGCTGTAATAGCAAGAATTACACTATCTTCCCAACCAAAGACAGCACACAGTCCTGCTACAGTTGGGTGTGGTGAATGTCAAATCAGTTATTTGTGAGATGTGCTAATACATAACCACACTGTACTGATTTCATATACAGTCAAAACTTTAATAAACTAAACAGGCAACAGGTTTCTCTGCACATTCTATTATTCAGAATTATGACAAAGTCTACAGAAGGGTAAGTCTGTTTATTAATTACTTCGATACCTCTGAAACAACCAGACATACGCAAAAAGTCTAGTTCTAAAATTTGTAAAGAGCTGTAGGAATGCATCAGACATCAAATAAGGGAACAGTGTCCAGTTTCCATTCCTAATTCTTTCATCATGCTATAATTTGTATCAAAATAATTAGCAATAAAATGAGAAATGCACAAGTGATTGTGAGTGGCACCCTGTCAGTCAGCCCTGCTTCTTCAAAGAGCAGCATTCCACACTTCCCTTAGGATATGATCAGCTGAGAATGTTTACAAACTAACTCCAAATATGTGTAACCAAACATGTAATCAACACAGTACTTTATCTTTTTCTGTACTGGTAAGTGTAAAATGTTCTTCAAGAATCAGAAAAGGAAAAATATACAAATCTGCACATAATTTAACAAAAGTCATATTTCAATAAGTATGAAAACTGTACGACAAACCAGATCATCCCACTGAAAGCAATAGTATAATACTCACTTTTAATATCATTTTTATAACCAAAAAAATCTACCCTTATCAAACAATGAAAACAGACGATTACACTGACAATCCATTCTGTGCAAATACATAAAAAATACATAGAAGTAAAGCAACTTTCCTGCATTGCCAATAATGCATTTTGAAACAGTCTGCGTGTATCCTGATATTAAAATTGTATATGATGTCATTACAGTATACTTTTTCTCTAGTTATTACTATTACTCAGATGAGTGTACTGTTATCCAAATGCTACAGTTACGAAGAATATGGAAGATTATCATCAGCAATCCAATTGCAACTGTATTGCAGTGTATGCTTTGCAGGTGATTAGACTCTTCTTCTTCTTTCGGCTTTTGCAAGAGAGGGGTCGCCACAACGGATCACCTGTCCGCTCATGACTGGCAGTAGAGTTTTACGGTGTTGAGTTGCCAGCCCGGCACCCAACCTTCCACAGGAGTCACACACACGCACGCACTCACGCCTGGGGCCAATCTGGAGTGTCCAATCCACCATTGTCTTTAGGATGTGGGAGGAAACTGGAGCACCCAGAGAAAACCCACACGACCACTCTGATATCCTGAAAAAGACAAATTGGTTAAGCACTTCTATAGCGTGATACTCAATCTTAACAAGTGTTAAGCACCCCCTGCTTAACTTGGAGAACGAAGGCTGAAAATTCTGAGTCACCCCTTGAATTAGCTTTCCTTTCTCATCGCATTTTAACAGGACGTCCACAGCAGATGGTCCAATAACTACCACCCTGTCAAGCGTGTCAGTCAGATCTCACACTAGACAGACAAATCTGCCAGTACTGACCAGTAAAAGACAGCAATGATTTATTTCTTTCTGCTATCTGTGTCGGTAACAAGTCCCAGACTTCCTCTTGTAAACTTAGAAAGTTGCTAGAATAACAGAATTTGTGTTGTGTTTGTCTGCATTTTCTAAAGGATAGAAAGTTTGAAACTATTTGGTGACTTCAGTCCTAAGTGAATTTTCAGAAAGTCATAGATTCTATGAGGAAATAACCAAACATATCAGGGAAAAATTTAGACAGTTAAAAGACATGGAAGGTGAGTGTAAACATAAGAGACTGAGAAACTATCTTTCTTTGTCTTTTCTGACAGTGCTCACTATGGCTCTGAAAACTGGCAACACACTTAATATTTTTTTTTCTGTAAGTAGTACTACATGGAACAGATAAAGCTCCATGCCCTACAAAGAATTATGACTGAGTGTCCAATCATAACCCTGAATTATGTACCCTCGACATGGATGCCAAGATTCACCTCACAACCTTTGTTCTTGAGGGGAATTTCTTGGCATCCGTGTCTCAAACACATAAAAAGCAGGTCATAATCGATGACCCAGTCCTCTATATCATGTGTTTGACAACTAGATGCCAAGAAAGTCACTTCAAGAGTGACGCTTGAGAGGTGAATCTTGGCATGCATGTGAAGAACACATAATACTAGGTTATGATTAGACTCCTGATCATAATTTTCTGTAGTTCATGGAACATTATCTGCTCAATGTACTAATAGTCACAGAAGAAAAGGGAAAAAGAACATCGTTTTGATTGCTTTCAAACCCATATAACGCTTAGAGAGCGCAGTCGAACAGACAGCAGCAAACATCTTACACTAGGGAAAGATTTTGAGCGAAAGTCAAGGAGAGATTACTGGCACAGACAGCAGGCAGAAACAAAGCTGTCTTAAATTCTGTCACAGTTTGCTGGGCAGTGCTGTCAGGTGTTAGTGCCTTGCATCAGATCCGATCTTAAGAGTGCTTAGGGGGGTGCTTAGCAATCGTTAAGACTGCATTCTACACTACAGAAAGGATTAATTAGTTTCGTCTTTTCCACAATACTGGAGCCTAATCACGCCACTCAGTGCACTACAATAATATTAATTTGAACACATTTTTTTCTGTTGTATAAAACTTACGTCAAAGATCCATAATTTCACTGTGAAGAATTCTTAGTGAATGTTTAAATCTAAACACCTTTGCCTACAGAAAAGCTACACAAAACCTATTTACATGATAGAAATTTGTATTTCAATTCCATACAAAGTCTACTCACAGAGCGCCTGACAAGTACTTATCTCTGTAAAGAGATTATTACCGCAAAGGCTGCTAGCAAAAGAAATATGCAGCATTCTGTAATTAGAACTAAAGAAGCAATTTTATTCAACAAAACAAGAATATGTATCTCTCAAAATTGTAACAAGAAAAAATGTAAATACAACATACGTCTTTAGAAATCATTCTGAAAATATGAATAGAAAATGTTTATCTCAAACAAGTTGCACCAACTTCCAAACTATAGTCATGCAGTAGTATTTTTAATGGAATACCAATATAAAAATAAGTTTGTTATTAAAATAACAAAGCTTACTGCCGAGACACTTTGATTAAGTACAGTGACGAATTCTGAGAAATGCCTTCCATCATTTTCAATAGTTCTCGCTTTCCTTAGATAAAGAAAAGCCCTGAAAGACTGCCACATGATGTCAACAAGTGAATAATATGCATATACTTCTGCTCAGCTTCATATGCAGATGTGCACATGCATATCATTAATTAAAAACACTTAAATTGTTGTAATAATGCTCTATCAATAAATGACACACATGCGAAAACAATGCTGCCAGCATACAAAACCATTAACTCTAAATGTCATAAAGATGATACAGTGCATAAATTTATTTGGATACACTACATGAAAAATATGCAGTTAAATGCTTAGAGGTGAATTTGACTGGAATAAAAATATTTAACAGTTATAAGGATGCAGTCGTGCCTTTCACCTCTCATGTAACAAACCATTAAAGAAAACATCCTCACACAAGTAAGTTTTAAGTCTACAGTGATTTACTTTACAGCTAGTTATTTCAGTAAGTAACAGAAATTGGGTGTAGTGACTGCCAGTTATACCAGCAAAGTACATTGCACTAATAAAAATACTTAATAAAAATGTATTAACTGACACGTATGTCTTATACACATCTCACAAGAGGTTTTAATAGAAACAGGGTGGAATCAACTGGTAAAGGGTATGTATGGTGTCTCAGAGTTTAGCACAGATGATTAAGACTGCAAGCTGATGTCATGGACTGGATCCCTTAATTTATTTTATTTATTATGCAGGTAAGTGAACTAGTTCTTAATGAACCTGTTTCAGCTACAACGTGGATCACAATGGCAAGAGTAAATATAACATATATCTGGACAATTTAGCATGTTCAATCAGCAAACGTGGTTTTGGGGAGTGGGATAAAACTGGCAACAGAGATAACCTATGAAGACATGGAAAAAGGTGCTGGAAATTTCAAAAGGCTATGAGTTCTAGTCCCACACCAGGTATTGCTATTCATTTTCCAATACTAAGACTGTAGTGAAGCATATAAGGGGATGTGCCATTCTTTAGGCCAGAAGTTAAATTTAGATCCCCTCTGCTTGAGTTAGTAGTAGCTCAGGCGGATATTAAAGACACCATGATACTTATAAAAAAAAAAGAATAAGAGTACTAGAAGTTCTCCGGAGTCATGGATAAATTACCCCCTATTCAGTATGAAGATCATCTTAGGCCTCCCCTTAAAACAGGATTAATTGTCCCTTTTTTATTAAATGTAACAAGTAAACTAGCCTTTCCACCAACAGCCCTGTTGTGGTAGCTTGACTCCACTACTGAAGGATATGAAGACTGACTCCCCACAGCCACCCAGAGTACATGGCTACCATTTTCAAATCCCACGATTCCACCCCACCTCAAAGCAGAGCAGTCACTGCTCTCTGTGCCCTATCAAACCATTCCCATGACCCTACCCATCTCACAGAGTTGCAGTCACCTGTCACTGTGTCCCCCGTAACCACTTATGCAAATGATGATGACAGTGGCACATGGAAATGATCCACAACCTGCTGGTTATTCAGCTGGTTGTATGTTGCTGCTGCTATCTATACCTCCTCCTCCTCTGTTCGAGAGGATGACCACAATGAGCAGTATGGTGGGCACTGATTCCAACAGTGTCCATTAATACATGCTGCTGAGCTATAGTTCTGCTGCTGCAAACATCACTCCCTTCATTTACATCATGATTCTTGATGTAAAAACATAACTGCGCTATGGTGAAATGCACCTCTTTTTAAGTTTCTACATTTGCCACTTTGTGTTCTATCATATACCATGTGGCTCTTTTGCATGGAATTCTTTATTCCAGTCATTATGCACTAATTAGCAGGCCCTGCATGCAGCAGTGTTTTTAGTTTTGAATAATTATGCTATGCATGCCTGTAAATCATGTGCGTTTCCACTAGCCATGCTAAATGGCAATGCACAATGTGCTAAACTTATATGAATCCCATCCATTTGCTTCTAGAAAAAACACACTATGCAAATAAAAACGATGTAGACAGCATGCATGAGAAAATGGAAATGCATCTAGAATTTTACAAAGCAATGGACACAGCTGATTTGATAAATCATATGTGTATGAGGGTGTCTCAACCACTCATAAAACAGGCTTTGACTCTAAAAGGGGAAAATTTCATGTTTGTGTGTCAGATCCCTGGGTCTGTCCTGGAAACAAGAAAATAAGAATTCTGCTAAACAAAATTACAAAGAATTGTTTCCTGCATTCTGTCGTATTCCTCTGCTGATAGCTCCAGTAAGATGTCACAAATCAACAAAACAGATGATTTATGGCATCCTAAGGAAAAGAACAATTACAACATGCCACAGAACTGTGAATTAGGGCAGTCGTCTGCACTAACAAACCAGTTTTATGATGGCTAACAAGACTGGTAGACATAGCTGAAGAATGCAGACACAGCTATTTCCAATGAATGAGAAGGAAAAAGACCTTTCTTTATATACTGAAATACTCAGAGGTGGTCAACATGCCATTTCTGATCTTTGTGTCTTAGCAGAAAGAAAAAACAGGCTGCAATCATTAGTGGCAGATTCTCTGGAAACCAGTGAACATGAATCTTCACCCCCTACACCAAGGCATTCAAAAATCAGCAAGGAATTACAAGTTGTGGCCATCAACATCAGCTAAAGATGAATGGACGCCATTACCTCCTGAAAATTGTACAAAAGCGTCTATTTCTGAATAATATAACAACATATAGCATGTTACAAACTCAGTTGCTGTCTCCCTTGTTTTCAGTAGCTGGCTGATCATGAATGCAGTGTGTGTGTGTATATACTTGTGGATGTGCATTATCAATGGACGCACAAACCAAACACCCTAAAATATGTACAAAATTACTTGGAAAATATACTGCTCAGCCTAAAATAAAAGCTTTAAACACAAAAAGCCACCACCTTCTGCACTCGAAGCAAAATCATCATCATCATTAACCTCTTTTTTCCCATTTTTCTACTACTTGGGGTTAGAATATCGTGTCAACTGTCACCATCTCTCTCGATTCAATGCCACTCTCCCACCTTCTTCAAATGTTACGTTTAACTGGCAGAGTTCTTCTCTCACACAATCCATCCATTTCTTTGCTGGATGCCCTCATTTCTTCTTGCCTTCTACTTGGATGTCATAAATCCTCTTGCCTTCTACTTGGATGTCACAAATCTTCTTAACCAGATTGTCTTCATATTTTCTGCACCTGTGCAAACCACTGTAATCTGTTCTTTTTCAGTTTCTTTGCAATTGCAGTTTGTCGAAAGATTTTACTCTTCTAACATATTCTGGAAGAATCACACCAAGTTCTTGTAAGCAAGTAAAACAGCTTTAATTTTACATGCATGGAGATCTGCTACATGATAGTAATATGCCAGCAGTCTGGCTACTTGTACTTTGAGTTCTCCTTATATAGACCCTCCTGCACACAGAACATTCATTAAAATTGATAGTTTGATTACTTGTTTTTACCAGCCAGTACCACAGTTATTCTTGCACCATTAACTTCCTTATCAGTGGTTTAAGATTAACTCCTGCATTCCTCAGTGATCAACATTTTCCAGAACATTTCAGTTTGCTTTTCTGCTTAACCCTTTAAATACAGAATACAAAATATGTTGACTTCAGTATTTTTCCACATTTACAACATTTTGTATACTGTTTATTTTACACAATCCCAGATCGTTGTATACCTTCTCATAATCAGAGAAATATGCTTTTGTAGCATTGGCAGAGATAACCTTCGATATTATCATTTTGATACATGGTATGCAACAGCAGCCAAGCAGCAAAAATATGATTGCACCAACACATACAGCAATTAAAATGTTCATCAACACAGAACCCCAGTTTCCAAACAGGTTTTGGAAAAAGTCAGTCAAGGGGTTTGGACCAGGTTTAGTCAGTTCAGAAACTTGTTGAATTATTTCAAGGTGGTCGTTATCAGGGATGAACGGCAGCACTCCCTCGTGTATCAGAGAGCTAGTACCTCCTTTCCGCTAGCTGAAATCGCGCGCCATCTGGTTCTGCAACACTACTGTTCTCATCGCCCGTAAAATGTCCGTCACCACCTAAGCTGAAAATGTCGCGTACTCAGAGTCTCTAACAGTTTTGACAGTTTTCTCAGTTCCCAGATGGATTTTACTGTCCCATATGCTGGCAAAATACCAGCCCAAGTAATTACATCATCGCCTAGGTCCATATGTGAGAGTCCTTTGCTGCTGCCAAGTCATGGTGATAAATCCATGACGCATCAATGTTACCTACGGGATTAATAGGTTTATTAAGAGAACGTGCATTTCGTCATTTTACCTTGAGGCAACGTGCCTGATAGCTGGTATCAGATATCCCAAAAACAACTTCCTGACCAGCCATATGGTAACCATTTATATGCTTTCCTACCACAAATAAAATAACAATCATTTGTTTTGATGGTAATATTGGTTGCAAATTCATAACTCCCATTTGGCTTTAGCCCTTAAATAACAGGCCATATACATACAGCATTTTTTCAACAAAACTAATATCATTTACATTGATGTCTTTTTATAGCTCCAAACTTAGTCTCACACTGCCCTTCTAGGGTACAATTATGAACTATTGTCAAATTACATTGGCTCAGCCCCACCTTAACTTTCCCAATCTTTTGAAAACACACTGTTCCATTTTGGCCCCAGAAGAGGCTCTCTCAGTGGTACTTCTGTGGTTTCAAACAACAAACTATTCCAAGTATCATTTATTCCCAGAGGGGCTGTCCCTAACATTAAGCCACTGTGTACAGTAGGTATTGCAGTACATACCCAACAATTTGAGACATTCATTGAGGATGCATATGCATATTTAATCGCTTGATATGTATTAAAGTTTGGATGCCAGCTGGTGTGTTTGTCTCTTTTGAATGGCTAGCTTCATTAAAAGACAGAAATGTCCAAAACAGAAATATTACAATCACAATAGTTATAAACAATAAAACATTGCAATAGAACCATTTTCTCTTATTCTCATTATTGTCCTTCATGATTGCTGCTGTCTGTTTGTTCCTCAGAACTCAAGTCTTTATTTAACTTAAAATGTTTTATGATTTTGCGGGCCTCCCATTTGGGATGCCCAATTCTTGCGTTTATTATTTTGATCCAGACCCACTGGGTCTGATTTCTGTATTCTGATCTTGTCCTTGAATTAAACAGCTGTTAGTATTGGTCAGCATTTTCCTCATGTACTCAGCTATCTCCTCACCCCCTCCCGTTCGCAACAGGTTTTTTTTTTTGCTGGGCTGGGGCGTAATCCTCTCCTATATCAACAAGGGTGAATCCTTTTGAGGTGGGAGGAGGTGGGAGTTGAAAGGATGGAAAGGAGGGCTAGAGGTATCCAGGTAATCCAGTCACCCATGTGTTTCTCAACGAGTTCCTTTTTATTCTGCCGTTAGTGCGTTCCACCGGCGCTCCTGTGGGTGGTACTCAACCCACTTAGTAAATGCATCTACTATTACTAAACACAAACTTCTTTAGTTGTGCGGGAGTCAATGAAGTCCAGCATATTGTAGCTGCAGGGCCCAGATGGGAAAGCCATGCACAACTAGTGCTGCATATCTAAAAAAAGATAGTAGGCAAAAATTTATTTTTATCCGGTCCCACATAGATCTTTGTTCTGCCTAAACACATACCCTAGTCCAAGCGTTGTTTTCCTGTACTGTGCCTAAGTTCCAATGACTTTGTAGGTGTTTAAATCATCAAATTTATCTGTTGTTTGTATTTGTAGGTGTGGTTTCAAGTGAAAAGGTACTGGACATAGCTGCCCCTATTTTTCCATTGCTGAGCAAACACATGCACCCGAAGGAGAATATATATACTATCCTAGATAGATAGTGACGTTCCTGTCTCCTCTGAAAGGAGACATGCCCTTGTCACAGCAATCAGTTGCGCTTGAGCGGATAAGTTCCCCGGGAGTGGTTCTATTATCTGAGTTGCAGTTGCAGTAGTAAGTGCACCCTGGTGGTGCCTGTTTCTGCTTTATGCTTGACCATCTACAAACAGTGTCCAGTCCGCGTAGTGTGTAATGTAGTCCTTAAGATCTCGGTTGTGGGAGACTTTTTAGAGATTTAGAGAGATCTAAACAAGATAAATGTCTGCTAGGTGACAGAAATGTTAACTTGTCCGCAGAACCAGCTATCAGTTGCTTGATCCTAGTAAATGCCTGTACTGCCTTGTCAGTGTAGTAGTCGAATAGTCTCGGACTTACAGAGTTCTTCCGTGGTCGCGGCCAGGAGGATATCATCCACGCATAGCAGAAATCTACTATCTTCCTGCAAGGGAATAGAGAAAAAGCATTACTGATATCAATTACAGAAAAGTAGTTATCCGTTGGAAGGATATATTTATTGCCTGTAAGTCTTGTACCATCCTCCATGTCCCATAAATGCCCTCCTCTGCCTTTGCTCTCTCAAGGGATACCGCTTATGAGGTCTAAATTCTGACTTATCATCTGCAATTGAGATTCTTCCATATGTCCCAGGGATTGTACGGTTTGTCTTTTTTGAACCTGAATGCCCTTACCTGCCAACTGTTCTGGTGTCCATCCTACCCATTCAGTTATTTTCTTACCCACGAGGTACCATGAAAAGGCTATGCAATACTAGTTTGGTGACTTTAAAACTAAGAAATTTCTTTTTTTGCTTAATGCCAAATTTGTAAGAGCCACACTACACTCTGGGGGCCTGTCTCTATCAAATCATTACTATACCAGTAATGTAGATCTCCTGCCCCTCTAATAGCATTGCAAACCACAGAGGTTTGGACAATCACATATTCATCCGAGGTAACATCGGATGATATGGCCTGAGTCACAAAGAAATTCCTCAACTTGCAATGTGATCACTGGTTGGGATTCCAATTGCATAGTTGATGCTAGTGCTGTTAGATTTACCATTTGATATTTCTCATTTTCTGCCATTTCCTGTCCCCACCCATCGTCTTCACTTATACCTACTTCCCCATTCTCACTTTCTTCTTCTTCCTCATACCCTCCATCTTTTTGACCATCATATAGTCATGCGGTACCACTGGAAGCAACCATCGGTTTCTCCGGTCCTCTGCAATCTCTGGCGAAATGTCCTTTCTTACCGCACTTAAAACACTTTTGCCTACCCTCGAAATCCTCAGAATGACTTATGCCTCCCCTGCCACGCCCTCTTCCCCGATTTTATGAACCTTGAACTAACATTAAAGTTCCATCTTCACTAACTGTAAAAGTCTGGGCTTTTTATTTTTTTCCTTCAGGTATTTCTCAGCATGTCTAGCATAATCCATAAGGGCTGTAGACGCTGTCCTGTGTGTGATCATATGCTTTTGTATAAAGTTACCAATGGCTGTCTTGCAGCCCTTTATTTTCAGTTGCTGTTCATAAGTCATTTGCCTGATTTTCTGCCTTAATCAACCCACTATGAGCATCAAAACATTGTGTGAGACGATGTAGATAATTGTCTGATTAATGCAAGTCCAATCTGCTTTGGGCTTCCAATGTTCTTCTATTTTATCTAGGAGAGTCTTTATTCTGGTTCTCCCTTCCTCTGGTAGCAGGGGTCCCAAGTTCATAAATAAGGTGCCAATCAGGTCCTAGGATTTGCCTTATTACTTGTTCAAATTCTACAGCGTTTAATCTATAACTCATTCTCATGCCCCTCGTCTGTACTGAAAATTTACATATCTACTTTTGGATGGGAATCCCTCTACCGCTTCGGATATCATCACGGGTCCACCCTGCTTGAGGATTTGCCACTTCTATCAGTGGGTATTCCTCTCCTTCCTGATCTACCTTCTCCTTAATTTTCCAGTCCCCTTCTCTCCTAATACAGTCAAGAGTGTTGAGCCTGGTATTGCGGTGGGTCCTGGTCGGGGCACCTCAATAACCTGTGCAGGGTCTGGATACTGGATGGGAGGGGCCGGGATTCTGGTGACTCGACTGACTATGGAAGTTTCATTATCTTCCTTTTGAACAAAGTACACATCTTTTTCACTTGAATTACCACACCCTTTTTCAAATTTTGTTCCTTATGTTTTTATTGGCTTCCTCCAGCCATGTCTGTGCCTGGGGAATCCCTACCTTCTTGTGCTGCCCTGTCTCATTTCCTGCCTCATTGCAGTAATCTTACTAGATTTTGACATTCTGACTTATTTAAACATCCACTAAACCCATGTTCCTTTTTCCATTTATCTAAATACTTTACATTCTTTGGGTGTAAATCAAACATAAACTTTTCATCTTCAGTTTTGTAACTGGTTCCTGTTCCCATTTCTCTTGAAACTATTCCTGTTCCTGAGATCTCTTGTATATGGAATCTATTCACATATAGAAAATTCAATTTCTCCTTGACTAGTCCCTTAAAATTTAGACAAAAATTCCAATCAGAAACAACAAAAATAGCTTTTCTTTTGCTTACCTTTGTGATTCCTCCGCCCTGTTTCGCTGCCACCTCACGGATTGAATCTGGAAAGAGTGACTGGCCTCTAATTTCAACCTGTTTCAGTTGGAGGTCTTTCATTCGAGGAGAGCCTGATCTCTCTCCACCTTTTCAGCCTCTCTTTGTTCGATTCGCGCCGTAGGGCCCCTAACGACGTTAGCGCCAGTTATGTCGAAGATTTTACTCTTCTAACATATTTTGGAAGAATCACACCAAGTTCTTGTAAGCAAGTAAAACAGCTTTAATTTTACATGCATGGAGATCTGCTACATGATAGTAATATGCCAGCAGTCTGGCTACTTGTACTTTGAGTTCTCCTTATATAGACCCTCCTGCAAATTGATAGTTTGATTACTTGTTTTACCAGCCAGTACCACAGTTATTCTTGCACCATTAACTTCCTTATCAGTGGTTTAAGATTAACTCCTGCATTCCTCAGTGATCAACATTTTCCAGAACATTTCAGTTTGCACGCAGTGAACATTTTTCTGCTTAACCCTTTAAATACAGAATACAAAATATGTTGACTTCAGTATTTTTCCACACAGTTACTCTGTCTTCTGCTCTCAGGTCTTTATTTATTCATCTGTCCAGCAGTGTCCATCCGATGTCTCAGGCACTTCATCTCCATCATCTTTAGCTTCCTCAACTGTTCTGATATCACTGCCTAGGTTTCTGCACCATACAGTAGTACTGGTTGCACCACTGTTTGCACACCTTACTTTTCAGCTTCTTTGGAATTCCTGCCACATGCTAACCCTGACATTCTGAGTCAGGTGGCTGCAGCCCCTATGATTTATTTATTTATTATTAATTTAGTTATTTATGTATTGTCTTTTGATAACCAAGAAAGTCCAACTGAGCTAATGGGATATTTTCAGCAGAGGCCCAGGAAGAAAAGCTCCGCAAGAGATTCATTCTAGCTTTGACCCCCTCATTCAGACTTCCCTTCTCCTCAACCAACGCTTCCAGATACATGAAGCTGTTAACGTGTTCCATTATTTCCCCTTCTAGCTCAATTCTCAGCTTCTTCTGATTTCTCTGATTGGTGCCATTACAGCCACCTTACTGTACTCATTTTCATCCCATGTGCCTTAAGTTTTGCATTCCATTCCTCTATCCTTTGTTGAACTTCTTGCTCAGAGTCTGCCTCTAATACCACATCATCTGCATAAACAACTTTGTTGATCTCTTCCATCCAACCTGTTTGCTATTGTTGCCCATTACCAGTATGAACAGCAGTGGGCTCAGAGCTGAATGTTAATGCATATCCACTCCCGATGGAAACCCCCCTGAGAGTCCAAACAGTGTTCATACTTGAGTCAATGGGTCCTTATATATAGCCTGTACTAATTCTAGCAATGTTTCTGGGACTTCAAACTACTACAGGACTGCCCAAATCAGCTTTTTGGGACCTTGCCATATGCTTTCTTCAAGTCTAGGAAAGCCCAGTTGGACTCTTACTTCATCTCTAGCTTTTTCTCAACTAACAGTCTCACTGCAAATATCGGATTGGTTGTGCTGCATCCTGATCAGAAGCTGAATTATTTATCTCCTACCTTACTTTCTATTATTCAGCAAATCTGCTTAATAATCTCCCTCTCATCTTCCATCTTACTTTCTACTGCTCTGCAAATTTGTTTATCATTCACCCTCACCAGAACTTTCATGCAGTGTGGCAGGAGTCTGGTCTCTCTATACTGCCCACACAGCTGTGAATGTCCCCTTTGCTCTTGTACACTGGCACTACTATACTTACTCTCCAGTCATTTGGGACAAGGACATGCCTTTCTCTACATAATGATATGACTACCCTCAGGGGCCACTTCTCCCCTATCTCACCCAACATCTTGAACATGTCTGCTGTGACATCATCTCAGCTTACTATTTTTCCTCTCTTCATTTTGCTTAGTGTTTATTCTTACTTCTTCTAGAGTGAGCTAATCTTCATCTCTCATTATAGGCTGTGTCTGGGGCAGTACAGCTTCTGTGGGGTTTTCTTCACTCAGAAGCTGCTGGAATTACTCTTTCCATCTACCTTTGATTTCCTGTGAATGGGTGAGCAGGTTTTTGCTGACATCCCTTGTCTTATACCTTGCAACCTGGTACATCTTCTTTGTGCTGTCAGCTATCTCACTATCCAGAAGCTGGGTAGAGTGCCTCTGATGCCTAGTTCTTTGCTAATGCAATTGCTTTCTTAGCCAACTTGTATCAATTCTTTGTCTGGTCTGTCATTTCTATCTCTCTCTTCCCTCACTCCTCCTTTCTTTTGATGATTTCCTGCACTTCTACATTCTACCACCAATTGTTATTTTCTACCGTGCTTCATTACTTTGTTCAGCTATATATACATCTGTTCTATAGTCCTTAAGCATGCTTTTCTGAGGCACTGCCATTCTTCTTCAACTTCACCTATTTTTTCTGAGCTCTGAGCAATTCCTTTCTCTCCAGTCAACTTCAAGGTCTTCAGCCTAGTCACTGTTTTTTTTTATCCAACACTTTTATTGAATTATCACTTGTGACATAGCCAAATTTACATTCATATTAAAGTAATCACACTATAAATCACATAAACATTTTACTTCATATATATTACTTTATAACATATAACCTAAGCAGCATTACATAAACAATTCAATTCCTGCCTTTTTCTTAAACAAGAAACATCCTTGTTAAACCATCACTTACTACATAGACAATCGTGTATTTATATAAATGAAAACAATCTACGCATCACAAACTATACTGACACACCCCCAGCTGCAAACATTATACATCACTTACATTTCACCCAATTATTTTCAGTCAAACATGACATAGCTCATTTAAGTTCTGCTGCCTTTTAAACCTCATTCTTCCCTTGTATGTTTTTTCCCCAAATTCCCATTTTTTCCTATGTAGTTTGCTCCTACCCTTTTCTAAAGATCTTGGTTCGAGTTGTTTTATCTCTGTTACTATATTCACTACTTCTAGTGTAGTTGGTTTAGATTTTCATTTCTATTTTCTAGTAATTGCTTTTTTGACAGCCACCGTTATTAGACACATTAAGGCCTTACCATGCCCAGACAATTCCAATTCTGCATCATAGCTCAGAAAAATCATCTCTCTTCTCAGACCAATTTGCCCACCCAGCATCTCCAACAGTGCATCCCATAGGGAATCCTTCAAGTCCACCAATCCACCGTACTCCCAGAAAATATGTTCCCAATTACCTCTTTTGTCCCTGTCACACCTCCAACCTTTGCTGTCTGCCTGAGGAAAAATTCTCTGGAGTCTCCTTGGGGTATAGAAATACCTATGCAAACACTTCCAGGCAAAAATCCTAAATCTTATAGATTTTGCTGCATATTTTGGAGACATACATATATCGTCCAATTGTTTCTTTGTGAATTGCTTATCCAATCTCTCTTCCCAATCCTTTCTAACCTCCTCTTTTAACCTAGTCATTGATGACCTTAGACCCTCCTCAGAAAACTGCTTGCAGCTGACTGTGACAATCAGTGGTTTGTGCTGCGGGCTGACTGTTTCACTGAGGATGACTTTGTAATCACTGATTCTACCCTAGTGACCTTTCTGTCCTTGAGTTGCATGTTGACCACTCTTATATGTGATCTTATGAGTCTCTCTTTCTTGCTGAGCAATGTTATGTCCACTGTCAGGTCATGTGCTGGACAGAAGTCTAAAATGGCCTCTCCTTTATTCCTGTTGCCCCACCTATGTTGACCCAGACAATCCTCATATCCTGTTCTGTCTGTCCCGATATGCGCATTCAGGCCACCCATTATTAACACCAATTCATGTTGTCCTGCTTTATCTAGTACAGCCTGTAATTGCTGTCTGAATGCACTCTTTTCCTTGCTACCTCAACCCTGCTATGTGGCACAGGCTGAGATTATGAATAGTGACCTATTCTTACAGTGGAATCTGACTACCATAAGTCTATCACCAATTCTGATGACATCCTTCAGTGTTTTCTGAAGCCTCTCTCTCTCAGCGCAACTCCCACACCATTCCTAGCCTGTCCTACTCTGAGTAGATTTCTCTGCATACACACCATGTCCAGCCTCCTTCTTAACGTCGTGTCACTTTCCAAGCTGTGCCCTTTCAGTGAATTTACAAGGAGTGTAGCAATCCTTATTTCATGTTTGGCAGGTTGATTGGCTTTACATCCAGCTTTCGGTCAAAAGAGCTAACACAGGTAACTCAAACTGGGCACCTGGAGTCTGACTCACACTTATAACCAGCAAATACCCATGCCCATATTTGGCGACATTAATGTGACTGAATCACCCTACAGCCAATTGTTACACTATTGAACGGGTAACCCTGACATGTTGTGCAGTCTGTAATCCATGTTCTCCTATCGAGGGGATACTGCACATCAAAACTGAACCCAAGAATACAACTCTTCCCTCTCTAGGGCACCATCTACAGTCTGCTGCTGCCCACACCACCATTGCTGGGAGAGCTTAAGGTGGAAACACTCAGCATATTTTTGGGAGTTGGAAGGAAACCCACAGAGAACATGCAAACTCAATTCAGATATTGGTCGAAGATCATGACTGAACCATGTACCTTGTGCATGGAGGCAAAGACCTTAACCATTATGCAATCTGGTTTCTCCAGAGATTATCTCACAACAGATGATCTCTGTCATGACAAAATGTGCACGCGGTTACAGGACAGACCATAAACTGGTTCGCTTGATTAAAAGGTTGACATGGCAGAAATATAACGCTGTGCTCCTGAACTACACCAGAACTTCTTAGAAGGATTTCACAAGTAGCAGCTTTCTAGGCAATGACAATTCCAGGAGTTTTGGTGTTTCAGGAAGATTGCATCACTGCAATGCATCTGAAGTAAATGGTGACATGAATTGAAAATGTGGTCTGGCAATCGAACAAAATTTCTCTAAATGAGTAATGGACATGTTGATGAAATGAGTAAAGAAGCTATAAAGAATCAGGAAGGATCAGATGGACATTTCTGAACATCCATAACTACAAAACTCTGCTGATACCTGCAAATCAAATTTCTTCTTCAATTACAGAACCATTCTGGCAGTTTAGCTCAGAAGACCAGGTCTATTATCCGCTAATGACCTTTATCAAGTAAACTTTATTATGCAAATTGTGGAACTTTCAGTAAGTTTTCTAATAAGCAAGCACTTCCAGTGCACACTTGAAAATGGGAACATGTGCCCAGTGGGCTTACCTGGTTAAAAAAGTACTATTTTCAAATACACTGTACAGACCACAGAAAGAGGGAGTTCTATCTACCACAAAGAGATGGTATTTTGTGGGTCAACCAACTTCCCAGTAAAAACTTTCTCCATAACACAAGCTTGAACTTACTCCTTCTAATATTTCGGTCGTGTCTTAACTCCTTCTTGTCCTTCCTCTTATGTTACACTCATACAAACCTCCATACTATGGTTACAAGGGTACTGATCATTTCCTCCCTGTACCTCCTCTATTACAGGTTACACGTTTTCAGGACCAGCCATCTCTCCTTATACTTCATCGAAAAGTGGTCAAAACCTTTTCAAATGATAAAAGAAAGTAATCTGGTCTTAATAACTATGTGAAAGCAACATTTATAAAAAGAAAAATTGACGTATAAAGAAAAGAGCAAAACAAGAGAAAAATATGTTAGAAAATAAATGGACTAACAGTAAGTTTATATATCAGCTAGAACAGAAAAATGTATACAATACAATATGAATAGGCAAAAACAAAGTTTAGTAAGAAATATTTCAGAAGACTGAAGATAATGCTTAAAATTTCACTGACATCAAGAAATGAAGTTCAAACTATAAATCAACTTGTCCTCCCTATTTTATAGTTTCACAGGGCCCTTATAAGCCTAACCGTGCAAACCCAACCTGACCCACAAATGTGATTTATATAAGGGTGATTAACTTAATGTCTGTCCATCAGAGACATACGTAGGCTCCAGACCAGGGGTTTGAACTTGGGATTGCCCTTCCAATGGCCCAAGTTGTATCTAAATAAGGTCAGGGAGGAAAACTCTGCTTCACACCGATGGGGATCCTGTTCCAGAGAATGGGAATTCTCTGAGAAACATATCTTTCTCTCCAACATGTCTTATTTATGTCGCAAGTAAAATTTAGGTCTTTTGTGTGACCAACAAATGTGCTGGATAACTTAGAAAATCACAAAAATGATTCACATCTACCAAATGACATCTAAAAAACAGAATATGATAAGATAATATATACCCTGAATGGATGGTGGTATGGACTTTGTGTAACTGTATATACAGGTCTGCCATTATATGTCTATCCATATGTGTTGATGTCCTCATATCCAAACACAATGAAAGTTCTGAATTATGAAGAAAATAAATCTAAACTGACATCCACAATCAAATTAGGAAAGGCATTTTGGAAGACAGTAGGTATGGAAATCAACTCATAAGTGGTATCAGGAAGTGCTAAAAAGAAAAAAGAAAAAAAGAAAAATAACGAATATAAAGATTCTGACTAGAACAAAATAAAAAAATGGAACATTCACAATTACAGTAATCAATGTAGAGAACAAATATAGGTTTGACATATGAATGGTTAAGGAGAAGTAACTTTATTCAAAATGTAAAGGGTTTATAATGACAGCTTGACAGCATACTGCAAAAAAACATCTCACTAAATGCATAGAAAAAGTGTCAGACGAAAAAAGTCAGTTCTGCAACATATATTTAGGAACGGCTGTACATCTTGCGGCTGATTGATATACTTACTGCTGAGAGGGTGAACACTGGAAGACACAATGGAAACTGTGAACGATACAGCGTAAAGAACAGCAAATAATTCCTGAAAATGAAGCAATGATCATGTGGGATCCACCAGTACCAATTGTCAGAAAGCAGAAGCAAGGAAACCACATGCTATAGTTGGAGGAAAAAAAGGATGGTAGTAGTACTGATTATTGTAACAGCCACACCTGTTGATTACAATGTCATGCATTTTGAGATACATAAAATTATAAAAAAGTCAGGACATACATGCAGAAACTAAAGCAATGTAGACCAGTAACACTCACATATTTACAGCTGCACTTGGAACAAGTGGGTTAATAAAAAAAAAAAAAAAAGGTAAAAACCGCAACATGCTACCAAAGGATCAAGAAACCAAAACTGCAACAACGATTCCATAGGTGGTGTGTCCAATAAGGCTCAGGGTCCCAATATAAAACACATCTATTCAATGAATGTAAAAAGATGGTTAAGCACTTTCGTCAAAACTGACTTCATCAGAACCATGAATTAAAAAGACCACACACTTAAATATCTAAAATGCAAGGTCACATGATAACCTTACTAAGACAGAAGGAAGCTTTTCTGTTCATCAGTGAGAGGGGTGAGCTTTGAGTACCGTATCTGTTTCTGGATGAGTGGTTTCAGCTCAGAATCTGTAGTTTTACTGGCCATTTTGGGCTATTTCCATCCCTTTCATTTTTCTGTTTAAAAACCCGTGTCTGCGTGGTTTTGCACATCGCACAGCGCCATTTAACTAGGGTTAAACTATTCCCGATGCCAGAAAGTCTGCTCTTCTAATTTTCCCTTAGAACTAGCCAGTTTTCTAGTTTTAACACTCAAAACTGTTTCCTTGTGCTCAGCACTTGTTCAAAACTCAAGGCAAGCACTAAGTAATCTACAAATTACTGCAGCACTCAACTTTCCTCACTTGTTAAGAGGAAAACAGTTTTTAGTACTTACATTAATAAGCACCTATCCAGGCATATGTAAGGGTCAGCTCCCAGTATTTTCCTCTGTCCACCTGATGAATCTGGGCATCTTGGGGTAATGCAGCAATTGCCTCATGTACACTGACAACTCTCTCTTCCTACCATCCAACACTACAACCTGTAAGAGATGCACTTATATAGCTAAACTGGAAGCCAAGCTCTCTCCAGCCAAGACTGTACTAGACAGTCAAGAGGAAAAGGTAAACACCTGCACCACACCACACTCAACACACAGCCATAAAAACCTACACCACTTAAACCCACACATAGCAGGATAAAACACACACCTACATTCACGGAGGCTCTCAACAAAAATCTGCCAAAACAACAGAGACCTCCAAAGCTGAAACGCAAGCAACCACCACCCCCCCAAAACTACCCAAATTACACACAGCCCACAAAAATCAGTGTGCCATTCAACCTCAGCCCATTAGGCAAAACAATGTACCCAACACACTAGTCATAGGTAACTCTATAGTCAGGCACACTGATGTCCCACTCTCCAGGCTAAACAAGGACAAAGTTAGTGTCAGCTGCCTGTCAGGTGCCAGGATCTGCCACATAATGCAAGCCGTCAGGTCACTCCACAACAAGTACAAATATGACTCTGTCATTGTCCATGTTGGTGCGAATGACCTGAGACATACCTCCCAGGACTACATGAAAAGAGACATGGACAAGCTCTCGAATCATGTAGTCCAGGCAGGTATGACCCTAGCCCTGAGAAGCATCCAGCCATCATTCAGAATGATACCACAATACAAGGACAAAATGACTGACTTCAACAATTGGCTACGCTTTTGGTGCCATTCTAAGGGGATCCAGTGTCTGTTTGCCTGGGACGACATGATCGACAGACCACGATGCTTTGCCAGAGATGGCCTGCACCTGTCGCCCCTGGGATTCCTGATGCTTGCTAAGGCTCTTGCCACCCCTATAGTGCCTTTTTTAGGCAGGGCTCAAACGACAAACTCACCACCATAGCAGGTATAAGCAAGCAAAATCTGAGGGTAATGTTACTCAATGCTAGAGGTCTAAACCTCAAAATGCACTCACTCAAGGCACTCCTTAAAATGGAGAACATCAACAGCTGTACAGTGACAAAGACCTGGTTCGAGGCTCCAGACAGCACCCCTGCATTACTAGGCTATAACTCATACCACACTTTTCAGCCACCTAACCTGGATCGAAACACTAAAGGAGGAGGAATGTCCATATTCATTAAGGATACCCACACCACCAGCTTAGTTGTTCAACATAATGCATCCAAAATTATCCAAGTGCAACTAACACTTGGGCAAGACTGCAATCCAGGTTGTAGCTTGTTACAGATCTCCTGCCATCCCCAGGATGCCCACTCCATGTTTCTTGATGTACGGGGTAATATTATGGTACAGCCCAATACCCTAATAATGGACGATTTCAACTACCCTACCATCAACTGGGAAAACTACTCATGTACTAACTCATTTGCTCAATGTTTTTTGGAATTCATAAATTCCAACGCCCTGGATCAGCTTGTCCATATCCCCACCAGGGGCAGCAATATCCTGGACCTGGTCATTACCAATATGGGCAACTGATGTTCCACGCCAGAGGTCAACTCCTCGCTCGTCAGATTTGACCACAAGCTAATCACCCTAGACATCAATATCCCACCTCCACCCCCCATTAAGGTAACCACTGTAAAAAACTTCTCCAAAGCCAACTTCATGCTTCTTAAGATAGAAGTGCCAAGCTTCACGACACCCATACAGATGGAAAATAGAGCTACAACTGCTGAATCCTATACAAATACGCTTTATAAACACATATACGAGTGCATGGATCATGCCATCCCCAACAGAGCCAAGACGCTATCCTCCAAAAAAGGAAGCCAATCTGGTGGCACCCTGGCATAAACAAACTCTACAACAGACGGAAGAAGCTGTTGCAAAAAAAAGGGGCTCTGACAACATCCCAGGCTGTGTTCTGCACAAACTATAGAACAAACTGGCACCCCACCTAAGTACCATGTTCAATCATAGCCTCACTTCAAGCTTTGTGCCTACTGAATGGCGTACAGCGACGGCTACCCCACTCCACAAAGGGGGTGCCACCACGGACCCCGGGAACTACTGCCCCATTAGCCTGATGAGCCTGGTCTGCAAGGCCATGAAACATATCATCTTGGAGCTTATAAACAAGGACAGAGGTAACCTCCAAACTCTGAACCCCACTCAGTTTGGGTTTGTCAAAGGTAGGTCATGTCTCTTAAACCTGACTTCTTTGAAGCAGTTACCAGAGCCATGGACGAGGGTAAGGTGGTGCACACAGCCTATCTTGACCTCGCCAAGGCTTTCAACACCATCCCCCAGTCTGAAATTATAGATAAACTCACTAGACTGGGCATAAATCCCTATGTCACAAGATGGGTGACCAAATGGCTCATTGAAAGAACCCACACAGTGAAAGTAGCAGACCCCAAATCCAACTTCAGACCAGTGATAAGTGGAGTACCACACGGCTCAGTCCTGGGTCTTCTCCTGTTTGGCATCTACTTCTCAGAAGTCCAGGCTAATACAGCAGGTCTTTGGCTAATGAAGTTCACAGATGACTGCAAACTAGGCGCCATAATAGAATCGCCTAATGATGTGGACATTCCACAAAGGGGACTCACTGAGACTGAAGCTTGGTGCCAATGTCATGGTCTCATGCTCAATGCCAAGAAGTGCATTGTCATCCCCTTTGGGAAAAAACACTGTACCCATGAACTACCATATAGGTGGTAGCCTACTAAACACCGAAAGTGTGATAAGAGACTTTGGGGCACAGGTGGACAGTGGTCTCTCCTTTGATAATCACATCGCCACAGTAGTCAGGAAATCCTTCTATGTGGCACACCTCATCACACAGGGGTTCACCTCCAGAAAAAAAGAGGTCATTGTTCCTCTCTACTCATCCCCCATCAGACCCATTATAGAGTACAACACCCAGTTTTGCATGTGCATCGCAATACATCTACAACAACTAGAAAGGCCACAGAAATACGTCACTAAGAAGATTACTGGCCTCAAACAGATGCCATATGCAGACAGTCTCAAAAAACTCCAGCTCTACTCCGTTGCTTATCGCCTACTCGGAGGTGATCTCTGCCTAACATACAAAGCCATGTCAAACCCAGATCTGTTGGACATGCGACACTTAAAGAAACCCCAATCCCTCCGAGCCACACGCTCCAGGGACCTAAATCTTGCCACCACAATAAACAGAACATGCTGGAGGGATAGATTCCTGTCCCAGAGACTTCCCATGCTCTGGAACAGACTACCCATTCATGTCAAGCAAAGCAACTCATTAGCCCTCTTTAAGAAAAATCTCGACACTTGGATGGGAAATAGGAAATTCACCCCAGGGATCAGTTCTGTGGGTCTGCTAGACGGGCACAGGAAAATAATTTTCTTGGGTGGCGAAAGCCAGGGAACTTTTTGGGCTAGGCTTATATAAGCCCCAGGGCCGATAGCCTAGTACCTACCTATGAACCTAAAAAAATAATTTTTAAAGGGATATTACACAATTTTATACACACATGGCTTTTCTCTTAAGTACAGGCATAACAGATGTACCTGTCATTTATCCCTGGCATTTAGTCTCAATTGCCATTTGAGCTCACTCTCCTGTGTGCAGTCTTTTTAATTCATGGTTCTCATGAAGTCAGTTTTGACGATAGCGCTTAACCATCTTTTTACATTCACTGAATAAATGTGTTTTAAGCCTTATTGGACACATCACCTGTGGATTTGTTGTTGCAAAAAAAAAAAAAAAAAAGAACTTCCAAACAACTCTAAACATGTGACCTGTACAGGTAACTCCAAATGAATTAAAGGAAAATGCAAGCCTGTGTGCACAGTTTGTGCAGGAAAGAGCACTCTTAGAAAACTATAAAGGATGAAGCAATATTGTTTTCATGAACATTATTTATCCACTGACTTAAGAGAAAGATTCAATCCTGCTATGTCAACAAAAATTGCTAAGCATTTAGCAAAGAGATAACCAAGAGGATCTATATCCTGCAATGCTTTGATTGTTATGGACCTTCAACACAAACAGCACAATGGCTCAGTCTTAAGGAAATCAATACCTAAAGCTCCATTTCTGCTCTTCTAATTTTTTCAGCATCACTCACCCATCAAATTCTTCCCAGCTTTCTCTTCTTATTTCAGGTGCATAACCTTGCATTATCTCAAATGACAAAAGCGATAACAAAGCTTAAGAAGTATCTAGGAGCCAAGTCAAGAAAAACTGTGAAGAAGGAGCTAAGTAAAAGAAAAAAAACAATTAAATTACAGGAATGTTACTGCCACATGACTACGTCAAGTGCCTTAAAAACTAGAGGGGTTTGGGAGTTAACTACTCAGGTATTTAACCAAAAATATCCATAATCATAAACACTAATTAAACAACAAACTCTACTAAAATGAAGTTAAGAGTTCCAGAGATGAATCTCATCTACTGATCTGAAAATTTTAAGTAGGACATGACATGATACTGTAAAATGGTCACTGCAAGTCTCTTCCACTCTAAAACACTCATTTTTAACTTTATTATCTTATTAACCAACACAGTAAGCAAAATTTTCCCGACAGCATTTATCTGTTAAAGTGACCTGTTCAGAATTTTCCAACATGCATGCAAACAACGATAACTAAACAGAACAAAGGGGCACAACTAAGTTTAATTTATAACTCATTACTTTAATCATCTAAGGCATACTGCCATCCATAATGTTAAATGTCATTACAGCTTCACGTTTTAAGGCAACAACTGAACCTCAGTTGTTTGTGTATGTCCTATATCTGTGACCTGCAGTGCAGAAATCTGAACTGACTCAGAAACGTATCATTAGAAGACAGAAACGCGTGATAAGGCCCCATTGTACAAGACTGGATTACATTAACATCAATTTCAGTAAGGAATTAAAAACTTCAGTTTTAAATAATAATAATACATTTGGGTTATGACCTGGACAAAACTGTTGTTGTCTTGAGTACTTCTTTCAATAGTTACTGATTGCTCTTTTTTATATAAAATTGACACCATTCTCAAAGGGTATACAAGATATTCAACTACAAAAGATTTCTAAATGATAGGAATAAAGTTATCTGGTTTTATTGCTTCTTCTTCATTCATTCAATCCAATCTATATAACTATCTATACCAAGCTCCCTTGTCTGTCTCGCCACCTCACTTTTTCATTTAATTGAAATGTCACATAAGAAACAGCCTATGATCTCAAAACATTTACTTAAATACTGAGATGTTCTAATGGGGATGTGGGGTGTGGAAGGTGTGGTCAACCTGAGTGCAAAATAGTAAGGGGGGACTGCAGCCTTCCTTTAAACATCATTCCTCCTCTGCATGTAGTGGTCCCATATTTCCCATTTCCCTACCCTTTTCTAAAGATCCCAGTTCCAGTTATTTTATCTCTGTTGCTATCTTTGTTGCTTTAGTAAAGTTGGTTTAGACTTTGATTTTCATTTTCTAGTAATTGCTTTTTTGCCAGCCACCATAATTAGACTCAGCAAGGCCTTACTATGTCTAGGCAATTCTACCTCTGTATCACAGCTCAAAAAATCATTTCCCTAGTCACTCCAATTTTCTCACACAGCATCTCCAACAGAGCAGTCTGCAGGGAATCTTTAAAGTCAGGCAACTCATTACACTCCCAGAAAATATGTTCCCAGTTACCTCTTTCTTCCCCATAACATTTCCAACATTTGCTGTCTACCTGAAGAAAGATTCTTTGAAGCCTTCTTGGGGTATAAAAATATCTATGTAAACGCTTCCAAGCAAAGACCCTAAATCTTCTAGATTGTGTTGCATATTTAAGAGACATACATATATCCTCCTATTGTTTCTTTATGAATTGCTTATCCAGTCTCTCTTCCCAATTCTTCCTAACCTCTTCTGATTGATTCTTACAGTATCATGCAATATTTTATATTGTCTACTAATTATCCCTTTCTTAATGGCAACTTCTGTTCTAGATTCTACCAAGAACTCTACCAGTGCTGGTCTTTCGTTTAGGACCCCCCCTATTTACTTCTCTTTGCCTGTACTCTGATATCAATGATTGCTATAAAAGGCAATCCTGAATCTGTAGTCCAAATAAGTTCTTCGTATCTTCCCATTCTATTACATTTCCCTCTCTAGTGATTTGCTCCCAATACCTTGGTTCCTTTGCCAGTTTTCTCCAATATACTCTTGCTCCTTCTTGCATATTGTCTATATCCCTTATTACAGTCACCCCTAGCGACAAAATCTCCCTTCTCCATTCACCTATTGGCTTAGTTCTTAGAATACTTTCTGCTACTTTATGAATATAATATTATATATGATTATTGTTGTTCTCCTTAAAGGTTTGCATCCAAAATCCCAGTCTCTCCCTGTTACTTGAACCCCTTCCCCCATTTCTTCATCATTTCTTTCCATTTTGAGTTATAGTTCTCTGCTTGTGCTATGTACAGGAGTCTTATCTGTGTTGTTCTGAAATACCCCTTCAATTCCAGTAATCCCAATCCACCGTGTTCTACTGGAAGAATATGCTTATCCCACTTGACTCCCCCTCCCAGATAAAATACTTTAGCTCTTTATTAATTACAATCCACAACTACTCCTCTGGTTGATAAAGCTATGCCTGAGCTGTATACAAGTCTAAGGGGACTAAAAACAATTAAACCGCTTGTAGCTTACTATCAATATCCAGATAACAGAGATCCATTTTCTAAGTTTTTGTATTATTTTTTGCCTGGTCTCTTCCCACATATTTTTAGCTGCCACACCGGTATAATTTTAAATCCATACTTCTAAATGCTTCATTGTATCATGCCCCTATAAGTATGGATACTGCTGAACCAATTTGTATGTGGGTACATAAATTTACCACAATTGCTTTTGTTTTGGCTTCATTAATTTTGTATCCCCAAAAGGTTTGAAATTGTTTCAATATGTTCCACAGCACTGTAATGTCCCTTTCTGGTTTTGTCAAGTATAAAATAGTGTCATCTGCAAATAGAGCCAGCTTCTCTTGACTACCATATCAATTACATCCTTGAATTTCTGAGTCCCTTATTTTCATTGCCAGTGGTTCTAAATATAATGCAAACAACAAAGGGAAGAAAGGACACCCCCTGTCTAGTTCCTCTGCTCAAGCAGAGATAACAGAGAGCGTCCCACCCATTTTAATTTTTGCCTCTGATCCCTCATATATCCTCCTAATCAACCTTCTAATTTTCTCAGGGAGTGCAAGTGCTTCCATTGCTCTGCTCATAAAGTCCCAGTTCACTCTGTCACTTGCTTTCTCTACATCAAGACCTACCAACAACAGTGGTATTTTCTTACATTCTGCTTCCCTCTATATCATTGTTCTGTTAATGTTGCCAAATGTTTGCCTCCCCTCCACAAAACCACACTGATCCATATCTATCAATTTTGGCATCACTTTTGCCATTATAGATATAAACACTTTAGAATCATGATTTAGTATTGAAATGGGCCTCTGTTTCCTATTTCATTATTGGTCATTTCCAAGATAATTGTTTCAATGGCTTTTAATACTGAAGTAGTGAGACGTACAGGCCTGTAGTTTGCAGGATTTCTAGATTGCCCACCTTTGTGCAGATGAATGATGATCGCTGTTCTCCATTCAATATACAGAACCAACTGATATTGTCAACATCCTGGCAGATAGGTTCAGTGCTAACTTTACCCCTCTCTCACCTCCTAAAGGGCCCATCTCTATATTGGAAGAATGTCAAGTTCCTGTAATCACGGCTGCACAGGTAAAAAAAACACACTCTCCAAAGCCAAGAACACAGCATCCATGGGACCTGACAACATCCCAGGCTGTGTTCTACACAAACTACAGAATGAACTGGCACCCCACCTAAGCACCATGTTCAATCATAGCCTCACCTCAGGATTTTTGTCCACTGAATGGCACACAGTGGCAGTTATCCCATTCCGCAAAGGGGGAACCACCATGGACCCTGGGAACTACCGCCCCATTAGCCTAATGAGCCTGCTCTGCAAGGCCATGGAACGTATCATCATGGAACTTATAAACAAAGACATTGGTAATCTCCAAACTCTGGACCCCACCCAGTTCGGGTTTGTAAAAAGCAGATCATGTCTCCTAAACCTGACAGACTTCTTTAAAGCAGTCACCAAAGCCGTAGACGAGGGTAAGGTGGTTCACACAGACTAGCTAGATCTCGCCAAGGCTTTTCACACCATCCCCCACTCTGGAATTATAGATAAACTCACTAAACTAGGTATAAATCCCTATGTCACAAGATGGGTTGCCAACTGGTTCACTGACAGAACCCACACTGTGAAAGCAGCAGACTCCAAATTCGACTTCAGACCAGTGACAAGTGGAGTACTACAGGGTTCAGTCCGGGATCTTCTCCTGTTTGGTATCTACTTTTCTGAAGTACAGGCTAACACAGAAGGTCTTTAGCTAATGAAGTTCGCAGATGACTGCAAACTAGGAGCCATAATTGAAACTCCTAACGATGTGGACATCCTAGAAAAGGGCCTCCCTGACACAGGTGCCTGGTGTCAAAGCCATGGCCTCAAGCTCAATGCCAAAAAGTGCATTGTCATCCCCTCTGGTAAAAACTCTGTACCTATGAACTACCACATAGGTGGTAGTCTACTTAACACCAAAAGTGTGATAAGAGACTTCGGGACACAGGTGGACAGTAGTCTCTCCTTTGATAATTACATCAGCACAGTAGTCAGCAAATCCTTCTACTTGGCACACCTCATCACAAAAGGTTTCTCATCCAGGAAAAAAGAGGTCATTGTTCCCCTCTACTCATCACTCATTAGACCCATTATAAAGTACAAAGCCCCTTTTGTTATGTACCTCACAAGACATCGACAACAACTGGAAAGGCCGCAGAAATACCTCACAAAGCGGATTACCGGCCTCAAACAGATGCCCTACGGAGGCTGTCTCAAAAAACTCCAGCTTTACTCCGTCGCATATCGTCTACTCAGAGGTAATCTCTTCCTAACATACAAAGCTTTGTCAAACCCAGAGCTGTTGGACATGCTCCACTTAAAGAAATCCCAATCCTCCAAGCTACACACTCTAGGGACCTAAACCTTGTCACCACAATAAACAGAACATGCTGGAGGGATAGATTCCTGTCCCAGAGACTTCCCATACTCTGGAACAAACTACATTTCTATATCACACAAAGCTCCTCATTAGCAGTCTTCAAGAAAAAAATCTTGATGATTGGATGGGAAATAGGAAATTCACCCTGGGATCACCTCTTGGGCTCTGCTCGACAGGGGCACAGGAAAATAAATTTCTTGGGTGGTGAAAGCCAGTGTACCTTTTTGGCTAAGCTTATATAGGTCCTAGGGCCAATAGCCTAGTACCTACCTATGAGACGCAAAGCCTGTTTGGAGGCTACAGTTAAATATTGATTCCAGATGGCCTGATAGGTCATGTTTTATGCTATTTAGAAAGGTGCCCGAGACATTGTCTGGACCTATCAATGCAGCGTTTTTGGCCTTAGAAAGAGAGCACAGAGGACCTGTTCCCTAGCGATAGCAGTAGTTATATATTTGGTGGTATTTCCTTAAATGAGGTTAAGGGGGAAAGAGGGATAAAGTTAGAGCTGAATTTGTCTGCCAGTAGGTTTGCTACATCTTCTGGCTCAGTATAGGTGGATCCACTAACAATAAGCATTGCACACGATTGTGTACTGCCTTTGATATTGCAGACATAGCTAAAGAATGCCTCGTGGTTGTCCTTGGACTGGGAGACCAAACTTACCTAAAATTTGGCATTGGTAGACTTTATTTGTCCTCAGAGTTGTTCGTTCTGTTTGATGAGAACACATTTATCCTGCAGGGTGCTACATCTCCTAATTTTTTAGAAAATAGAAAACCATAAAACTAGTAAGAACAAGCAGATCTGCTTCAGAGCAACCAACAGCTTTAATGTAAAATACACACTGACTAAGCGCTTTCACTCATAATTGGGCTTCTTCAGAGTCAGTACACATTAACAAAATGAACACTTAAATACCAAATTAAGGACGATTAGTCACATGAGTACCAGTTATTACTTAAAAAAATAACCCTATAATGTCCAATACATTTCTGATCTAATGTTTATGTTATCAAAATTTACTTATAGAAGTAACATTAAATAAAACATTTTGTCACACTGACTGAACACAATACCAAGATTTAAAATTCAATCATGATAAAATGGGTATTCATGAAAATATACATACAGTAACATGTTTTATATAAACTGAGATTTATATTTAAGTACACAGGCTATAGAGATGCTGTCATTGATGCCTGGTGCATTAGATGCATCAAGACGTAGCTGCCAAAGGCATTCCTTGACTTCCAATAAAGCTTTTAAATCTCCCCCAAAGTCCCTTTTTGGCAACTTATCTATCACAAAAAATAAATTTTTTTGAAATTAACTCAAGTCTTGCTGTGATTAAAAAGAGCATTGGTAGTTTTTTCATTTTTTATGTCCCTGTTGTGTTCCAGTATTCGAAGTCTAAGCTTCCTTGTCGTCATCCCAACGTAGAATGCGGTATATGATAGGCATGTAGTGACAATTTACCATGTTAGTATTACAAATGCAGTGTCCTGGACAACTAAGTGTCCTCTTGTAACTGCTGTTCTGTACATATGGTCCGTCATTTATATGTTTGCACACACTGCATGCACATTTACTCATTCATGTAGATCTATTGTCCTGGTGCATAGAATTTCTCTCAAATAATTCTTTTAAATTACAACCTCTACTGTTAATAAATCTAAGAGCTGGGCCTAGAGCATACTTGATTTCTTGGTTAAAGACACTATCCCAAACACTATTCATGATGTTCTTAACTTTAGATCTGATATTGTTAATCCTCGTTCATTCCTTACACCTGGGTTATCGGTTCCGACCTCGGTACCAAGCTGGCCATCTTCCAAGCTCGTGACAGCCACAAACTCTCGAGCAAAAATCTTACTCACAATTCCCCTCTCCCTGTTACCTCAGATTTCATTTGCCGCATCGCCATTTAGTAGTGTCAAGCCACTTCTCTTCAGCTAAGTAAAACTTTCTTTGATAATACCTAATCGTATTACAGTTCTTCTCAGTTCAAATCTTATTAAATAGTTGTATCTTACCCTATCGCATATAGCAACTCTATTTTGTTTTGTTTTTTTAGCCCTTTTTTCTTCTTACCATGAGGTAAATCCCTTACCATTGTTGGTAAAACCTTTCCTTGCTTTACCTTTGGGTATTTCTCATACCATTATTGGTACCTTCTTCCTTCCTTTTCCTTTCTTCTTCCTTCCTATCATGGCAGAGAAAAAAGGTGGCCCGGGATTTAACAGATGTGTGGATTGTGGGCATAAATTGCTTATTTCAGATGCACACGCGTTGTGTGTTTACTGTTTGGGTGTACCTCACTTGACTGTTGACCCGCCTTGCGGGATTTGTGCTAACTTTTTTAACAGGACTTTGGTGGAAAGGAAAAATAAACTGATTTTAAAGGGACTACTTAAATCTTCCTTTTCAGAGGCTATTTCTGGGTCGGAGGCTTCAAGCCCTTCTTGTTCCCATAAGAAAAGAGATGAACACAAGAAGGCCAAGTCTCTTCCTTCGTCTCCTGCTGGGGACCACCAGGAACCGAGAACTAAGAAGGCCAAACTTTCTAGTTCGTATTTGATTTCCTCGGTCCCGAGGCTTTCAGTGCCTAGATCTTCTGCACCGAAGCCTTCGGCACCATCCGTAACTTCGGCACTGAGTATTGTGCCCTACACCTCATTGGAACCAAGGGGCCCCTCAGTTCAGACTTCCTTACCGGCACCGACTTTTTCTTCGATGCAGACCTTTTCTGGTATCAATGACTGTGCCGATGCCCTCTACTGCTTCATCTCTGACAATTTACATGGCACCGACTATAATCTCGGTACCAATCATCTTGTTTTCCGCACAGACTCTTTCGGCATCTACCATAGTGCCAACTACCACTTCGGCACCGATGATCTCCCCGGTGCAGACACGAGTAGTACAAGCTTAACGGCTCTGTTGTTCTTGGTGCAGACGCCTATTTTAGCACCATCCAAAGACCCCTTTGTGGGCACCAAGTTTCCCTCATCCTTGGATAGACCTGACTCCCCTTCAGCTATGTCCATGAGATCCACTAGAAGCCTCTCGGAACATGATGTGGTGCATCTTATGGATCAATTGCTTTTGGCCAGAGGTATCTAACCCTCCAGGACCTATTCTTCCTTCGGAGGTGAACACCCTTCTCCAAAGACCCCTACCTATTCTCCTCCTCCATTGCCTTTGAAGCCCCTTGCTGTAGCACAGACTTCCCTCACTTTGGCTCCTTTCATGGACCTCACTAAGGAGCCGCAGTTGCCTCTGTGGCAGGACAAACTTGTCACTCCAGTCACTAATCAGGATGCCAGCTGTGGCGTACGTACTCCTGTTTTTCATAGCCATCCAGGGACTCCGATTCGGCGGGCTGATTTGTTTGAGCGAGGTGTGACCTCCTCGAGTGGACCAGCCTTCCAACTCATGGAGAAGGCTCTTGCTTCTGTTGCCGATCCTGTGCTATCAGTGCCCCCGTCCTCCTCTGGACCGCAATTTACACAAGCCACCCCTGGCAGACACCGGCCACAAGGGCCTCAGCACACACTCCCACAGGAGGCCCCTTTTGCACTGTCTTACCCAGATTCTCCCCTTGAGGAAGTTCATCGCAAGAGTTCATGTAAGAGGAAGCATGTGGACTCCCCATAGGAGTCCCTCACGGAAGACACAGACTTTGATGATGGGGAAGGATCCCCTTGGTCACCCTCTGAGGTATCCTTTGGAGATATCCTCAAAATACTTAAGCAGAGAGGGGAATGGCAGCCCTCTAACCTGACCTCCTGGGTTACTCCACCTGCCGACAACCTTGACTGGCTCCTTGTACAGCATGCATGGAAGGCTCCTGACACTGATGATGCCATTCCTTGCAGACCAGATAAAATCTTGTCCCCTCCAGATAGTGATCCTCACTGGTCCAAAGGTCTTCCTGTAGATGCCTTGGTGGTGGCGGCCGCAACAAAAAAGGATCTGGCAGAAGAAAGTCAGACTGTCCACCCACCCAACAAAGAGTCCCGGGCGCAGGACAGATTAGGGAGGCGTATTTTTGCATCAGTGACCTTTGCAGTCGGGTCCCTGAATTATATGGCACATTTTGCCAGGCTTCAAAGAGACTTAATTTCTGAGCTCTCTGAAACTTTGGCCGGAGCTGTGTCTGATGGGGTCCAGGACAAAGTGGCCTCACAGTTTGCCACCCTTGAATCGATCTCTAACTCCTCCATGCATTTGATTTCTCACGCATCAGAAGGAGCAGCTAGAGAAGCGGGTGCAGGCATAGTCATGAGACGGCATGCCTGGATGCGCTTGTGTGATTTCGCGGAACCCTTCAAGGCTTCCTTTCTGAATGCTCCCATTGAAGCCTCTTTGTTATTTGGACCCAAGGTAAAAGACACGCTGGCTAGATGTGAACAGGATGGTAAGACCCTTTCTGCCATGAGTGTCCATTATTCTTCCCCTCAACGGGCTTTCTCCAGAAACCAGAAGAGTAGGAAGATGTGGCACAAAAAGTCTCAAGGTTCTTTCCGTGACACACAAGCCAAGTTTTCCCCTAGAGGCAGGGGGGGAAACTCATATGGATGGCGCCCCTTTCTGGGCAGAGGAGGTCCACGTAACCAGGGTTCCAGAGATTCTTTCTCTGGCCAGTCCTAGCAGCGCTCCTGAAGAGCGAACCAACTGCTTTCCTCTGGAAGCGGTTGGGGGTCGTTTCTCTTTGTACCCTTCTGCCTGGCTAACCATTACCACCGATTCTTGGGTATGAGAGATAATAACCAGAGGTTATCATATTCCCTTTGATCTTTGTCCCCCCCCCCAAGAAACTTACCCGACATTCCACCTAGTCAAAGGGAAGAAGCAGCATTAGAGATTTTAAAGCTGCTAAGAAAAGAGTCATCCAAATAGTCCCACCAGACCAGATAGGATCCGGATTCTACTCAAGATTATTTTTGGTGCCAAAAAAGACCGGGGACTGGAGGCCGATTTTGGATCTCAGTGTGCTAAACAAACTCACAGAGGTACACAAAGTCCGGATGGTCACAATACAGTCTATCCTCCCTCTCTTGGAAGCAGGCGATTGGATGTGCTCTATATGCGTACTACCACATAAAGGTGGACAGACCATCGAGAAGATTCCTTCACTTCCGTGTGGGAGCCAGTCATTACCAGTTCCGAGTACTGCCCTTTGGACTCTCTACAGCCCCCAGAGTGTTCACAAAGTGCATGGCAGTTGTCACAGCTCACCTGCGACTGCAAGGATTCTGGGTGTTTCCATACCTAAACAACTGGCTCATCACCGCCCCCACCAGACATCTATTGGAAGAAGCCTTGGCATACTCTCTTCACACCGCAGAAAGGCTAGGTGTAACTATAAACTGGCAAAAATCGAACCTATCCTCATCCCAATCCATAGAATTCATTGGGGTCCTGTTGGATACAAAGAACTGCATGGCACTGATTCCAGAGCACAGAATTTTAAGGATAAAACAACAACTCATACCCATCCTCTCAATGGAAAGATCCACAGCACATTCTGTCCTCCAGCTGTTGGGTTCCATGGCAGCTTCCATCACCATTGTCCCCCTTGCGAGATTCCACATGAGGCTTTTACAATGGTTACTACTGACCCAGTGGTACCCTTTTCAGTTTCCTCTATCATCCCAGATTCGGGTGACTCAGAGATGCACGGACACCTACCTGATGGGGTGGGGTGGGGGCTTTTCAGGGTTAGACAGTCCAAGGCACGTGGTCGGAACTAGAGGCCCATCTGCATATAAATGTCCTAGAACTGCGGGCGGTGCTTCTAGCATTGCAAGCATTTCATCCCCTCCTTCCATCAGGGACTATTGCAATACAACTGGACAACATGGATGTAGTCTGGTACATCAGCAAACAAGGCGGAGCCAAAGCCTACCCACTTTGTCGAGAGGCCATGAGGATATGGCAATGGACGATGGCTACCAACCACTTTCTGATAGCAACACACATTCACAGGAGTTCCAACATGATAGCAGACAGACTGAGCAGGTGCATTCTGCAACCACACTCGTGGTCTCTGAATCCTCTTAAAGTGGTGGAGATTTTCAACCGCTGGGGTCTCCCTTGCTGCGACCTCTTTGCATCCCCAACCAACTACAAATGCAGCAATTACTTCACCCAGATTCCCCCTCGGGGACAGTCACCCAGGGACGCTCTAGTCCACGATTGGCCCTCGGGTCTGCTTTATGCCTTTCCCCCTCTTCCTCTCATTCCCCAGTTCCTGAAGAAAGCCCGCCGGTTGAAGAGCAAAATAATCCTCATAGCGCCATACTGGCCTCGTCAAATTTGGTTCCCCTTCCTATGGCCTCATCTGCTAGATCAACCATGGATTCTCGATCCAACTCCGGACTTGATCTCCATTCTGCATAAACTGATTCACCCCAACCTGAACAGCCTGAAGCTCACAGCTTGGCTCCTCCACTTCCAGTGATTGCCAGGTAGACTGATCTTTCTTCCTCAGTACGTAACATTCTTATTGCATCTTATAAGTCTTTCACCAGAACTACTTATCTCAGCAAGTGGAAAAGGTTTACCATTTGGCTGAAGGAAAAATGGATAGACCCTTTTTCAGCACCAGTGCTGGTAGTACTGGAATACCTGTACAGTTTATTCCAGTGTGGCCTATCTGCTTCTACCATTCGAGTTCATTTGGCTGCAATATCTAATTTTCATAATGGTGTCCATGACTTTTCCCTTATGTCACACAAATTATGCAAGACCTTTTTAAAAGGTGTAAATCATTTGAAACCCCCTTTTAGAGAACCTATCCAGCCATGGGACCTGTCATTAGTCCTGCAAGATTTGACAAAGTCTCCTTTTGAACCAGCTTCTTCGTGTGACCTCAAGTTTCTATCTTGGAAAACTTTGTTCTTGGTCGCCATTACTTCTGCCAGGAGTATCTCTGAACTTCAAGCTCTATGCATCAAATGGCCTTACTTGATCTTTCATAAAGATAGCGTGTCATTGAGAACTAATCCTTCCTTTCTGCCAAAAATGATCTCTGAAATGCCCATTAACCAAACCATTGAATTGCCAGTTTTCTTTCCCAATCATTCTAACAGAGGAGAGTATTGCCTACATACCCTAGACATTCACAGGCAAATTTGTTTCTATCTGGACAGAACTAAGGCTTCTCGCAAATCAAATCAGTTATTCCTGGCCTATTCTGGGCCTAGACTTGGATGTGCTGTTTCTAAGGTCACATTGGCTAAATGGTTGAAAGACTGTGTAACATTTATTCACAAAACTCACGATATCCCTCTGACTACAGCCGTAAGGGCTCATTCCACTAGATCAGCAGCAACTTCTGCTGCCTTCCATGCTAGAGCTTCTTTACCTGACATTTGTGCAGCTGCAACTTGGGCTACACCTCATACCTTCATCAGCCATTACAAATTGGATTTGGCCTCCAGAGAAAGAGCATCCTTTGGTTCAATGGTGCTCAGGAATGCCCTTCCATGAGAGCCTCCCAGGAATAAAGAATAGCTGGGGACTCTGTCCCAGGCATAAGGAATGAACGAGGATTAACAATATCAGGTAAAGATGTCTTACCATAACGTTCCATCTGTATTGTTGATCCTCGTTCAGTCATTATGACCCTCCCTCCTTCCCCCTCCTGAGGCTTATAGTGGATCTCATCATCTGGTTCTGTTAGGTTTTTTAACCAGAGGTAGCCTTTACTTTCTTTGACTTGCAAACTCAATCTGAGGTAATAGGGAGAGGGGGAATTGTGGGTAAGATTTTAGCTCAAGAGTTTGTGGTTGTCGCGAGCTTGGAAGATGGCCGGCTCGGTTCCGGGGTCGGAACCAATAACCCAGGCGTAATGACTGAACGAGGATCAACAATACAGATGGAATGTTATAGTAAGACATAGCTTCTTTTTCCTGTTTGATTAAACTCCATAACCATAACAGAACAAAAATTTTTATTGGGGTTGCCTGTAACAGAAATATGGGCAATATTATCCTTTCTCATACTATCCAATAGGATGGGCCTAAAATCACAGTGTCTTCTCCTCTCTATCTCTATATTAAATTTATTAAACAGTTCCATCGGATATCCTCTATGTCTAAACATATCAATAAGGTGTATCATTTCAGCTTGGAAAATTGTTTCCTGGCTTATTAATCTGGATATCCGTATCATTTGCCCCTTTACCACATTTTTCTTTTGTTGGTCAGGGTGGCAACTGTCATAATGCAAAAAGGAATTACTGTAAGTTTTTTTACGGAAAATTTTAGAGTGAATTTGGCCCTTCTCCTTGTACACTGAATATCCAAAAACTCAATACTGTATCTGTCTATATGATTTGTGAATAAATTACCACATATTTTGAAAGATCCGTGGCATTGCTTGGATTGTGTTTGGAATACCAATATTGATGGATGTGAGGAATTCTGGTTTGTTACCACTGATGTTGTCAATCTGCTTTCAGTGATCCCCCACCAGTGTGGAACTGACATGTTCTGTAACAGTTTGTTGAAATATAGTGATTTTCACCAAGTGAAGAGATGCCTCTTGATAGAACGAGTAGAAATGGTACTATTCAATAACTTCATAAGTTTTAATGGTGGACATTACAAACAGACAGCAGAGGTTGTGATGGGAGCCAGATATGCACCCACTTACCCCAACTTGGTATTAGCAGACTGGGAATAATCATATGTTTTTACCTCAGAATATAAGTCCAAATTATTGCTATACTTACAATATCTGGACAATATTCTAATTTTTTTGGAAGGGCTCCAAAACTGAAGCAGAGGCATTTATTACATATCTGAATCAAACAACTGAGTTCCTCAAATTCAGAAATCATACAGACAAATACAGTATTGAGTTTTTAGATATTCAGTTGTACAAGGAGTACGGCCAAATTCACTCTAAAATTTTCTGTAAAAAAACTTACAGTAATTCCTTTTTGCATTATGACAGTTGCCACCCTGACCACCAAAAGAAAAATGTGGTAAAGGGGCAAATTATACGGATGTCCAGATTAATAAGCCAGGAAACAATTTTCCAAGCTGAAATGTTACACCTTATTGATATGTTTAGTCATAGAGGATATCTGATGGAACTGCTTAATAACTTTAATATGGAGATAGAGAGGAGAAGACACTGTGATTTTAGGCCCATCCTATTGGATAGTATGAGAAAGAATAATATTGGCCATATTTCTGTTACAGGCAACCCCAATAAAAATTTTTGTTCCAGTATGGTTATGGAGTTTAATAAAACAGGAACTAAAGTTAGGAACATCATGAACAGTGTTTGGGATAGTGTCTTTACCCAAGAAATCAAGGATGCGCTAGGCCCAGCTCCTAGATTTATTAACAGTAGAGGCTGTAATTTAAAAGACTTATTTGAGAGAAATTCTATGCACCAGGACAATAGATTTACACGAATGAGTAAATGCGATACATGCAGTGTGTGCAAATATATAAATGATGGACCATATGTACAGATCAGCAGTTACAAGAGGACACTTAGGTGCTCAGGACACTGCAATTGTAATACTAAGATGGAAATTTATGTCACTACATGCCTATAATGTACTGCATTCTATGTTGGGATGACCACAAGGAAGCTTAGACTTCGAATACTGGAACATAACAGGGTTATAAAAAATAAAAAAAACTACCAATGCCCTTTTTAATCACAGCAAGACTTGTGTTAATTTCAAAAAATTTATATTTTTTTTGATAGATAAGTTGCCGAAAAGGGACTTTGGGGGAGATTTAAAAACTTTATTAGAAGTCCGGGAATGCCTTTGGCAGCTACGACTTGATGCATCTAATACACCAGGCATCAATGACAGCATCTCTATAGCCTATGTACTTATATATAAATCTCAATTTATATAAAACATACGTTACTGTATGTATATTTTCATGAATACTCATTTTATCATGATTGAATTTTAAATATTGATATTGTGTTCAGTGTCACAAAATGTTTTATTTAATGTTACATCTATAAGTAAATTTTGATAACACAAACAAACATCAGGTCAGAAATATATTGGACATTATAGGGTTAATTTTTTTAAATAACTCGCACTCATGTGACTAATCGTCCTTAATTTGGTATTTAAGTGTTCATTTCGTTAATGTGTACTGACTCTGAAGAATCCCAATTCTGGGTGAAAGTGCTTAGTCAGTGTGTATTTTACATTAAAGCTGATGGTTATTCTGAAGCGGATCTCCTAATTTTTTCATTGATTTTCTTCCTTCTGTATACAGCCTACTGATATCATGATGCCATCAGGGTGGCTTGTTTTTTGAGTTAGTCTCTACTTATTCCTGTTGGGTACAGCTGCCTCTATGCAGCTATTAATATGCTCGTGTAGGGTTTCTGTGAACCTTTCAGTGTAGGCTGCAGTGTTCTCAGGGTTAGTGGGACTTGAAATAATAGTAATAATAGGGATGTATCAGTAGAGTAGTTCCCAAACATTCCAAGGTTAGCCGGTGTTCCAGGTTTTCTTTTTACCTCAGAGACCACCATTTTGGGTTTTGGCCTCACAAAGTGGACATTACACTCTGGGGTTTGCCGCACTTTCCCATACTAGTGAGGACCAGATCCAGTATGTCTGCGTTCCTGGTCAGCATACTCACAATATGCTCAAGGGAGTTTAGGTTTATAAAATCCAGGATCTCTGTGCCTGCATGTTTGGTGTGGTATATGATTCCGAGTTAACAGTGGGGTAATTAAAGTCAGCCCATGACTACAGTATTGGGTTGGATGGTGAGTGTTTCCTGTAAGCTTAAATACTGTTCCTGAGTCATAGAGGGGGACCTATAGCTTGTAAGGAAGTGGTATTGGATTTTGCATATGATGAGTTGAGCATGAAGAAGTTCGAGTGTATTGTCCTGTCTGACCACCCTTGCATATATTTATTTTTGATGTGAATCAAGACACCTCTACCTTTAGCCCCTGCCTGTGTAATATCTGGTCTAAATGTGTGAAAGGCATTATAGCCTTGCAATGTAGAGGTGCTATCCATGCCTTTAAACCATGTCTCAGTGACTGCACAAATATCAGCATTCTCTAGGATGAGGAAAGCTTGCAAGGGGACGAGTTTCTTGTTTAGACTACTAGCATTGAGCAGTTACACCTTTATATTTTCTTGGTTTGTATTTGCTATGTTGGAAGTATTTTCAATTTGTCACTACCTAGAAAATGCACAATGAGGGACAATGTTTTAGTTAATGTTCAAAATCCTAGAGGAGAGAGGTGCAGACCATCCCTGGCAAAGCAGCATGGTCTTTTGATTATCTCCTTCCATGCTGACAATTACTGCATCCCCTTAGAATGGCATCATCTTCTGTTCGGACTGTAGCATCATCCTTGGAGTATGTAGAATGCTGCTCACTGTTAGGCTCTTACTAGTCTGGGACACAAATTCCGAGAGCTCCATGATGTCTCTCTTCATGCAGTCTAAGAAAGTACACCTCACAATTATGACAGAGTCTTATATGTACTTGTGGTCCAATGACCTCAGCGTGTGTGTAATGTGGCGTGTCCTTGCCCCTGATAAGTAAATGGCCACAACTTTCTCCTTACTCGGCCTTGTGAGGGAGACATCAGTGTGTCTCACAATGGAGTCTCCAATGACCAGAATGTTGGACTGTGTGGTGGCTTCCCTTATGGGCTTAGACGGAGAAGCTCCTTGAGATGTTGCTGTATGTGTTGATGTGGCACTGTTTTGAAAGAGTGCATTCAGGCTGCTTAGGGTATTTGTTATCTGTACTTCATCTAGGATGTCTTTGGGGCTTAGGAAGGTTACATTTAAGTGCCTCAGCATAAGTGGGTCTATGTGTCTGCTTTGTATTATTTGTGACGGATCAGCGTGTGTACTACTGACAAACTGACTTTAGGAGTGATTTTATGTGAGACCTTTACCTCCTGTGACATTGTGTAAATACAGCTCTCACACAGCTTATCAGTTTGTTTGAGAAATGGCTGATTGTCAGTTAAAATGAGGCAATGTCTACATTACCTCAGGATGCCCGTATCCACCAAGCTGGTAAAAGAGATAGTGGGAAAGTTCATATGTGTTTGAACAGGCCCTTTTTAATTATTAGACAGCTGCATTCAGAATATAAAGTGCCATGCAAATAACCTGTTGCCCATGTCTCATCTAGTCAGTACATCCCACTAATTCTTTTTGCATATCTTAGTTGAACCTGACTGCTGTGCAATAAGATCTGTCTGAGACTGTGGAATTTTTAAGTTCAGAGTCTGTTACAAGTTCCTCAATGTCCTCACATAGCCCACATCTAAGGTTCTTAAAAAGGTTATTCACATTAGCCTTGACTTGTTTCATTGTATGACTATGCTTTTCATGTATTTACCAAATGTCCACATAACATTTAACTGTGTGCTGAGTCAACATTTTGGATTAGCCCACTTTATAGAAAAAATAAATAAATAAATAATGTAAATACATACATTAACAGACTTGCATACACGCACACACGCACACACACACACACACACACACACACACACACACACACACACACACACACACACACAGACACACACACAGGTACACAGACACTACATATAAATGTGCATGTAAACACACATTTACAACACTATAAACACAGCACTTTGAGGCTCACTGGCTGTACTTTTGAAGATACAAAATAAACTCGTACCTGCTACTGCTACAGCAATCTCTAACTACAGTCTCTCTGCAGAAAGCTTTGGCACAAAATATAATATGCCCCAGAACTGACGCAATGCTTGAATTCATGCAGTGTGCCTCATTTGTACATGTCCTGCACACCAGATTCCTTTTCTGGCATGCAGTAACATAAGGCTTTTACAGCAGTGGAGTACACTTTTCTATGAATCACATGCTGGGCCTTCTGCCTGCATTTTACAATACCCTGGTGCTACACAATTAGCCGCAGACATGGAGTAGCAGACAGCACACAGGAGTAAGACTACAAGTTGCAGTCCAGGGTTTGAATCCCATAGCCTCCATCTGCATAAATTGCGACTCTGAGCGAGTCACTTAACCAGACAAATGATAAATAAATGTGAAGACCATACCTCTGAATCTCATCCAAAGCCACCATCAATGCACAACAAATATGGATCACATTAGATTTTTCCAAATTCAGTACGGACAGGCTCCTGTCTTAAAGGAAGCTGCTAATACTGACAGTATCAAATCTGCATTTCAAGCACGGAAGTAGATACAGATATTTAAAATCAAGTAAAGACTGGTGGGAAAAGTCCAAGAAGCAGGCAATAGTGGGCTTGTGGTTAAAGTAACTCAAACTGACAACAGATTTTAGAAAAGACAATTTCATCTTGGCCATGATTTTTTTGAACAATTTATTTCTTAAAAGTCTAAGATTCGGTCAATTTGCTTCAGCAAAGAAAAGAGACAAACACAAAAACAAACAAAAAAAAAATGTGAAGGCAAAAACGAATGCAATGAACTGCCTATTAATGCCAAAAGAGGGAACTGGGACAGAGTGGAACTATGCCCTCTTATTTCCAGCAAAAGGTCTGCCCAGGAATTTATAAAGTATGTAGGCAAAGATGTTGTTCTGTTATGCTTGCTGTATTTGTTTCTGTCATCCAAATTTCATCTAGTGGTCGGATACTCACAAAGCATTACTTCCTAACAGAATAATTCAGAGATCTACTGTATTAGAACAGCTGAAGAACACTTTGTTAAGTTATAATACCATTCAAATAATCTGTTACACTGAAACTGCAAACATCAGACACAGCAGCAGGGTACATGGTGAATGATCAAAAATACTAACCATGCTTGTACATAAAAACGATAAAATATTGTTAAAAAGCAATCAGTGTATGTGTGTTAAGCTCCCTATACCCATCTCTATAACTATATATGTGATTATCCCCATAAACACTCCCCTATAACCTCCTACTTCTCTTCTCTCTTCCTTCCCTTCAGTAAACAAACTCACTACTTTATCTTCTCCTCTTGGTACATCACTGTACAAATATAACTAATAACATATTTCAGCTATGCAACTATTGCAGTATTATGTATATAATATGTAATTGTGAATGTATCCCTCTGATGAATGTATTTCTATGTATTTCACTTGCCACAGTTTAATGTATGACACTGTAATGCAATAATGTGTGGTACTGATGAATGTAATGTGTGACACTGTAAAGCAGTAATCAGTGGTACTGATGAATGTATTTCTATATGTATTCAATATGTAAAATTTCTATTTTCTGTTGGAGCTTTTCTCCTCAGGCCTCTGCTGAAAATGGGCATTTGTAGCACAGTCGGACAAATCCAGTCAACAAATATGAAATAAATTATATATATATATATATATATATATATATATATATATATATATATATATATATATATATATATATATACACACACACACACACACACACACACACACAGACACACACAGACACACTTTTCTAAGGTTACTCGGCATAAGTGGGAAGGGAATACCTATCTAGCTCAACAGTTATCCTTAAACGTACAATTCCTAAAACATATAAAGAACCACAAGCTGACATTAGAAATCTGGCAATAAGAATTTGACATTTAATGAAAGTACAGACCAAAGAATGCTGGACTCCCAAAAACATATTAATTAACAACAGGTAACACAGATGCATTGCTATTTACCACATTGCTAACTGGGTAACAGGCTTATAACCAACACACATAAACACACACACACACACACACACACACACACACACACACACACACACACACACACAATAAAACATAAACATGTCAGAATATCAGTACATAATGCTGCAAACAGAAATGACATAGGCGGTAAGCAGCTATTATTTTTCATTTATCAAAATCTACAGCTATTATTAATACTGTACAGCTAAACTACAAGTGTAAAAATCGTTAAACCTCACATTGTGTTAGCTATTTCAGACTTTCCTCTACTTGTTTTATTTTTTTTCGCCTCGAGTCATATTTTCCTTCTAATTTAAATAATCACAGTTTATTAAAGCTTCCACAAATGATACAAATAAAACAAAAGGACAGCAAACACTAAAGATAACAACACTAAAACAAGTCACACATGAATGTAACCTTCATTTCTTCTAAGCCTAACATGAATGGGGGAAAATGTTCCTTTACTAAGAAATATGTTTTTATTTCCAGTCTGTGGCTGACTCAAAAACTACATTTGTCTTCTACCCTTTTTCCAAGGAGATATCTAGGCAGGCAAAAACTCACTGACTGGCTTTCAAGGTTAAGACACAATATTTTTAGACATAAGGACATCTGCTGACCTTGCACATAAGAATGCAAAGGTAACTATGCAGTGCACCTATTTTTAGCTCTATTTGCCCAAGGCTATAATTTTACACTAACAAGGGTGTCTTGTCATTCATGCCGTATAAGGAAAGTGATACACAAACTGCCTATGCAGCTAAGGATTTACAGGAACGTGTACTCTCCACCCATACCTCTCAACATTTCTTCTGCAGAATGTGTGACATAATATGTGACAAGTGACACAATCAAACTGCGTACTGATGTTTATAATGTTTCTGCACCACAGGGCATCAACCTGAAATCACACTTCAAAACGTCACTGGGCAGTGTGGAATGTACTCCTCTTTACACACATATACAGTAATTGTTTAAGAGTTAAAATGAATGACATATATCTTAAAGGTGTGAAAACTGAGAGGTATGATCTCCCCAATCCACTCAGATGCATGTACATATACAAATAAATAATGACTGATAAACATCCAAATGACCCCAAAGAAGTATTACATGCAAGGCTGACAGCTGCTTATTGCACACCACCACCCTGTGGACAATGCGTGAGCTTTAACATGAAAAGGTGTCACTGGTGCTACAGTACTTCATCCTTCTAAGCAATGCACAAAGAAAATGCCTTGAATCACTGCTATACTCATTCAATAATGGCCTAACAACGCAGTCCCAAGTCTCCTGCCAACATTACCCCATACCAGTGAATATGCTTTTCCACAATGAACAGGGCCTCCTTAAGGGAAGGGCATGTCTTTCTTATTTGGTAATAGCTCTGCTTCATAAGGTTTACAAGTAAGTCAATGACAGGAGATAATATCCTTGACTACTGAAAGGCTAGCTAATTAGATGAAGAAGCCCACCCTCAAGAAAAAGAATTAAATACAAAAAACTGTGCTTCCCATTAACCACTAACAGTGTGGGTGCAGACTGCTTAATGCACGGACACTGTTGGTGGATGAAAATAGTTCAATGCATATCCTGATAGTTATCTGGTCTAATCACAGAAAGATTATGTTTGCGGGACCCTCAGTGAGCAAGGAATACTAGAAATCAAGTTAAGAATTCTGCCCAACCAGGGTCACAAGCACTCGTATGACAGAAGCAGAAAAGGAAAATATCCAGGAAGTTGAAAAAGGAAGTAATGAAAATCAGAAACGGTGACAGTCATGCCTTTCAACTTCTTAGGGCAAGAAATGTGGACAAAGCCCAAAATAATGGGAAGACAAAGGCCCAAAATCAGTGACAGATTTTAATTATGGCTCTTATAAATGTAAAGTTGCTAGACTATGAGGTATTACATTTGCATGCATTTTCTGAAGATAATGATGGTTGAAACTGAAATGATTGTCATTTAGTGACTTCAGTCAAGGAAAACTACAAATTTTATGAGGAACACACCACAAATATAAGGCAAACAATATGGACATTCTGTGAAAATCTGGACAGCTGAGAGGTACAGTGACAATAAGCAGGTGTCACTAATTACTCTGCTTCTCGGAAAAATGAGAAAAGCCATCCAAAATTACGTTGAGTCCTGTCCTGTTCCCTCATAATGCTCTGCCTTCTGGCCCCAAATATTATGGCTATGAAAGATGATCCCCTCCTTTAATCTATTTATGCTTCCAAGATAATGGAAGATTTTTGCCACTTCTCATCTCTCCCAAACACACACACACACACACACACACACACACACACACACCAATTTTTCCATGGTAAATACAAAGAAGCCATTTAGTTTCTCTGTACATAACTTTTCACTCTTGCTTGAACCACATTTGCCGACCTGCTCTGAAGTGTCAGTGGAGCAAAAGATGAGTACACTTACCTTTGATGCAGAAGGCTGTGGGTTCTATTCCCACATCAGGTAGATGGGTTGCTGACACAGCAGTGCAGCATAAGAAGGTGCTGCACTCCTGAGTGTTTTGTCCTTCAGATGAAATGTTAAGCTGAGATCCCATCTGCTTGAGTTGGTGGTAGCTCAGCTAGATGTAAAAGATCCCATGACACCTATCTCCCTTAGAATTACAAATATCACATCGAGTCTGCCCTGAAAAGAGACTACCATGATGTCTTCGCAGTAGTTCAGAAAGTCTTCTATCTGCCCCATCTAATTTCCAAATGCATCTCCACTAGATAAAAGCAATCTTAACTCCCCATTTACTCCTATTTCAACAGACGCATTACTTAATGTAATATTATGTGAAAAGAATGCAGTATAAATTCGTATTTAAAGTGCTATGCTGCAATGCTGGAAAACTAAATTTAAATCCTATGTGCACCCACTTGTGCACTTTATAAGCCTTAAGTTAGTGGGATATAAGACTGCAAGCCTGGGTTTAAAATGCAACAGTTCACAATTGCTTACAGTGTGAGCTTAATCAAGTCACTAACCTTTTTTGTGGGTTTTTTTCTCAAACACCTTTATTGAATTACCACTTGGGACACAGGCAAATTTACATTCATATAAAATGAATTAAGCTATATTAACATAACAAACATTATACTTCACATATACTGATATATATCGTATAACCTAAGCAATATTACACAAATTATTCAATTCCTGACACAAGAAACATCTTTATTAAACCATCACTTACTACATAGGCAATCATACATTTATATAAATGAAAACAAACCACATCGACACAATCCTAGTTGCAAGCATTTTACATCACAAACCATAATGACACACTCTCATTTGCAAACAATAAACATCACTTATAATCTACCCAATCATTCTCACTCAAACAAGACATAGCTCATTTAAGTCCTGCCACCTTTTAGACCTCATTCTTCCCTTGTATGTATTATTCCCACAATTCCCATTTTTTCCAATGTAGTTTGCTCCTACCCTTTTCTAAAGATCTCAATATCCAGCTGTTTTATCTCTGTTACTACATTCACTACTATCAGTACATTTGGTTTAGACTTTGATTTCCATTTTCTAGTTATTGCTTTTTTGGTAGCCACCTTAGACACAGCAAGGCCGTACCATGTCTAGGCAATTCAAATTCTGATTCATAGCTCAGAAAAATCATCTCCCTTGTCAGACCAATCGACCCACCCAGCATCTTGGACAGTGCATCGCATAGGGAATCCTTAAAAAGTCTGCCAACTCACCACACTCCTAGAAAATATGTTCCCAATTACCTCTTTCTTCCACTTCACACGTCCAACATTTACTGTCTGCCTGTGTAAAAATTCTCTGGAGTCTACTTGGGGTATAAAAATATCTATGTAAACAGTTCCAGGCAAAAATCCTAAATCTTCTAAACTTTGCTGCATATTTGAGAGACATACATATATCCTCCCATTGTTTCTTTGTGAATTGCTTATCCAATCTCTCTTCCTAATCCTTTCTAACCTAATCTGATTGATTCTTATAGTTATCATGCAACATTTTATATTCTCTACTAAGTATTCCTTTTTTAATGGCAGCTTCTGTTCTCGATTCTACTAAAAACTCTACCACTGCTGGTCTTTCATTTAGGACCCCCCTATTTCTTTCTCTTTGCCAATACTCTGATATCAATCCTTGATACGGAAGGCAATCTCTAACCTGCAGTCCAAATAAATTCTTGACGTTTTCCCATTCTATTACCTTTCTCTCTCTAGTTACTTGCTCCCAATACCCTGGCTCCTTTGCCTCCTTTCTCCAATAAATTCCAGCCCCCCCCCCTTGCCTATTGTTGGCATCTGTAATTGCAGTCATCCCTATCGTTAGAATCTCCTTTATCCATTTCCATGTTGGTTTAGTTCTTAGAATACTTTCTGCTACTTAATGGATATAATACTCTGCATGATTACTGTTATTCTCCTTAAAGGCCTGAATCCAAAATCCCAGTCTTTCATTGTTTCATGAGCTTTCCACGTGTTTCATCATCATCCCTTTCCACTTTGAATTATAGTTTCTGCTTGTGCTATGTATAGGAGTCTTAGCTGTGTAGCTCTGAAATAATCCAACAAATTGGGTAATCCCAATCCACCCTGTTCTACAGGAAGAATAAGGTTATCCCACTTGACTCTTGCTATCTTCCCCTCCCAGATAAAATCCTTCAGCTTTTTATTAATTGCTGCCACCAACTTCTCCTTTGGTTGATAAAAATATGCCTGACCTGTGTATAAGCCCAATGAGATTAAAAACATTTTAACTGCTTGCATCTTACTATCCATATCCATATAACAAAGCTTCCATGTTCTCAGTTTTTGTATGATCTTTTGTTTAGTCTCTTCCCACATATCCTTAGCTGCCACACTAGAATCACTTTTAATTCATACTCCTAAATATTTCATTTCATCATGTCCCCATAAATATGGGTATTCCTGAACCAGTTCATGTGTGGGTACATAATTTACCGCTACTGCCTTTGTTTTAACTTCATTAATTCTGTATTCTGAAAAGATCTGAAACTGTCTCAAAATGTTCCACAACACTGTAATGACTTTTTCTGGTTTTGTCAGGTACAAAATAATATCATCTGCAAATAAAGCCAGCTTTTCTTGACTACCACACCAATTATATCCTTGAATTTCTGACTCCATTATTTTCCTTGCCAATGGTTCTAAACATAATGCAAATAATAAAGGGGAAAGAGGACACCCCTGCCTGGTTCCTCTGATCAATCAAAAATTATCAGAGAGGACCTCACCTACTTTAATTTTCGACTCCGATCCCTCACATATTCTCCTAATCAACCTTATAATTTTTTTTCAGGAAATGCAAATGCGTCCACTGCCCTGCTCATAAAGTCAATCTTTTTATTTTCAGTGATTTAGTGGAATTATTCACTTACCAAACCAAACAAAATAAAGTGGTCATTAAGATGTAATAGGAGGGGAAAGTCTCATAGCTCTTGCTGAGGCTGAATGTCTCCTGGGTTTGCTCTATGTCGGGAGGTGAATTTAAGTTACATTTTTGGAGATTAAGAATGAGATTCGGTGTATGTGGTGGTGACTGAGCTAATGACAGTCACAATGTTGTAATAATGTCTGGAAAATGAAAATGTTGCTGAATTAATAAGCAGTGAAGAAAAAACTGTGTGCAAGAGGCCAGATGGTCATTGCAGCAGTGTTCCATTGATTGTTAAAATACATTGATGAATAAATGGATGAAAGAATGAATAAATGAATGAATGAATAAATGAATGAATGTATGATTGATTGATTAAATTAATTGAATAAAATAAACAAGCAAACTACGACAATTTAGGGGATAACAAAATGTTTGGAAGATATGAAATTGTGTGTGCCATTTTACCCTCATCTATAGTCCTAGTGACTTTATCAAAGTAGTCCACCAGAATAAGCAAGCATGACCTGCCCTTGACAAAGCTGAATTGGCTTGAGTCTAGGATACTTGTACCCCTAGTGGCAGTGCAAACTAGCTGCTACAGGGCATCTGCATTGACAAAGTCTAGAAATTCTTGAGCCAACATGTTAGTGGTTATGTATGCTTCCCAGTTAATGGAGAGATAGTTGAAATCACCCATGAGTATGGTACTGGGCTGGATGGTGAGTGATTCTAGTAACTTCAGGTATGATGCATCGGTTTCCTGGTTCATATTGGGGGACCTCTTGCTAGCAAGGATACAGTAATGAAGTCTTCCTATAGTTAGTTGGACACAGAATAGCCCACGGTATCTTTTATGTAGAGAGCTATACCTCCACCTTTTGCCTTTTCATGTACAGTGCATGATGGGAACGTGTAAAAGGCATTCAGCCATGCACTGCTGGGGTGCTTTCTGTAGCTTTGAACCATGTTTTGGTAACGGCACAGATGTCAGCATTCTCTACGGTAAGGAGTGCTTCCAGGGAGCGTAGTTTCTTGTTAAGACTCCTAGCATTGAGCAGTAATACATTTACTTTATCATGAGTAGATTTTGCTACGCTGGAAGGTTTGTCTGTTTGGCAATACCTAAGAAAGGCACTACAGGGGTGGATAATGTTTTCGTCAGTGTCCGAAAAGCCTAGTGGTGACAAGTGAAGACCATCCCTGGTAAAGCAGAGTGGCCTGTCACTCATGTTCTCCAAGCTTGTCAAATAGTGTATGTACCAGGTTGCCATCACTGGTAACACAGGAGTCATTTAGAAAATTCACAGTAATGATAATGTTTTGTCTTCATATGAGAAGGAACACATAGTGTGACAGGTGTTTACAAATACTTACTAGACTACTGATCTGTGACGATATTTAGAAGCATAGCCATACATTCCCATGAAGTTGTTAGCCCTTATATTTTAAGTACAAATAACACAAAGATAAGCAGAACATTTATATTTACATGTTGTGGCAACCAGAAAGGATAGCAATGGGTTGAACTGTGCATGCGGACCATTATCTTTTTTAAAGTAACTAGTCAGCAGAGATTACAGTTTATGTAAATTATCAGAGTGCAAGCTGTGATGAAGTTTGTTTGTGTTTTTCAATGAAGGGTGCCTTGATATTCAAAAATGTTGAAGAAACAAAGGTTAAGCTGCTAAAGGGGCTGTTCTTGCAATACATTTGAGAAGCAATGGAGAATTAATACAAAGGAACTACAAATCTGTGCATCACTTCCAGGTCAACAGAAATGGGCATCACTTCCAGGTCAACAGAAATGGGAGTCAAACAGAATTAGTGGTAGGACTTGACTGGGAAATTAAAGATTGCCTTGAGATACACCACCAGGACAAATAAGATATTGGTGATTTCATTTAGCTGAATCACTATGTATTTATGGACAGAAATAAATTTATGGGAATGAGTACACCAGAGGGAAGATGTATTTATAATTGTCTTAAACTTGGAGGTTACAGTAGAAATGGAATGTTCACTAAAACTACTGAATGCAAAGACTGAACCTCTTTACAAAAAAAAATTCCTTTCTTTGAAGGTGTTCAATGACGTTATTAACTGTTAGGATGACAAACACTGTGACAGCCTATTTTGTATAAGAGAACGCAATATACAATGGCACTCATAGTTAGGAGCTGTACAAAATACTTTTTTAATTATTTTAAGCTTGAGCTACTGACATAACCTTGACGATTAATTGTACAGACTACAGGGACTTACTTGAGTTTCAAGATGCAGTTCCCTTGATGGAGAATAAATTAATTTAAACTCTTAGTATTTAAGCATGACTTATAAAACTCTGTCAGAAAATGGAAATTTGCAATGTTAACAGCTATTCAAAATTGTTATGACAGATGAAGTTTCTTGTTTATTGGCATAGCATTATAACTTTGTATTATTTCAAAGACTTCTACATATGTTAACAAATAAATTGTATATATGTTCTACAATACGTTAAACAATAATACATAAATACAGTTCATTAAGTAAAGCTTTAAATAATTATTAAGGGAGGTCAGTCAGAATTTCTTGGTCTTAAGAACAAAACAAGGACAAAACTGCTTGAGTGAAGCTCTAAGATGAATGAATGAGAGCAAAGCAGTGGAAGTGGATGTCCATAGATTCATAGACTGTTACTACGCTAATGATCCAAGGGGGCCTTTCTAAGCCTAGCCAGTTTTTCCTGAAAGAATAACAATGTCTTGCATCCAAACAGGACACTGAGGGCCAGGCATTTATAAGCTACCTCTGTCCATAAGGTAACCAGTTGTACATATGTGCCACAAAGTCACATTAGAACTGACAAAAGAGAAATAAATTAGTATTACTTTGCCCATCTGTGACCTAGGAGAACAATATGAGTGTAAAAAGATAAGATAATTTAAGGTTGAAAGACATCTGCCTGCGTGTAATCTGTAAGGTGGAAGAGGTTTACTTGACTTAATTCCTGTCTTTAAAAGTGAGCAAAAGGTCACAAAACAGGTCATATATATATATATATATATATATATATATATATATATATATATATATATATATATATATATATATTAACTATTGTTATTTCTTTAACTATTGTTAGCATTGTCAAACTTTTTTAACTACTGTTATTTAATTACTCTGTAATCTGTGGAGCTTTTCTCCCCAGGACTCCGCTGATAAAGGACACCTGGTGTCCAGTCGGACAATCCTGGTAAATACAAGAATAAAGTCCTCGACTCTGGATGAAGTAACCAGCGATAATAAAGAAAAAGCAATAAGTAAAATAAAACTCGCTGGGTACACACGGCACGTAACTCTTTATTTAGAAAAAAATGTGAGCGCTTTCGCAGAGTCCTCTCTGCTTCATCAGACAAATTATAGCAGTTAAAAAGTACAGTTTTGTACCTACCATAAATGTAGATGTCCGAGAGGTATGCATCTGCAGTCCTAACATATGGGTTGTCCTGCCTCAGGCAGCCCCTCGGTCGGCCAGATTCCAAAGTCTGGGTCTGGCCTCGGCTGATGTCGCACTTCACCCGACGTCATAGCTGCTGTGAATTGGGTATAAAGGCATCAGCCAACGCCATTTTCTTCAGTGTTTCTTGCCCCAGATGCCAGGTGCCCTCTAGGAAGGCTAAATTTGGATAAATGCAAAAGATTCCAAACAGTAGAGAGCAAACAATATAAGCATGTATATACATATATACAAACAAAACACCATAATAGATTCCCCCAGCTAGCTACAAGATGGGCAAATACCCTAGGAGTACCACAGAGGGGAAGAAGGGTGGGTAATCCTGACTGCAGATGCATACCTCTCGGACATCTACATTTATGGTAGGTACAAAACTGTACTATGTCCTTCAAGGATGCATCTGCAGTCCTAACATATGGGTAGAATACCATAGCCAAACTGGGAGAGGAGGCACTAAGATGATTATGGTGTAGTTAAGATCCCTTGCAAAACAGCAGTTGCAAAACCTGCTCGGGATCTGGAGTATAAAGGTAGATTATAATGCTTGGCAAATGTATGCACGGAGCTCCAAGTAGCAGCTTCTAAAATGTCTTTGGTAGCCACTCCTCGTAGGAAAGCTGTAGTAGTGGCTGTAGCCCTTGTGGAGTGAGGTCTGATGTTTTCTGGAGTTGTCTTTCCATGAAAAGAGTAACAAAATCTAATGCAATTTCCTATCCATTTTGAGATTGTCTGTTTTGAAATTGCTTTTCCTTCCATTCCTGTTGCATATGCTACCAGAAGCTGGTCAGTTTTTCTGTTGGTCTTGGTTCTGTCCAGATAGTAGCGCAATTGCCTGTGCACATCCAAGGTATGTAGTAGTCTTTCCCCCCTGTTCTGTGGGTTGGGGAAGAATGTTGGTAGGTGGATTGCTTGGTTCAATGATACCCTGGAGACCACTTTTGGCATAAAAGTAGGGTTAGTTCTCAAGGACACTCTATCCTGATGGAAGATAAGGAAGGGCTGTACTGCCATTAATGCCTGTAATTCAGAAACCCTTCTTGCTGAAGTGATTGCAAGCAGGAAAGCAGTTTTCCAAGATAAGAACTGTAATTCTGCTGTTGCTGCTGGTTCGAAAGGGGGAAGTGTTAACTTTTCCAGCACAAAGTTAAGGTCTCATGTAGGCAAAGGTGGCTTCCTTGGAGGCTTTACATTTTTAATTCCTCTCAGAAACTGCCTGAGTAGAGGATGAGAGAAAACTGGAGGATCCATGTTGTATTCTACTGAAATTGCTGATGCATGAATCTTAATGGAGGAGTAAGACATGCCATTGTGGAAAAGTTCTGCTAAGTATTCCAGGATGTTAGCTATGTTTGCTAATGATACATTTTCTCCTTTTCTGCACTCCAAATGAGGTATCTTTTCCATTTGGCTGAATAAGTCTTCCTTGTGGAGGGTCTGCGAGCCTCCAGGATAATGTCTTTAACCCTCTGAGATAAATCTGGGTTATTTTGTTTTATGTAATATTCCAAGCAGCTAGCTGCAGTGTTTTCAAGCTTGGATGTAGGATCTTGTAGTTGTTCTGTGTTAGCAGTAAAGGAACTAGAGGTAGAAGCCATGCGTGTGTCCGAGACATACTCCTCAGTAGCGGGTACCAATGCTGCCTCGGCCCGTCTGGAGCTATCAGGATGATCCTTGGGTGATCTTCTTTGATCTTCAGTAGCACTTTGTGCATCAAAGGAAGAGGTGGGAATGCATATGCTGTCAGGTTTTCCCAACTGAAGGATAGGGAGTCCACCTTCCAAGCAAGTGGGTGGTATGTCCTTGTGCAGAATTTCCTCAATTGGTGGTTGTGTGGGGATGCGAACAGGTCTATTTCTGGTAGTCCCCATTTCTTTGTAATGGTTTTGAAGATGTCTGGATGCAGCATCCATTCGTGGGCATCCGTGGTAGTTCTGCTTAAGGTGTCTGCTAGTGAATTTTCTTTTCCTGGCACAAATTTGGCCTGGAGTTGAATGTTGAGGTTCAGGGCCACATTCCACAGGTCCATTGCCATCCGGCATAGAGGATATGAGTGTGTGCCTCCCTGTTTGTTGATATACCACATGACTGTGGTGTTGTCCGTCCTTATCAGCAAATGGCCCTGTTGAAGAAAAGGTCTGAATGTCTGAAGTGCCTGTTTCACTGCCAGCATCTCTTTTTGATTTATGTGTAGGTTCAGCTGGTCTTGTGTCCATAGGCCTTGTATACACTTGTCCACCATGTGTGCCCCCCAGCCTAGGTCTGAGGCGTCCGTGGTGATAGTCTGGCTTGGGTGAGGTTTGTGGAAAGGCAGTCCTCTGTTCAACTGACAGGCCTGAGCCCACCACAGGAATTCTTGTTTCAGGCATGGAATTATTGGAATCTGGGCTTCTAGACTGTGCTTGTGTTGAGACCATACATTCCTTAGGTACCATTGCAACTTCCTCATATGCAGCCTGGCATGTGGAATCAATATTATGCAGGATGCCATGTAACCCAGGGCTTGCAGGACTTTCCTTGCTGTAAGCTGGTTCTGTGTTGTTAATGCCATGAAATAGAGTGGTAGTTGCTTTTGCTTTTCTGCTGTGAGAAATGCCATCTGATTTGATGTGTCCAGTTCTGCACCCAAGAATGTTATCCTTTGGGATGGTACCAGCCTTGACTTTTTCATGTTGACTGTGTATCCCAGGGCTTGCAGTAGTTGTATAACCTTTTCCAAATCTTTTGTTAATTTGGTCTTGTTGTCCACTTGTATTAGGCAGTCGTCCAGGTATGGATAAATCTGAATTCCCTGAAGCCTGCATTGAGCAATTACTGATGCCAGGCATTTCGTGAATACTCTGGGCGCAGTAGATAAGCCAAAGGGCAATGCTGAGAACTGATAATGCTCTGATCCTGCAAGAAATCTGAGGTATCTTCTGCAATCTGGTCGTATAGGGACGTGCAGGTATGCCTCCTTGAGATCTAGAGTCACCAGCTAAGACTCCTTGCCCAGCATGGGAAGAAGTTGCTGTAGGGTCAGCATTTTGAATTTTGGAACAATGAGATATGTGTTCAGAGCGGACAGGTCGAGAATAGGCCTCCATTGGTTTTCTTTCCTTGGTACCAGGAAAAGTCTGGAGTAAAATCCTTGCCCTTGTTCCATAGGCGGTACCTTTTCTATAGCTCTCATCCTTAGTAGGTGGTTGATTTGTCCTAGAGCGTTTGTTTTTTGGTTTGGTGGTAGGTTTGGCATTCCTCTCTTTTTTGGTAGAGTGTGGAAGTGACACCTGTAGCCTTTGTCTATTGTCTGTAAAATCCATTTGTCTCCTGTAATGTAATGCCAGTTTACGGAAAATAAGGCTAGCTTTCCGCCTAAGGGTGCTTCCAGTTGTTCCCTGGTAGGCGGTATCACAGTCAAGTCATTGTGTCTGTCCTGTGGAAGTGGTCGTAGCTGAATCTGTGGCAGTACTTCTCTGGTTGTTAGACTGCCACTGACGTCCCCTGTAGGCACCTCTGGATTGACCTCTGCCTCTTGGGCGCCTATTTCTGCCTCTCTGTGCTCTGGAGGTGTCTGGAAAGGACCAATTCTTCGAAGGCCAATTTCTACTAAACCTCGGAGGCTGGACCTGTAAGAAATCCTTGACTGTTTGGACAGATTTTGCTTTTTCTTCCACCTTCTTTAGCACTTGCTGTGCAGGGGAGCCAAACAAACTTTGTTTCTCCATGGGAGCATCTAGGAGCTTTGACTTTACATGGTCTGGTAAGGATTGCTCTTTTAACCAGGCATGCCTTCTAATCACCGTTCCAGTCATAGCTGATCTAAAGGAAGCCTTCAGTGCATCATAGCCGCATTTTAAGGAATGATTACTGACCTGCTGACTGTTATGTACCAAATCCTGAAGGGACTTACGGTCTATAGGTTCAGTAGAGGACAGTTTTTTATTTAGCTGGTCTAACAAAAATTCCTGATACTGAATCATGTGGAATTGACAGTTTAAGGCCCTAGCCGAAAGAGTAGCAGAAGTATAAACTTTTTTACCCCATCTCTCTAATGCTCTAGATTCTTTTTCAGAGGGGAGGGGGTTTTTAGCAGAGGCAGCTGCTACAGCTTTGGGGCCCTGTGAAATGGTTTCAGGATCTGCAATAGGAGCCTTATACAAGTGAAAGTGTGTGTCCGGGACCCTGTAATATCTGTCGGGCTTGGCAGGGGCCGGGGGAAGAGAGTCAGGGGCAGTACAGGCATCATTATATGCATCATCAACAACTGTTAGTACTGGAGGAATGGCTAAAGGCCTATGCTGTGGTAAATGTAAAAAGGTCCTTAGCCTTTTCCTTGAATCTGAAAAATCCTGGCCCTGCCATTGAAAATGCTCTCTCATAGCATGTAAGGTTTCACAAAAGAAAATTCCTCAGGAGGAGAGGCAGAAGGAATGGAGTCTTCTGCATCAGAATCCTCATAAGGAGAATATGGGCCTTCTGGAGGATCTGGATTTTCTGAATCATCCGAGGAATAGTCTGTAGAAACAGGATCCGGGGGCTCTGCTCTAGGCCTCTTCTCTGGAGGGGGTTGAGAGGCCCTGTCTGGGTGAGGTTGGGATCCCCTGATCAAAGAAATGAGATCCTCAGCCAGGCTGAGCATTTGGGAACTAGAGGTAGGCCTGTGTGAGGGGGTTTTAGCAGGCAAGGCCTTAGAAGATTTAGCTGCTTTAGCCCTAGAAAAAGCCTTGATAGACATAGATGCAGGGGGCCTAGCAGCTCCACGTGCAGGAGTAAATATGTCTAAAGGAATAGTATCTGATAAATCCTGGGTGCCTGCTACAGCTGGGGAAATTTCAGTAGCAGATTCAGCCATGCTGTGTGAGGCCTCGGCTATTGGAGGCATGCTTTCGGCCAAAGGAAGAACCAAGGACTCGGTTTCAGCCGAAACCGAGACACTCGCGGTTGGCTTAACCATGGTTTTGGCCGAAACCGCGGACCGCGAGTGTCGGTCCTTTTCCTTACGCTTTTTAGCTAATTGTGAAGTCGGAGTCTCCGACGGCATTTTGTAAGCAAAAGCGGGACCAAAAAACTCCTCTGCAAACTCCGACCGACGTCTAAGTGTCCGTCGGTTGAAGGAAGCACAGGCTAGACAAGCTGATACGTCGTGGTCTGGGCTTAAGCAAGGAAGGCAGTAAGAGTGGAAATCCTTATGAGGTATTTGTTTCCCACAAGTTAAACAATTATTTACTTTTTCTGACATCGGCTGAGGCAAGAAAGAGTCCCCAACGGGGTACTTAGCTTTTTAGAAGTCTTCGGTAGTAGAAATCTCTGGATCTGACCGACCGACACTTGCGAACAGCTTCTGCTTCGGGCACCGCGCGGCAAGAAAGACTGAGGAAAATGGCGTCGGCTGATGCCTTTATACCCAATTCACAGCAGCTATGACGTCGGGTGAAGTGCGACATCAGCCGAGGCCAGACCCAGACTTTGGAATCCGGTCGACCGAGGGGCTGCCTGAGGCAGGACAACCCATATGTTAGGAATGCAGATGCATCCTTGAAGGACATCTTCATTTAAATAGTGATGCATCATAGTGAAAACCAATCAGTTCCATGTTAAAATCAATGCACCAAATAATAATAGTTAAGGTATAAAAATATACATATAAACATACATAAAAATATATAAAAGACACATATAAAAACACAGAGGCTGTATAGAATGTGGGGTACATTTCTAAAATTTTCTAGGTACAATGTTAAAAGCTATATAAAAAAGCATAAAAAATACTAGATAACTAGAGCATCAGTGCTTCAAGGCCCTGTTTCTGAGAAATGGTTTTAAAGAAACCTTAGAGTTTAGGCCAGGTGGTCTGTCTGCTTGGAACTTAATCCATTCTTGTTCCAAAGCTTCAGTATTGTTAGTAATATTTCCACCTCTTTTATTTCTATGGACAATATGGAAAACCAGGAACTTAAGTGTGTGTGTCCCCATCTTGCATCACATGCAAGTCTGATAGGATAGGCACGTTTGCCTGCAGGAGATGCACAGCATGCCCATTCATTTTTGGTGGGGGACAGTATAAACACCCTGTCAGAGGTGTCTCCGTTGATACACACTTCTATGCTGACTGCCACACTACAGATATAGTATACTTTTGTTTTTGCACAAAATGTCCTGCCTATTATATAGGTAAAACAAATCGATTATTGAAGGACATAATTTTAGAACATATGAGAGATATTAGAAACCAAAAAGAAAGCAATGCATTAGCAATGTACCTAGAAAATTTTAAAAATGTACCCCACATTCTATACAGCCTCTATGTGTTTTTATATGTGTCTTTTATATATTTTTATGTATGTTTATATCTTAAGTATTATTATTTGGTGTATTGATTTTAACATGGAACTGATTGGTTGACACTATGATGCATCACTATTTAAATGAAGTTTTAACTGCTATAATTTGTCTGATGAAGCAGAGAGGACTCTACGAAAGCACTCACATTTTTTTCTAAATAAAGAGTTACATGCCGTGTGTACCCAGCAAGTTTTATTTTACTTATTATTTAATCCTGGTAAATAACTGTCAAATAAATAAATAAATAATGTTTGGAGATCCTTAACAATATTATGTCATTGTGTAATACATGGGTGAGACAACATAAAATGCAATACTAAAGTTGTTTCTAATATGATGAATCCACTTGCTCCAGAAAATAGGGGTTTAAGAAGTAAATGCCAAAATCAGGTAAAACTATATGAACTAGTTTGTTACTCTATGAATAAATTCTTGGATTCCCGGAGAGCAGAAATTAACAAGAAATAATGCTGCATGATGTCACAGTGCTGAATGAAGACTAAGGCTACAATGATATCTGGTGACTCTTTTTTTCATAAGAGCTGCAATAGCGATGACTTGTAAGAAAATTATTGTTTTAAATGTTGCTATTAATTTTAAGAAGATAATATGCACACTGAACTGTGTTTATTGTGATGTACAAAGAAAAAGTATAACAAAGGGAACAGATGGTATAATCATGGATGCAAGTTAAAACACCAAAAAAGAAGGTGCAATATGTTGTCCCACTGGTGCATCAGTAAGCCATCTCTCTGTGAACCTACAACCAACCTGGTTGATTTAATAAACCAGGACAGAACTCTTTCATGGCTGTAGTTTCTACCTTCATAAACCTCTGGAAATATAGCATGCCAATCTGCCCTATGTATGCATCTCTGAAGTAATGCGTGGCATAATACAGAAACTGTCTTAGACAAGACGTGGAAAAATAAAACGTTAACTACTATTACTGGTTACCTCTGCTTGACCAAGTCAGGGGTCCAAAAACTATTCTGTGCAAAAGAAGGTGCTACACAGGCAACATCCACACCTTATCATACAGGCAGAAATTATGCTCTCCCTCTAGAGCTCCAAACAGGCAAAGAACACTGTTGGTACCATATCTAGTACTGGCATCAGAAAGAGAACTGGGGAAACATAAAATGAACAAGTAGCTCAGTCTAGACTGGTGTGGTCCACAAGAAATAAGAAAATGAGTTAACAAAGACATAAATGTATAGAAAAGATGCAGGAGGAAATTCACTGCTCAGGTTATTTCAGGAAGAAGATATTCAGCATAAAAGTGTGTAACCTTACATACATACACATGGTCTTACAGAGCTAGGCACACACCCCTGAACCATTTGCTGACTATAATTCTTATCCTCATCTAAGTGTTGGCTACATAATGGTTCAGCTCCCCCCCCCCCCACAATATACGGGTGAGCTGGTGTAGGTTACTTACTCCTGCACTCCCATATCAGCTCTTCTAGAGCTCAGGCTGCTGGATGAGTCACTGATGCCTGCATTGCAATTAAGGCTTTATCCATCTGTACCATCCAAGCAACAGATATTTTTTTTTCTTTTGATAGAACCTAGATAATCTGCTTACCATTCTAACGATTCTCAGTACATAATAGTGTATTACCATGATTCAAGTAACCCTGCTTTTCTGTAACCATGATTTTATTAGTAGCTAACATGTACATACTGAATGATACAAATATTTGGGCAGACTGTTACACTTCCATCGAAACTGCTGTTACACAACCATTTGTTTGGCCTGTATTTATATAAATATATCCTTGTCTACAATGCCTTTTTTATTAATTGTGTTTTGCTCTCTACTGGAGTTCCAAGTAATATTTCAAAAGAAGTTACACTGTTAAAAATCAGGTTGTATTAAAACAATACTTAAGTCCTATGGTCCTCAAACTTATTTTTATTCAGATTCTTGTGTGTGTGACCACCACTTTATTGTTACGTTTCGTAGTATTAAATATTCAGTTTCCAACATCTGTTAAATCTTATACTGAGTCAAAGGGGCGCCACAACTTGTCCTGTAAATAAGAGGATGAAATGTGAAAAGGAACTAGAACTTGTGCAGAAAGCCCACTGCATTTGTATTTCCTACAACCTTTTTTGGATTAATTTCATTTCCTGTCACATTCTTGGAGGTTTTATACATTTCTGACCAGAATTACTAGAAAATTATAATCTTACTTACAGGTAGCATTTATTTTTCTACATTTTTAGAGAACACTGTCTTTCCTTTTAACCAATCAGACACATTATCAAAATACAGTGCTTCAATAGTTAAACTCCCCAGATAGTGATTTGAAATGATTTTGAAATGCTTTGTATGCATTAATTCTGCTGACCGAGAAAAAAATATTTTTGTGCTAGACGTTTTCATAATGCTTGAAAATAAACTATGATTATATTCTAATACTCTTGTCAGTAACGTTCGACATTCAAACCATCACACCTCATTTAATGATGTTCCACCTCTAAACAGAACATAAAGATGTTGGACTTGCTCTTAATGACTCTTTTTAACTTGAAAATAAACTGGAATTTTTTCTACAGCTCATCAGTAACATTCACCTTTCACATCATCATACTTTATTGTAATGATGCTTCACCTCTAACTGTACAAGGACATTGGAAAAGACCAAGCTACCTCCTTCGTGAACTGTACTATTTTTGAGATCACTACTAACACTGATTAATCTGGTTCACTACAACAATGCAGTGCACTGCATAATTCTATCACCCTCGCAGTGTTCAGAAAGAAGCACACAGTACTTGTTTCCCAGACAGCATCTCAATTAATGTATTATAAAGAAATTAGACTGTGCTCTTATTGTATCTGATGCTCAAACGGAAATGAATATCATTTTTTACTGGTACTAAAGAAGACAAAATCTCTAGTAAAGTAATGTAACCAAACTTCATGTATTCATGCAGAGAGAGAACAAGGCCAGGCTCAGCACTCACAATAAATAGAATTCATTACCCGTGAAACTTACTAGATAATAATTATGAAAAAAAAATCTTTCACTAGATCTTGCCATTACCTGGTTGACATCAACATATTTGAGAAAAATCAAGTTGGTTCCATACAAAGTCATACATTAATGGCAACTTTTGAGACCCAAAATCCATTAAAATGCATTTGCCTCTTAAAATGAGTATAGTGCTTTTAGTTGTACACGGATATTTTTTTTAAAGCTGATAACTGTGCTGCAATAAAGTAAGGTTTGCATTCTTTCACACAGCAGCAAAGTAAAACACATTATTGGGGCCATTAAAACTATTAGGAGATGGGTGTGGTTGTGAATGACAACAGCAAACTGTAACACATTACTGGGGTCATTACAGTGACTGAAGTGGAGGGTATGGTTGTCAATGACAGCAGCAAATGGAAATATACTATTGTGGCCATTATAGAATCAGGTGGTTAAGACCATGAATGACTGCAGCAAACTGAAATACATTACTGCAACTATGACAGTGATCAGATCAGAGTAGAAGTGTTTGGCTATGAATGACAGCAGCAACATGAAATGCATTACTGTGGCAATTATCTCAATCACTTTTCTCAATGATCATAGAGGAGATTCCCAAAAGTAGCAATAGTGTCTTCATCATTACAAATGGATATTTTTCAGGTATGGATTTTCTCTTGCAGATATTTTTATTCACAGGACACTAAATTCTTCCATCAAGTACTGTATGGCCAATTTTTTTACATAGAGTTTTGGACTTAATGTGTATATACAGTACTTAATACCCAGTTATGATAATGGTGTCAAAGAAAAATAACCCGACATCTATCCTTATAGCTATAGGCAAGCTCTGGTTATACGCTTCTTACGGGACAATATTCATTTATCAGATAAGGAGATAAGAATTCAGCTCTTCTGGAAGGCTTCTATTGTTTATCCAGTAGAAATGCTGGTACAAAGATAACCAATGTTCCTGAGTTTGGTTATAGCAGAGCTTCTAAATGAAAAAACCTCCTTCAAAAGCCTGGCTCCATGAAGCAGAGGGATGAATCCTCTACTGTGAACCACATTACCACAGTTCAATTTGCGGCCATGACACTGGAGGAGCCAGTCAGGGAAGAGTGAAGGGGTATGGCCTGCTCATCTCTCTTGGGGGGGGGGGGGTAAGTTAAACACTTGGGAGCACAATAAATCTCAGGCATCTCAAGAAGCAATGAGGATATGATGATATGCATCCTACAAGTCCAGGGTCACCATGAAGCACTTGTCTGTTAGAAAAGGAAGCACTGTCTGCAGGGTCAGCATCTTGAACTTGGGGACCTTCACAAAAGTATTCAGAAAGTATAGGGCCAACATCGGTCTCCAATACAGCTCTTTTTGGGAACCAGGAACATTCTGGAGTACACACCTTTTATTCCCTCCAAAGGAGGGAACAGTTCTATAATCCCAGTGTCCAGCATGTGCTCGAGTATAGAAGGGAATAACAAAGTCTGGTCCATGAGGTGAGAGGGGATTCCCCTGAACAGGGATGGATGTGTCTTCCAACTTTTGAGACAGGGCACCCAGAGGAGAATCTAGGAATGATGGGTTCTGGAGCCACAGCACAGTCACAGGCTGGAAAGGTAGGTATCCTTACTGGGAAAGGAACCCCTTTTTTATGTTTGGTAGAGTTCTTGTCCTGCCCTTTCTATTTCTTGACTGAGTTTTTGTACAGCTGGGACTTCTGTTTGATGGGCTGCCGAGAATTATTCTGCTTACTGGTGGGAATTTGGGAATATGGAATATTTTAAAGACCCATTGTATCAGTTTACCTCTGTCATCCCAATGTTTTAGAATCTAAGTTGCTGTATCAAACAGACAAACAGAATCAAGAACAGCATTCATAATCTGACTTTTTTTTAACTCGTCAGAAAAGTTTAGCCTGTGCTATCAAGCATACCTCCTTACCAGTGCCGATGTCACTGCATTTCTAGAAACAGTATCAGCCCCCTCCAAGGCACTCTTTAAAGAAAATTTAGATACTTGAGAAACTTTGGAAACAAAGACTTTCAGGTAATTTCTCTGTAGGCAATGATGCAGCGAACTCATCCAAACTATACATGTACCTCAACACAAACTTCCACATAAACCACTGATAGTTAAACACTTCAAAAACAACATTGCTGGACTGTACCAGCTTCTTCCCTTGAGGTTCTAGCCACTTGTATAGTTTATCTTGAGAGACTGGGTTTAATGAAGACATGATCATTTAATTGCAAAGGTCACTGGGGGCACAGAAGCAGGGTCCACAGTCAAGAGGCCAATCATAGCGCAGCGCACCCTGAATTTCTTAAATACATTTTTAAGCAGAGATTTATTCAGCACAACAGAATTACAATCTTTCTTTAAAACACAAGGAAAAAATCCTGCAATGCTAGAATAAATGGAGAGAAGGTCACTACATCTGAGGGTTCATCTTCCAGAAGATCACAAACCCTACTGATGTTGGGGGCAGCCGATGATTGCTCCCAAGTGAATATATCCCTAAATCTAGTCAGCATTTGAGAAAAGGAAAACATCTGTTTGGGTTTCTGAACTTGTTTGCCCTCAGAGAAAACTGACGGATCAGACTGTGACATTTCTGAACCTAAGATTCCAGATTCCCTTCAAAAATTAGGATCCTTGGGTGGCTGAATGGAGGTGGGAGCACTGCCGTTACTCATAACCCGTGTCTGCACATCATAATCAATGACCTGAATAATGGATCTTGCCATAGCCACCAGCACAGGTGAAAACACAGTCAGAAACTGCTGCCCTGGTCTTCTATCTCTTTATTGCATGTACTAAACTAGTGAGAGAATCCCCAGGAGAGACGTATCAAAACTGGCAACAGATTCTGCATCTGTGCACTTAAAGAGTTTAGTTCTCCTGTACCTGATCCAGGCAATGGTGCAGCCCTGGAAGATGTGTCTGACTCTCATGTCATGCACAGTTGTGATACTTCCACCACAACAGGAGATCAGGGCAAAAGAAGGTGGGTGGTCGATAGCCTGCCCAAGGCTACTGCAGAGTCAGAAACCATAAACTGCATATTTCTTGATTTACGTCTATGTTTTTTAGTTGCACAACGGGTAGATGGTGGGACTATATCTAAGTCCAACAAGTCAGGGAAAAAATAGCCAGAGCAATACCAATAATGGCTGCATGATCAGCCCAGTAAAAAATGAACAAATCCCACTATTCTCCCATTAAATAGCAATCTGAAGTCTTTTTCTGCTGGGATACTATTTTGAACACTGCAATGAACAAAATGACAGCATTTTGAGAAATGTAGCTCAATGCACAAATTACATGCACAAAATGTTCACAATTTTATTTAAAAAAAATCAGAAACAAATGATTAGAAACAGCATAAAACAGTTTTAGACAAAAATCAAAAAAATCTTTTCAGAAATGTTTAATGTATAAAATTGCACCAAAATCAAGATATAAATAAAAAAAAAATTTGAAATATTGTAATCCTGCTAAATTACCTCAACTAATCTTAACATGAAAAAAAATGCAATATCAGCAAGTTTTCATGTGAAAACATCAAAATGAAGCTTCTAATCAACAGAAACAACAGGTGGGACTAACTTGTGCCACTGGAAGCATAAGGTAATGACAGGAACTGTAGTAAAACAGGTTTAGTATAGAAACACTGTTACATATTCACAAACAGACATAAACACATCTGAATGGTTAAAATTCCCAGAAACCAACAATCAGCTTACAATAAACAATGTAGGCCTTATACTGTGCAGGCAAACTAGAAAGTCAAGCATATGCAAAATTTCCACACAGAAAAAAAGGTCATAGCAGTGGAATACACTATTCATGCACTGAGAGGGAGGAAACAAACCCCAAAAGGGTTTTCTACCTGAGCACAGCAGCTGAAGAGATCCAGAGTAAAGGATAGTTTTCCAAGTGGTCCTTCTCTTACTTTGGCACTAGAAAACTGAAAAGGTCATGTTTGTGGGTCTGTAAAACAGTGCCTGTACTGCTAGGTGATTCATCCCATCACACCCTCAGGCAGGCAGTGGGACATATTCTTATTTTTAGTAGACTGCCAGAGAAGGGTAGTAAGGCAACACTATCAGAATGCCAGCAAGGCAGTATGCCAGTTGAATAGCTAAAAGTTACTATCTGGGATAATAAGGCAAATAATAGACTTATAACTATCCTTGGCTTCAAAAAGTAAACTAAGTCCTTTTATACTAACATTAGAAAAACTAAGAAATAAAACCCAGCAGTGTTTTGAACTTTTCTAAAATGTAAACTCCCACTCAGACCCAGCAGACAAAACAAATATACTAAAAATCAAATTCAGTTCAGACTATCACTGAAGCAGCTATATTAATTTCACAAATGTCCAAATGCCTTATACCTCCTACTAGCACAAATGAACATAGTGCTCTCTAAAACCAAAAAAAAAATACTACTTCCAAGTGTTCTATTAATTTACCTGGATGGCTACTACATACCTTGAACATGTCCTTGTGGAACCTCTCTTCATAAACCTGAGCTTTTGTTACAGGAACTGTCCCACAGGGAGACTGGGGGTTGGTATAATGGTTAAGGTATTTCCCTCACACAACGTACAGGGTTTGATTCTCACCTCTGAAAGGGAAATCGGCTAGGCTTAAAATGTCCCAAAAGGGCAGCTAGCCTAGTACTTACCTATGAAACTATGAACCCAATACATAAATTGAACTGCAGTGGTAATTCCCCCACACAAGGATAGCCCTGCTACAAGTCAGGGAAACTATAGTCCATTAACCTGACTAGTCTGACTGGCAAAACAGTGGAATGCCTTATACCTGACCCCATAAACTATGATATCAGACCCATATCAGTTTCTTACTTTGTCAAAGGGAGATCCTGCCTACTCAATTTAGATAATTTCTTTGAGAAGACCAGACAGGTTGTAGACGGCAATTATTCTGCTCACACAGTTTATTTGGATCTGGCCAAAGTATTCATCTCTGTACCCCATGCTGGCATCGTAAAGATGTTAAGTGCTTTATAAGGAGATCCATACATGAAGAGGTGGACTGTCAACTTGCTGAAACATCGAACATATAATTAAAGTGGCAGCTGTCTCCATGGAAAGTATAAAATAACAAGTAGTGTGCCACAGGGTGTAGCTCTGGGACCCTACGTTTTGGCACCTACTTCTCCTATCTCTAGACTGGGAATCTGGACCTTTGGTTAACTAAGTTTGCAGATGACTGCAAACTGGGTATTACTGTCAAATCTCCCTCTGATACCCATTCATTACAGTATGAACTAACCTTCAGAAAACGGGCGTGTGGAAAAATGGTTAAAATTAAATGCATAAAAAGTGTAGTGCTGTCACATTTGGTAACAACACTCTTCCTTAATATACAATATAGCCAATACACTATACCAAAATGATAATGCAGTTAGGGATCTTGGAACCTAGGCTTATAATTCCCTATCCTTACACCACCATGTAGCAACAGCAGTCATCCTTCAATTCAACACAACTAATATCTACAAGTATATCATATTATACAGGTCAGAAGAAACAATCATCTCTTGGAAAACAGCCTCTATTAAACCTAATTGAGAACAATGTACCTTTCTAGATATATTATGCAGCTGGAAAAATCCCAGATGTTCCTAACCAAGAATATCCTTGGCTTAAAGTCTCTGAACTACTAGGACAGACTTGAAGTACTATCTCTTTACTCAGCTGTTTATAGGCTCTTGCAGAGTGACCTTTGGCTTGCAATCCATGACATTAGGCACTCCATCCTCCTTGATCTCTTATATCTCTATCTTTACCTCTATCTCTGCAAGTCAAACAGCTCTACTGATACAAGGACAGGGGACTTAAATCTCCACTAGCACATAAACACAATATGATGGAAGAGACAAATGTATTATGCCTACCACACCACTGGAACAGACCTTCCTTGCAAGTTAAACAAAGAGGTACCTTAGCATCATTAAAATTAAACCTAGATGTCTGGATGGGTACCAGGACTGACATAGTTTGCCCTTCTTGAGAAGGAGACTATAGCATGAGGGTGGGTCCTGGCAAGGCATAAATGGCCTTGTGACTCAATTGCCTCATATTTCATATCATCCTATTGTTTAACTGCCTAGCTTAAAAGTTCTAATATTAATCACATCAAATTTCATTCTGTCTTGGTTAGAGATGTTGTGATTGCATAGGAAGTGATGAAATATTGGGAATTTGGGTCAGTTTTGAAGACCAACCCAAAAACTTCTGTGGTCCAGACTTCTAAAGCTGCTGGATGCAAAGTAGGTCACTGTTGAAGCACTGGTAACATCTTGTACATCAAAAGTGAAATGAATAATTTGGAAACGTGTTGATTGTTCTGGGGTTGTGTGACTGTGTAGTTACCATGTATAAATAAGGGGGTTAAGCTCACATGCAGTAACACCAGGAAGAATGAATATGTTTTGGTTTCCATTGCAAGTTTCACTTCCATTTGATTTCATGTGGGTCTTTTTGTTTCCGATTTCTTTTCTCAAGTTTTGGGAATGGAATGCTTTGTTTCATCATTCCATTGGCATTGCTTGTCATGGATTTCATTGTGTGACATCTGAATGTATGACATGACTCAAAAAGTATAAAGCCCTATATATATATACATATACATATATATATATATATATATATATATATATATATATATATATATATATATATATATATATATATATATATATAAAACCCTCCCCCGAGTTTGTGCTGTTGTGTAAACAATAAGACATACCCTGCCATTAATTATTGCTTCCTTATAAACCATTTCAAAATGTATCTGCTCATTTGATTCCACAACATCTCTAATATGTGCTGTGCTTTGAAGATTTTAAACATATTCTGGAGAAATGAGAGTAACCTACTTATAGTCTATTATTATTTATTTATTTTTGCTCTGAATTACCTCTCTTCAGGCTATAACTACACACAGTGCACCTTCTCATGCCTGTAATAACAGCATTTAACCTGGGTGGTTTCTGCCTCTTTCTTGCCAGGTACCATCATATTTACCATCCTGGAAGCCTGTAAAACATATTCTCCATTTGTATACCTGTTTCTGAGCTTTACCTTCACTTTTTTAATAACAGTCTCAATTTTGCACACCCCATCTCTTCTGTAATGCTTCTGAGTTGCACTTTAGAAAATGGCTCCAAAATGTACATCTTTGGCTGTTTGCAAACATGTGTCAGCTTCTCTTAATAGTCTCCCTTTAAAAGGTCATCTCTTATGTCACAGACTACTTTATCTCTCATTAACAACTCAGGCAGATAATCATATTCATATTCTTGCACTCTGTTTTAATTCAGTGACAAAAAGCATCAAACGTCTCCCAGATTCCTTCAGTCCATGTAAAATTACATGTTACACGTGAGGTAGATTCTTTGCGTCACAGTGCTGGAATTTTGAGATGGCAAGGAATTTGGTAATTCTACAAGTTTGAGTTTTCCTACCTTTCAAAAAAAAGAAAAATATTAAAATACAATAATGGCTTCCTTGCCAACCATGTGAAGAAACATGACACACTAGATTTATTCTGGCTTGCCCCCAAGACTACTGGCAGTGAAACAAAACTCAAAACATTTAATGCACAACCTCCAGTTTTCAGAGATTTTCCACTACAACTTCAAAGACGCTGGTGGTTGTAGGCAGTAGCACTGCAAGGGTGGGGTGAAGTGGGGAAGGTGTTAATATAAGTCAAGGAGTGCACATGATGAGTAATGGACCTTGCTCCTGACTCCTCACAGATCAGATGAAATAGTCCTTTTTTTTCTTTTTACCCATAAAGTTGAGAAGCGTACATCTGAGGAACAGACCTTGCTCCTTATGGCAGATATGGGAGGAAACAGCCTTTTTCTTTTTTTTTTTTTGTGCTGTTCCTCAGGTTGCAGTATCATAGTGGAGGTGAGCAGATTATGCGGAATGGACCATGCATCTTAGGAGCCAGACTGGTAGAAATGACCAGTTTTTAATCATTCCATCTGAGGTTGAAGTTGAGAAGCACCAGACTAGGGAATGGTACTGGGGGCAAGAACGTTACGGCTCTGGTTGTGAGGTTCATCTTCTTAGGCCACAAAACTGAAGAAAATAATAAAAAATTTACCCAGGTGGTCCAGGGGAGTACAAACTGAGTACATCTGGGCAAATGACTGTACAGTGTAAGAGAACTATTTTGTCATCTTCAATGAACCCCCCCCCCAAAAAAAAATAAAGACAAGTGACAGAATTCTTATTTTGCCAACATGAAGTACTTGGCATAGAAGCAGAAATGACAAAACAACAGTGCCAGATGAAAAGCACAAATGCTAAGCATAACTGTACCAAACGAAGAAACAAAAAAACTTTCCTTCAGACACCATTTCAGAAATAATTCTACTGTTGTGACACCATTTCAGACATGCAAAAAAAAATGATTGCCATGAATTTGTAAAGGCATACAGAAGCATTGAACATTTTAAGACACCACAAGCATCTACTCCAGACTGAAAACCCAGCCATGTCACACGACCTACTTATACTTTTAAAGACAGAGTAAATCACACATCTAATGTGTGATGCACAGCTCTGACTAAATTCCCATACGTTTCCTTGAGACTAAACTGCACAGATGTAAATTAAACATCATTATTAACACAAGGATGCACATGCTCATATCAAAGAAGAGCAAAATACAATGCACTAAAAAGAAACAAAAAAGGTTCTTTTGTTGGAGGCAATATCTCTGCACCCCCTTGCATCCTGCACATGGGCAGCTTCAACCTACTTTACTAAATATATATACTACCACTGACATACAACTGAATTAAAGAACAAAATCTATTTTAAAGGGCTTTTTATTCTGTTCTCTTCTTCCTCCCTTCCATGCAATCCCACTTCATACACTAACAGTGCACTATATCAGAGGAAATATTAGACATACATAAGATGACAGAACATATAAAACTTTGGGGAAATAAGTTAAGTAAACTTAGGCAGTCCTCTTATGAAGTCTTGAGAGTAAACCCATTAAAAAGACTAATATAATGTGATAGAGTATGTCATTTGGTCCACACTTCTTCTAAATGTCAGTCTGAATAAACACCACATGGCAGCCAGATCATCATCCACAGTGATGCAGCAAATACAAACATTCCAACAAACACTTGTATATCAAAGCACATGATGGCCTTCCAGGGCTAGAACATAAGCAGAATTAAGAAAAATAAAAACGAAAACAAGTATAGTGATAGGAATAATCTAAAAAAGAGCTCTAAACAAGTTGAAATTCCATGTACTGGGAAGCCAAGCCAATAAATTTCTATGGCAAACAAAGCAGTGAACTGTGTTTCTGATCCCCTTTGAACAACACAGGACAAGAGAATACTTCATTGAACCTGACACGCCTGACCTTTCTTTTCAAATTTATTCTGAGCTACACTGTACGAGTACACTACATCAAGTTTAAACGAACAAAGATAAACTGTGCATTTTTGGGGAGGGGTTACTACAAGTAATTACTTGGTTGAGATGCCGAAAATCAAATAAAATATCTTCAATGATAAGTTTAACTGCACACTCAAATCACCGATACAAAAAAAAAAAAAACAACTGACAGTAATGCAGTTTATCTCTGCATGTACTAACTCAAAGGTTGTACAGATTTGCAGAAAAGGGGGGAAATATGTAAAACAAAAATAAATCTCATATTTTCCTTCTTCCACTTTTCTTAATACCCAAAAGCAAAGCACATTTGTGAAAAATTGGATCTTGACGGTTGCATTTGATGTGACACACCTAACTCATGCACAAAAATAAGAAAAGGGAGGGGGGTGTAAATTGATGGATGAGTGAGTGAGTGAGTGAGTGAGTGAGTGAGTGAGTGAGTGAGTGAGTGAGTGAGTGAGTGAGTGAGTGTTTGTGAAAAACGTTCCAATGTAGGAAAATACTGACTATACAAACATTCATACTGTTTTCTGCTATACTTTGTGGCAGAGTAACAAGCATCATAGCAAACAGTAATGTCCCCTACTTTATTGGTCTGTTTTCAAACATGCTTTATAACAATCTGAAAAATTACTAAAGCCACCTGACTTTTGTGTTGGCTTGTGTGAATGTTGTAAACCACAACATACTGCTCCACTGGAGTTTCTCTGTCTGGCAGAATGGAAATAAATGCAATTTGAAACAGATCTCCCAACAAAGATAAGTGCGACAAAAATTGAAAGCTGCACTATACAGACAACTGGAGCAAAACAGTTACTTACATAGCATAAATGATCTCCTGACACATAAGCACCACTGAAATAGATAAATACGCTAAGCCTTATTTGACATCTTCAAAGAATTTAAGCCCAAAATAAGTAAAACTAGAATGGATGCTGTGCTTACTCACCTAAACAGGAAGTAGAGAGTTCATTTTTCTTTCTTCGAAAGTGTTGGACAATGGTTATTCAGATGTTCTCCCCAAGTTCTGACTGCGGCAGTGACTTACACAAATAAACATTCCGTTGATGTTATCAACTTAATGATACTTGTAGATGTTCACATATAGTCACTGTTGCAGTCCAGTTTCACACCCTTCTTCCCCTGTTCACACATGGGGTGTACGGGACTGGGTAGGGGATCAAAATTAGTCCCTTCCCCCTTTCTTTTTCATTTGATTTGTTTTGTTTGTTTTACTGCCTGTCATATGGTATAGTTGGTCCCTTGTCTTTGACAGATTAGTGAGATTGAGTGGTGTATCCATACTGCTCACTGTGTCTCCAAGTAACTACTCCTTCCCAAATGGGCATCACAGCCTCTGTCTAGGTGAATCCTTTGGGGAGAGCAAGAAAAAAGATGGGCAACAGTACATATACCTTTATACCATGAAGTAGAGATATCCGGAGGACGGAACACATATGATTAGTGCAGGGGGAAGGGGATGAGCTTTGGAACTCTGGCCAGATGTGAACTCTGCCTGTCGCAAAGTTCCCTGACGTTATGACAGTAGCAGTGACTACTATATTCAAACATCTACAATTATGTAAACTGATGACACCACAGATATACACTTGGTCTAAATATGTAAGAAGCATTACAAATAACACTTTATAAATGCATAATAGAAAGCAGTTTGTCAAGTGTAAAGTCTGGTATTTCATCTGAGCTTCTGAGAGCAGAAAAATGGCTACTGAAGATCTGTTTCTGTAAGTTAATTATATGAGCCAGGACACAGGATTCAAAGTAAGATATAGAGTTTCAAGATAACACTGCTGCAATGCTACTCAATGGACAAAAAAACAACCTAATCAGGAAGGCAAAGGTTTAATAACAAATAATACAGAAAGCTATAACCCACCCTGAGCAGTCAGCTTATGTTTCACCTTAATCATATAGATGTAAAGCGATACTAACCTGCATGGAGGCAGTCTATCCAAAGGTGTCACAACATTCAAAAGCCTTTCCCTGCAGCTGTGCAAAATTATAACTTTAACCATCTGAACTTACCTGAAATACAAAAAGGAATTATTGATATACATGTGCATACGCAAATAAAAACAATCAAATTCTTGACACACAGTAAGATACAAGTAAGCAAAAGGGCAGTTTAGATGATATGGCAGCTTGCATTTTGCTATTAACTTAAAATTAAACAAAAAATTAAGTGAAATGACACCTCAGACTGAGACTAAAATCCTAAGAGTGTTTTATAGCAACATAGAAATGCTGATGATAACAGACCCTGCTATAATTATGACAGTTTAATAACTGGTTGTAAACTTTACTTATGAAAACAACACTTCATAGATCAATATGCCTTATATTGAGCTCATAATCTGACATTCTTTTAGCTTTTGCTCACCAAGTAGGTGAACTAGGCAATCTGCATCCCTATTTTCAGACACGACCCATAGGAACAATGGGGGGAATGGCACAACAGTTAAAATTTTCACCTCATAAACACAGGGTACAAGGTTTGAGTCTGACCTCAGGTTATTAGCTAGGGTTTCAAAGCAGTTAGTCTAGTATTCACCCAGCCTATGAACAATACTAAGCAAGCAATCACAAAGACCTTAAGAAGCTTAGCATATGCATCTTTAAGTAGAAACACTTAAAAGTTTGTGTCTCCCTTTTCAGGCACTTAAACTCCTTACCTCCCGTATCAAGTAGGGATGCACACAATAATGTTACAATGTTAGTATTCAGCAGACCACTATACCAGCTGTTAGTGATAGCTTCTAACAAAACTACACTAAAACAGCCCCTAAACCCACGGTATACGCTAAACTACCTTTGCAAGACAGGTTATCTTCTCCTAGAAACAGAAGGATGACAGGTAACTCCTGCATCTAGATTAATACTAATATAAAAGCCTGCACAAGAAACAGTGACATCAGCTGACCCCATTTCAAAGTGTGAACCCCCTTACATGGGTGAACTAACACAGTCAGTCTTGGAAGCATGTAAATACCAAATCATAGCAGAACAAGTTTACTAATATCAGGGTCTGGAAAGCAGAAAAGCTGTTTGGACTGCATTGCCTTTCCCTTTTTCCTCAAGCTTTGTGATTTTTTTTTTTTTTGACAAAGTTGGGCAACACAGATCACTTTCACAAAGACATCCTCAAAAGTGCCAGTAGCACTTGTGGCAGTAGGACACATCAGTGCTAGTGACACTGTTATGGCAGTACTGCTACCAGTAGTAGTGTCATAGCAGTGTTAGTGACACAATATGTAGCACACTTGCCTTTGATGCAGAAGGCCGTGGGTTCTATTCCCATACCAGGTAGATGGATTACTAACACTGCACAGCAGAAAAAGAAGGTGCTGCACTCGTGTGTTTCCCTTTGGATGAGATGTTACACTAACGCCCCATATGCCTGAATTGGTGGTAGTTCAGGTAGATGTAAAATATCCCACAACACATATTGACAGAATACTTGAAGTTCTCCGATGCCATGGCCAAATTTCAACTAGTAGTATAAACATCACCTCGGATTTTCCCCTGAGAAGAGCCTACCCAGCCTTCAAATCACTATCCAGTGGCTTCGTAAAATAGTATTACATTGGCTTTCTGACTAACCACATGTAAAGTAACTTCTCATCTATGGTCCACTGGGTAATGAAAGGATGTCCCTTCAGAAGTTCAGAGAACTCATAGTCTCCTCAGTGTGGACATCATCCAGCTTGGTAACTGTAAGTGACTCCAATGTCAGGGTGGATGAGGAGTCTGTTTTTTATCAAATAAATTTTGATAAAAGATTCAGGTTTGCTCAGACAGTTACGTCTGCTACCTACAAGCATGAATATAAACTAGACTGCACTTCAGGTTGTAGATGGGTGGTTTAGCCAGTGATATTGTGGTAGAACCAGTCACATGGTCATATCACTGTCTGGATCATTTTGTTGTTGACTTACCCAGATATAACACCCTGACCAGGGTCCTGTGATATGCAGGAACAGAAATCTGGTTACCCTAGACTTTACTTCCTATCACAGATCAACAACAGCAGCAGCACAATGCTAAGGGCCTTGGTGAAGCAGTCAATGCTTATAGCAGAACCTTAAATACTTTTCTTGATTGTCTTAGCCCAAGCTGTCCACTTTATATCACATGAGCTGTGGTATAATCTACAGACCGAGAAGCACTGTCAAAGGTTAGAGCACTGGTGATGTCACACTGGCTTTCTCACGCACAATCTTCTCTCTCAGATTATCAGGCATAGATATCCTTAAAGAAGCCTCTGCATTTGTCTCAAGATACTTCCACAGTGGTTAACTGACTGTTGGCCTTCCTTTGGGTGGTGAACTGTTTAGCATCCCAGCTTGTCGTTCCACCACAATGGTTTTAGCACAGGAAGCAAGTGAATTACCCATTTGGTCTTCTGCCACCAAGTTTTCCTCGATAAGGTCTTGGCCAATGTACATTCTCAAGGATGATGGGTAATCCTAAGAAGTGTTCATAGTGTAGGAAATGGTGCGAGTTTGACATTCCTGATTATGACAATTTTGTTATTCAGATTTCCTGAATGCATACTACAACGTGTGGACTGGATCTTTGCTGCACCAGGCTTGTTGCCTCTTGATGGAGTTGTTGGGTCTGGTTCTTTACCACATCACAGTGTGTCTTCTTCAGGATATTTATTCTAAAGAAAACTCTAGTTACTCCAATTGTTAAAAAGGCGAGATCAGACTACAATAGTCTAGATAACTACAGAACTCTCAATTTTTTTGCATTGTTAACGTTTTTGTGAGGGCATTTAAATGCATACGGGTTTTATCTGAATAACAATAACATCAACATACCTTTCCAGTCTGGCTTTCAGTGTACATGCAATATGGAGACAGCCCTTATATGGGTACTTAATAATCTCCTTATGTTAAGAAATAGTACAATTTTGTAAGTAACTTTACCATAACAGTAGATATTCCAATGATCACTGCTGCAGTACCCTAAGCTATATAGAATAGCACAGGATATAACACCCAGCCAGCTTCAAAAGCTTCAGGGCACCTTCCACACTCTCAAACCATTAGTCATATCAAGCTGAGCTGACTAAATGACAGACCTGGGCACCAAGCCCATCAGAGCTTTTATGCCAACTGAGTGAGGAAGGCTAAGCCTTGAGAGGATGCTGCTAGGAACAATTAAGAAAAAACAAAAAAAAAAAAAACAAAAAACAAATGTCCATACCCTGGCATAAAAAACACACCAAAAAATAAGGGAGTGGAAGGAGGGAGCAGTTACTGCAGAAGGGAACATTCGAACATCTACTGTTATGGTAAGTTTAAACAACTGTACTATGTAACTCATATTAATCAATGCTGGAGTAGTCTAAGACATATGGGTACATTACCACAGCTTAGAACAACTGGGAGGTGAAAGGGGAAGGGTCCATGAGCCCTTGAAGAATGGCTCTAGCAAAACCTGACCTATACTTGGAGAAGGAATCTAGCTTGTACTGCTTTGTAAAATAAGTGCGACAAAAATTGAAAGCTGCACTATACTGACAACTGGAGCAAAACAGTTACTTACATAGCATAAATGATCTCCTGACACATAAGCACCACTGAAATAGATAAATACGCTAAGCCTTATTTGACATCTTCAAAGAATTTAAGCCCAAAATAAGTAAAACTAGAATGGATGCTGTGCTTACTCACCTATACAGGAAGTAGTAGAGTTCATTTTTCTTTCTTCGAAAGTGTTGGACAATGGTTATTCAGATGTTCTCCCCAAGTTCTGACTGTGGCAGTGACTTACAAAAATAAACATTCTGTTGATGTTATCAACTTAATGATACTTGTAGATGTTCACATATAGTCACTGTTGCAGTCCAGTTTCACACCCTTCTTCCCCTGTTCACACATGGGGTGTACGGGACGGGGTAGGGGATCAAAATTAGTCCCTTCCCCCTTTCTTTTTCATTTGATTTGTTTTGTTTGTTTTACTGCCTGTCACATGGTATAGTTGGTCCCTTGTCTTTGACAGATTAGTGAGATTGAGAGGTGTATCCATACTGCTCACTGTGTCTCCAAGTAACTACTCCTTCCCAAATGGACATCACAGCCTCTGTCTAGGTGAATCCTTTGGGGAGAGCAAGAAAAAAGATGGGCAACAGTACATATACCTTTATACCATGAAGTAGAGATACCCGGGAAACGGAACACATATGATTAGTGCAGGGGGAAGGGGATGAGCTTTGGAACTCTGGCCAGATGTGAACTCTGCCTGTCGCAAAGTTCCCTGACGTTATGACAGTAGCAGTGACTACTATATTCAAACATCTACAATTATGTAAACTGATGACACCACAGATATACACTTGGTCTAAATATGTAAGAAGCATTACAAATAACACTTTATAAATGCATAATAGAAAGCAGTTTGTCAAGTGTAAAGTCTGGTATTTCATCTGAGCTTCTGAGAGCAGAAAAATGGCTACTGAAGATCTGTTTCTGTAAGTTAATGATATGAGCCAGGACACAGGATTCAAAGTAAGATATAGAGTTTCAAGATAACACTGCTGTAATGCTACTCAATGGACAAAAAAACAACCTAATCAGGAAGGCAAAGGTTTAATAACAAATAATACAGAAAGCTATAACCCACCCTGAGCAGTCAGCTTATGTTTCACCTTAATCATATAGATGTAAAGCGATACTAACCTGCATGGAGGCAGTCTATCCAAAGGTGTCACAACATTCAAAAGCCTTTCCCCGCAGCTGTGCAAAATTATAACTTTAACCATCTGAACTTACCTGAAATACAAAAAGGAATTATTGATATATATGTGCATACGCAAATAAAAACAATCAAATTCTTGACACACAGTAAGATACAAGTAAGCAAAAGGGCAGTTTAGATGATATGGCAGCTTGCATTTTGCTATTAACTTAAAATTAAACAAAAAATTAAGTGAAATGACACCTCAGACTAGACTAAAATCCTAAGAGTGTTTTATAGCAACATAGAAATGTTGATGATAACAGACCCTGCTATAATTATGACAGTTTAATAACTGGTTGTAAACTTTACTTATGAAAACAACACTTCATAGATCAATATGCCTTATATTGAGCTCAAAATCTGACATTCCTTTAGCTTTTGCTCACCAAGTAGGTGAACTAGGCAATCTGCATCCCTATTTTCAGACACGACCCATAGGAACAATGGGGGGAATGGCACAACAGTTAAAATTTTCACCTCATAAACACAGGGTACAAGGTTTGAGTCTGACCTCAGGTTATTAGCTAGGGTTTCAAAGCAGTTAGTCTAGTATTCACCCATGAGCCTATGAACAATACTAAGCAAGCAATCACAAAGACCTTAAGAAGCTTAGCATATGCATCTTTAAGTAGAAACACTTAAAAGTTTGTCTCCCCCTTTTCAGGCACTTAAACTCCTTACCTCCCATATCAAGTAGGGATGCACACAATAATGTTACAATGTTAGTATTCAGCAGACCACTACACCAGCTGTTAGTGAAAGCTTCTAACAAAACTACACTAAAACAGCCCCTAAACCCACGGTATACGCTAAACTACCTTTGCAAGACAGGTTATCTTCTCCTAGAAACAGAAGGATGACAGGTAACTCCTGCATCTAGATTAATACTAATATAAAAGCCTGCACAAGAAACAGTGACATCAGCTGACCCCATTTCAAAGTGTGAACCCCCTTACATGGGTGAACTAACACAGTCAGTCTTGGAAGCATGTAAATACCAAATCATAGCAGAACAAGTTTACTAATATCAGGGTCTGGAAAGCAGAAAAGCTGTTTGGACTGCATTGCCTTTCCCTTTTTCCTCAAGCTTTGTGATTTTTTTTTTTGACAAAGTTGGGCAACACAGATCACTTTCACAAAGACATCCTCAAAAGTGCCAGTAGCACTTGTGGCAGTAGGACACATCAGTGCTAGTGACACTGTTATGGCAGTACTGCCACCAGTAGTAGTGTCATAGCAGTGTTAGCGACACAATATGTAGCACACTTGCCTTTGGTGCAGAAGGCTGTGGGTTCTATTCCCATACCAGGTAGATGGATTACTAACACTGCACAGCAGAAAAAGAAGGTGCTGCACTCGTGTGTTTCCCTTTGGATGAGATGTTACACTAACGCCCCATATGCCTGAATTGGTGGTAGTTCAGGTAGATGTAAAATATCCCACAACACATATTGACAGAGTACTTGAAGTTCTCCGATGTCATGGCCAAATTTCAACTAGTAGTATAAACATCACCTCGGATTTTCCCCTGAGAAGAGCCTACCCAGCCTTCAAATCACTATCCAGTGGCTTGAAAATAGTATTACATTGGCTTTCTGACTAACCACATGTAAAGTAACTTCTCATCTATGGTCCACTGGGTAATGAAAGGATGTCCCTTCAGAAGTTCAGAGAACTCATAGTCTCCTCAGTGTGGACATCATCCAGCTTGGTAACTGTAAGTGACTCCAATGTCAGGGTGGATGAAGAGTCTGTTTTTTATCAAATAAATTTTGATAAAAGATTCAGGTTTGCTCAGACTGTTACGTCTGCTACCTACAAGCATGAATATAGCTAGACTGCACTGCAGGTTGTAGATGGGTGGTTTAGCCAGTGATATTGTGGTAGAACCAGTCACATGGTCATATCACTGTCTGGATCATTTTGTTGTTGACTTACCCAGATATAACACCCTGACCAGGGTCCTGTGATATGCAGGAACAGAAATCTGGTTACCCCAGACTTTACTTCCTATCACAGATCAACAACAGCAGCAGCACAATGCTAAGGGCCTTGGTGAAGCAGTCAATGCTTATAGCAGAACCTTAAATACATTTCAGCAGAGGCCCGAGGAGAAAAGCTCCAACAGAAAGTAGACATTTTACATATTGAATACATATAGAAAAACTTTCATCAGTACCACAGATGAATGCATTACAGTGCCACACATTACATTCATCAGTACCACACATTATTGCATTACAGTGTCATACATTAAACTGTGGCAAGTGATATACATAGAAATAAATTCATCAGAGGGACACATTCATAATTACATATTATATACATAACAGTGCAATAGTTACATAGCTGAAATATTTTACTAGTTATATTGTGCAGTGACGTGCCAAGAGGAGAAGATAAAATAGTACGTTTGTTTATTGGAGGGAAGGAAGAGAGAAGGTTATAGGGGAGTGTTTATGGGGGATAATTACATTGGCAAGTCCATTGTTCATGAAGGTATTTTTTGTAGCAGTTTTAAATTGATTGGGATGTTCAAGGGATCTTATATCTAGTGGTAGGCTATTCCAGGCCTTGGAACAGTTAAAGCTATAGACTAGGTGACCCATTTTGGTCCTTGCTTTGTAGATTTTTTGTAGGCCTTGTTTAGAACTGCGGAGTAATCTAGTGGGTAGGTAATGAGAGATTAGAAATGAGAAACTTGGACAGAAAGAGGGTTTGTACAGAATGGAATGAATAATCTGAAACTGATTATACCGAAGCAGGTTAGGTAATTCTAGCCAATTTAGTTCTTTTAGCGAGAAACAGTGATGGGACTTGTAAGAATTTTGGGCAGCAAATCTGGCAATCCTGTTATAAGTTGTTTCTAACTTGTTTAGTAGCCCAGTGTTGAGGCTGGTGAGAATGTGGGAGCTATAAAGTAAAGTGGTTAAGAGGTATGCATTTGAAAGGGTTAGTTTTGCTGTTTTAGTAAGATATTTTTTGTTTCTATAGAGGAGACCTAGCTTGAGATGTGTTTTTCAGATACAATTATTGACATGTAAATCAAAGGTTAGTCTATCATCAACAGTAACACCTAAAAGTTTTGTACTGGTGTCCACCTGTATTTGAGTATTATTTTCTGACAGTATGGAGAAGAAAGACTTTATGTGGTTAAGGTTTTTAGGTAGAAAGAGTTGCAATTTCGTTTTCTTTGGATTTAAGATATGTTGGTTTTCAGATAGTCAGTTTTCTGCAGAGTTAAAAGTGGACTGTGTGTCTGATTTTAGTTGAGTTGGTGATTCAGCAATAGTGATAAGTGTAGAATCATCTGCGTATTGTATCAGTGAGGATCCAGGACAGGAAGAGTAGAGAAGGTTGGTAAAGATGTTAAAAAGAAGTGGCACAAGGATGGAGCCTTGTGGAACACCAGTTTTAACAGGAAGAGGGGAGAAAGCTGAGAGCCATTTGACTGACTGGAGTCTATCTGAGAGATAGCTGTTAAACCAAGATATGGTGGATGGAGAGACGTGTAAGTTTGCTAGTTTAAGGAGAAGATGTTTATGAGAAACTGTATCAAAGGCTTTAGAGAGGTCAATAAAGAGACAGGAAATAAGTTTGCTACTGTATCTAGCTAGTGATACAGAGTTTAGGAAAGACAGGAGAGCTGTCGTAGTGCTGCGCATGGGATGAAAGCCATGTTGGGTAGATGTGAGTAGATTTTCTTTCAGAAGGTAGTGTAAGACTTGATTGTGTATACATTTTTCCAGAATTTTGGAGAGTGGTGAGAGTATGGCTATAGGTCTAAAATTAGTTATATCTGTGGAGTTTCCTCCTTTGTGTATTGGAAGGGTTTAAAATTGCTTCCAGATGGAAGGGACTGTGGATTCCGTAATAGCGCAATTTATTAGAATAGAAACTGGGAAAGCAAGAACATCAGCAGCAGCCTGAAGGAATGCGGAGGGAATGTTGTCTATGGATGTGGAGCAAGGTTTTACTTTAAATAGTAGAGTTTTAATATAGTTAGTGGAGACAGGTTTGAGGGAGAAGGTACTGGTAAGGTTACTACTGATGGAAGAGTTTGAGCAATTAGTCTATTATTGTTGATGGGATGGTTTGTGTCTTGATTTAGTAATTTGGATATTGACTCTATAAAGTAGTTGTTAAATATGGAGGCAGTTTCCTCATGTGTTTTGTCAGAATGAGGGTTAGGGGAGGCTTGCGTACCTGGGTGTAGTAATTTGATTTACAGAGTGCCAGAACTTTTTAGGGCTGGATTTAAAGGTAGAAGATGTATTATTATAGAAGTTTTTCTTATCTTTATTTATGCAACTTTTGGTGAGATTTATAAGTTCTTTATATTTCTGGAGGTCTGGTTGATGTTTAGTTTTAGTCTAAATTTTCCATGCTCTGTCTTTTTGTTTTTTTAGTAGTGCACGTGTGTTTATGGTCAGCCATGGGGCTATGTTAGACTTTATGCTGAATGTTCTAAGGGGTGCCCCAGAATTTAAAATACCAAGGAAAGTGAAGTTAAAAAAGTGGACAGCTTCATCCAAAGGGAGTAGTTTTAAGGGATTCCAGTTCACTTTTGATAGTAAAGATTTGAGAGATTCAGGATTAAAGTTTGTTAGTTGTCGGTGTTTGATAAACCTTTGAGGTTTAGCTTGATGGGATGCGTATCTTAGTATTTTTACTGGACAGTGATCACTTAGGGAATTTGGTAGCATTTCAGGGTTAGGTATTTGGAAGGGTGAGAGACAAGAATCCAGTCAAGGAGAGACAAGGCTGTATGGGAGTTATTGAAATAAGTGGGATCAGAGATGAGCTGAGTAAAGCCATAGAGATTAAGGTGTTGTGAGGAGTTTTGAGAGGAGAGAGATAGCCAGTTAATGTTGACATCCCCAAGAATGATAGTTTCATTTGGGATGTGTTGGGAGATATGAGCAAGCATATTTTCAGTAGGGGGATATTATCACCTGGTGGAATGTAAATTGCTATTAATATTAAGGTTTACAGATAAAATTTCAGCTGGGGAGAAGGCTTGGGTTGTAAAAGTAGAGTTAGAAATGGTAAGGTGGTTAGAGCGTAGGATAGCAACTACTCCACCTTTCCTTTTTGGTTGATCTAGATGGTGTATGATATAGCCAGAGGGCAAGATCTCTATGTCTTGGTGTTGGGATTTCAACCAGGTTTCAGTCAGAACAAGGATATCAGGAGTATGGTGGGAGATCCAAGTATGTAGTTCACTTACTTTGTTCAGAATACTCCTAGTGTTTATTGAATAGAAGGAAAGATGTTTGTTTGGGAGATTATTGACTTTGGGGTTAGGAGTGCTAGCAGTGGAGTGTGTTGGACCAGGGTTGGGATGGATGTCTCCAGCTAAGAGAATGTTTTTGTGGTGGTAGATGAGTTTGAGTATATTAGCAGTGGGGGTGTAGTATTTGGTTTTGTGTTTGGCAGAGGTGAATTGGGTCTTAGGTAAGTGTATTTTTGGTAAGGGAGTATTTAATGAAAAGATAGATGGAAAAATGGCGAAGGTTTTGGTGATTATTTATATGGCTACAGCAATTTGGGTTTGTAGGGGAGATATGTTTGGGATGTAAGTGGATGTTAAGTGATGTGAGTATAAGGAGGAGGAGTAGGAGAGGCAGTAATAGGACGGAAGTAGTTAGAAAATGAAGTACCCAGAGGAACCACAAGCATAAGTAGGAAGAACAATAGAACTCCAAAAAGAGTGAGTGAGGTCAGGCAGGCTACCTGTACATAGATTTTACTCTTGGAGGAGTACATATTGTAGGGTGTTTTTAGTTAATGAAATGCACGGGATTACAGCTTTTTTGGTCTATTTGATAGTGGGCAATAGTGTATACCAGCTAGTACCAGTAGGGGGTGAAGTTAGAATATTTTGTTGTAGCAGCACGTGGGTGGAGGTATAGCCTATTATGGAGTGAAAGCAGGAGAGGGAGGATGCATGTTGTGGGAGGTGCAAAGTAGTTAGCCATAAAGGAAATGATATGTGGGGTGGGTGGGAGAGCAGCGAAGTGAGGCTGAGCGAAGTGAGGGCGAATGGAGCAGGTTGAGCCAAGCCCAGAGTCAAGCACAATCACTAAAAACTCTAACAGAATAAGGCTATGTACTGTTCATAGTAAGAATAAGAGGTTTTGTTGTGTAGTACTATCAGGTAAGAAATAACTTAAAACAGGCTGGGTAAGAAATATCTTAGCACAGGCTAATGAGTCCAGCATGTAATAGATATAAGAATTCTATTAAGAAATGGGGGGGGGTGCTTGCTGCCAAGCTACTTTACAGCATACCAACTTGCTAGAGAGTACAGTAGATAATGCCTTAAATAAGTATATTGCAAAATGTAAAAACTAAGCCAACATACTTTGCAGATAAGAGACATTGCAAGGTAAGAGAACAGAGCTGTGTGATTTAATGGGCTCTCCTCTGAGTCGGAATCAGAAATCTGAGGAGAAAAAGAAAATGTGTCTGTCCCATCACATTCCTCTCCAGTTTTAATTTCTTTAATCTCTTCAGGAAAATAGGAATCATTTCTCTTTTTACCAAAAGCCACCTTATAAGAAAGGTCAATACCCTATACAAAACCTCAACCCTGAATTAATCAACTACTTCTGTCCAGTAAAACAGGTGCAGGAAATGATAACTGTTTATTTTTTTTTCTTCTTGTTGACAGGATATTTGGGGCAAATAGAATTATTAATAGTAGCAATAGCTTCCAAGGGATAGGAACAACATTGTTGCTAAACAGGGAAACATTCCCTGCCCTTTTCCCAAGACTGAGAAGAGTGTCTCTCCATTTCCTACTAAGGGGACCCCAACAGCCACTGAGGATGTAATTAATCGCTGTTCCACAGTGGCTGTATGGACATTACAAGAGGGATCCTAGGGAAAAACATGAGTAGTTTGAGGAACCATCTTTGGCCACAGCAATGTCATCCTTCTGCAGCTGAGGCAAATTGCTAGCATGCTGTTGAGGCAAAGGTTGTTAAATTTTCTTTTTGTGAATGGAAGAATGTCTGACTGTGGGACCAGTAGTTTGTTCCATGGTCAAGCCGAAAATGGTGTTTCTTTCCCAAGAAAACTAAGCAGCACGAGCTGATAAAGTATCTTTTCCAGTTAAAACACAGTAAAAAAATCACCATAATACACTTTATCATCCAATAAAATAATTTAAACACAGTTTCTCCACAGAAAAAAATGTTTTAGAATGTTTAAACAAACTTTTACACTATCAGAGACAAAAGTATATTCCCTTTACAGTAAAGTCATGTGACAGTCAACGAAAAATGCATATTCCTACCTTAATTATATACTTTCCTAAAGAGAAAAGTAAGTTTAAACAACAACAATAATATGAGGAAGGTTTCCCAAAGGGAACTTATCTGCCCAGCAATGGAACAGCACATGAAAGCCTATAGAGGAATGCTCTCTTCAATTGCATGAAAGCTCTGAAGGTCTTGGCGGCAAAACCTATCTAATGGTTTGGGAACATGGTAGGTGCCACAAAGTTCAGGAACCTGGCTGGCTGTTATAATCTATGCAGGACATTACCCATACAGCTTAGGCTGCAGTGATCAATATGAAGATCATCAGCTATGTTATTAAATTTCAATCCTTTCAGATCTCTCTTCAGCATTTCACATTGCTGACCATCTAGTCCTTTCAGACCATCTACAGCAAAACTTCTTCATCACAGATGTCCTCCTGGAATGGTTTGGCCCCTATCCATCTGGAAGAAATCATAGAACGGCTTCCTAGATTATCCCTTGTGAGGAACCTTTGGGTTCCATTCCGGGTCCATTGTTTACTACGTGCCGGTCTCCTATTGGGCATATTAATCAAAGAAGTTTGCAAAATCTTTTCCACTTTGATGACATACACCTACACTACTTCTTCCTTCAGAACCTATGTCTGCAATGAATAAGTTAGGTTTAGATTTGGAATATATCCACAATTGAATGATTAAAAATCAGTTAAAGCTCAACACTCTGAGGGCAGTTGTCATGGTCACAGATTATAATGTGCGGAACTCATTTACATCAGTCTCTGCTAATATTATCTAGAGTGGTGACACAATGAAATTTGTCCCCGGGGTGCAGACTTCAGGGGTAATTGTTCATGACAAATTAATCCAGAAGGACCAGGTGGTCTGTTGTCAGGCTGGCATGTTTTCATCTTGGAACACTGCTTTTATTAAGCATCTTATTAGACTAGCAGACCTTCCAGTAATGGTACACACCTTGGTTTCTTCCAGTTACTCTACTGTAGCACCCCATACCTAAGGCTTCCAGACTTGCAGCTTGAAAGACTGCAGCAATACAGAACCATACAGCTCAGCTACTAAAAGGGGTATCTCAACACCATCATATTATGCCAATTCTGCATAGTCTGCAGTGGCTGCTAGCTCCAGCTCACATCACCTAAAAATATATGGTTTTGGTTTATTTACCCTCAGACCTCTCCATCAATAAGGAGCTACTGATCTAGAATTGTTCTGCCCATCCTCTGCTCTCATCTACCATAGGGCTGTGAAATGTACCATGGGTGCAGCTTGACCCTTCATGTGATTATTACTCTTGTTTTTCAGAGGCAGGACCTCTGGAACCTTCCGTCTGGATGGTGGAGAAAAATCCTTGATGTCTACCAGACTGTAATGGCCTTTTCAAACTTATTTGTTTAATCTGGCTTTTAAATTTTAACCTTTGCCTTCTATCAAGCACATATCACCGGTTTAAGTTGTTTTTCCATGTAATATTTTTTGTTTTACTCTCTATAAACATTTCTGTTTCTTTTACTGTACTACTGCCTTAGGCGTAGGCATCTAAATAAGCATCTACATAAATCTGAATGTGAAAGGAGGCCTGCTAGTGTACAGTATGCCTTTCATGCCACACTGTCTCACTGATGACTCCCTGTACTGTCTGTGTCACAGGACACTGTCATCTCATTCCTTCTACCATAAATAACACCAGTTTAAAAAAAAAAATCATCTCTGAAGAGCCGTCTTGCACAATGCACATGCTCTCCGATTCCTAATGGACTTAGAAAAACGTTTGGATGCACCCACACAAAGGCATGGTTACCTGAAATGTATGGTCCAAGTGGCCTTGCCTACTCCATCCATAATCCCACCCTGACCCATGTATCTTACAATAGTAATGCTTCCCGTCAAAATGGCTCATTCAACCAAACTCAGTAAAGGCAACTAGTGGAAAACTACAGAGCTACCTAGCAAAACTTACTCATTTAAAGACTCACTTCACTACATTTCACATTCTCTACCTCTTCAATTTCCTTATATGGTACACTTTATCACTACTTTTTGGAGCATGTCACTCCCATTTACTCTCTGATACTTTGTATGCAAACATCCTCACATTTCAATACTTTTACCTGGAGATATTCAACCAAGTCCTGGACCATTCATAAATAAAACAGCAATGGAGTTGTCTTTAGCTCACCATAATCAAATGATCTACACAATGCAAACTGGAATATGAACAGCATTTGAATAAAATGTGTGTGGTTCAAATCTGGGGCAACCAATATCAAGTCTGATTTACCATTTCCAAAATATGGTTGACAGCTGGTGATATAGATTCTGAGTTTACTGTACCTAGGTGCAGCATTCTCAGAGCTGCCAAATTGTATAAGGTGCAAGGGAAGCTGCTATCTGCTATAAAATGATCTCACCAAATACCTAGATAAATTAGATTCCTTTTTACAGAAATAGTAATTATGAGCATCAGACATAATAAAAAGTCAACTCCTCTATGTGGTCTGCCTTTATATCTTTCCCAGCATGGACATATCCACAGTGGAAGAAGCCTTTCACTGAACTGCAGCTTGTTGTTGAAAAAAAATCAACAATGACTAAAAACTGACCACCAAAGAAAAAAGTCATCCATCAGTACAGCTTGATGGTTTTAGTCAGCATCATAATGGATAAGTACACTGGTTATGAAGGGACATTGGACTGGATCCCCATCAATTTTCCATAAAATATTTTTTATCTTTTCTGATAGTATCAGCCACATTACAATTCTCAGCATTTTCTGCTTCGAACCAGACAAACTCTGCAAACCTCACATACTCTGTGCATCTACAAGCACATGTTGTTTTGACTTATATTTTCCATATTAAGCTGAAAATCACTGATTTGTCATTACTTTTCAAATTATCAGGAAGTGATGCTGTAAAATATTTAAGTTCTCTTTCTTTTCTATTCTTAATGATGGAGTTCCTTTGTGAAGATGCTTCAGGATAGTAATCCTCTTTGGATTAGGCCACAGCTAAAAGCACTCATGACAGCTACATACTGACGATGGGCTGCCCACCACAAGGCCAACTTAAATAATGACCTTATAATGTGCTATGAAGCATGTAATAAAGTTAAATAAATCTATCATTTACAGTAAAAAGGACTACTGTCACAACCAACAGGCTATTCACACCACTAACTCTAACAGCTCTAACAGGTTCTAGATAACTGTAGACCAACTGCTCCATCCAGAATACAATACTCCTTTCTCATCTGAGCATTACCTTTGTAACATAGTGCATAACATTTCATATGACCAGTTAGTGAGCTCTGAATGTCCCTCCTAGTCATAACAGGGTACCCTTTACCATACTCACCCTTCTACTACACACAGTCTTCAGACCTGGGTCACTCACAACCTCAGGCTTCTCGAACACAGGTATAAAGCCCCGGCAAAAACAGGTGGCTTGGGTTCAACGTGAAGCCGCAGTACTGGAAGGAATGAGGCAGACAGTGTAGGTGTAAGTGTCCGACACCAGCTTACCCATCCCTGGGAGAAGAGGTGTAACCCACTGCACCACTTAAATCAAAAATGAGTTTTGAAGGATTGCAGGTAGCAGGTATTGGTTCAGTTTGCTCACTCCATACATATGTTAGAAGGGTGTGCCTGAGTACATACAGAGCACAGCTACAGGACCTCTTCAGCAGTGGCTTAAACAGATGCATTCAGCCACTGTTGGGAGGGATATATGTGGGGACAAGGTGTTCTTTCATGTGAATGAAGGCCTGCTACTTCCAAACTCTCACTTCCAAAGGAGAACAAATGTACTGATAGACTCATTTCATTTTGAGAATGAAAGGGTCATAGTGCTTTCCTTTACTGGGGAATGGAAAGACTAGCTCCTGCCCCAGAAGAGGAACAAATAGGTCAGAGGGGATTGGCTGCGGAGGTCTGATAAGGTGATGAAGGATAAAAAAAAAAATGGTCACCTGTTTAGACACTCTTCCCCCAGAGTCCCTAATGATGAGACCTAGGTCCATAGACTTTCCAAGTATCAATCCTAATCATGCTTTTTATCCAAGAGTGTTCATTCCTAACATCTGAAAACAGGCCCTGGTTTTGTTTGTGCATAATGGTGGCTCCTCTGTAACACCAACCTAATGGATTCCTTTTCTCACTTTCTAAAATCCAGGAAAATTATTTCATCATCAAATTCTTTACCATCTCGGTAGCTTAAGTTTTATAGCAAGCAAACAACATGGTCTCAGTCATAAAGTCATGCCAGTGATACAACAGGTAACACACTCGTGCTTGGTGATGAAAGATCAGAAGGCTGCTGGTTCTATTCCCACTCCAGGTACATAGATTACTTTCCAGTACTGACATTGCAGTGAAGCGTAAGTTGGGGGGGGGGTGCTGCATTCCTGAGTATGTTGTCCATCAAATGAGACAGTAAACCATGGCCCCATCTGACTGAGTTGGCGGTAGCTCAGTTGGATGTAAGAGGTCCCACTGCACCTATCAAAAGTGTGGGGTCAGTTCCTCAAGGCCCTGAACAAGCAAACATTGTAATGACACTGCTCTACTTTATATGACTGACTACATCCAGAGCAAACTCAACACTGGTCAATATGTTGGCATGTTTTTTTGAATCTATCAAACATTTTCTACTTTTTGTCTGTTAAAAACATATAAGTACCCTTTCTTCAGACAAATTCAACCTTGGTGCTATTAAATGAAACAAAAGCTATCTTCCTGACAGGGAAGAGTCTGACAATGGAACAGGGCTCTCTCTCATCCTATTACAGTTGACAGCACTCTGTTTTTGGTGTGCTCCTTTTTATATTATTTCTTAATGCTATGGTAAGTTATAGCTCATACAACAAACTGATGACAACCATTCTCCTCTCTGAATCTCCTCCCATGGTTTTAGCAGTAAACGGTCAAGTGGCACTCAATCTAATCCAAGACCTTAGTACAACTTCCATTTCAATACTTACGTTAAAAACTGTTCAGAATTGCCTCTATAAATCTAAGCATCATTAATAAGTGGAAAACTTTAGAAATCTAAATCTCTTTACACAGCCCAGCAATTTTAGCAGCTACTGAAATTTCATTGAAAGATAAATGCTGCACCACCGTGGTCAAAAACTGTGTTGTCTAATAAAGACACTAAAGTAGCAAATACAACATCATCATCACGCCAGGACTGACCTAAACAAACACCATGTTAATGAATATAAATAAGTATCAACAACTACAAATTGTCAACAGAATAAAGACAAATATATCAAAAACCTTAGAAATCTTCAAATAACTCAATTATGAAACACTAATACATTCTGGAAAAGCCTAAAAGTTCCCAGCAACAACTATGCATTTCATAAAACAGCACAACTAAATCTTACAACTAGCACACTGAACTCTACTTGAGACTCACTGATATTTCAGACCAACACGACTTTCAATTTAGCATACAATACTTCTTTCACTTCATCCAAAACTCTACTATGTAAATCATCAAGCTCTCTATTTTATGTTAAAGCCATCAATCACAAAATTTTTAAGGAGCCATTAAAGTCCACCACAATTATAACTCTTAGTTTCCCATTTTACATACCAAATTTATAAAACTTTTAAAACTTTGTAAATAATTTTTGATGAAACCACTAGCTTATATCTTTAATCCTCTCCACAAGCAGTGTACCTCATATTTTCTAACACATTCAAATAAAGCCATTTCTTAAAATGCCAAACCCCTCTTGAAGTCATAAATCTTCAATCAACTAAAATGATATCAACATATATGATATACTTACAGATAAACAGTATGGCTTCTGGTCAAATTATAGCACAAATACAGCCATCTAAATGTTAACAGATCAAATCTATATGAACATGATGCAAGAAACCATAACAGAAACAGCATGTGTAGACAAAGTGTGCTCTTGACAAAGTTGTCCACAACATTCTATTTCCTTGGCTTCTCTGACAATGTTTAGTTATGGTTCATAAGCTTTCTAACCAACACAATGTTCTAGCTCAGGGCTGTCAGTGGCTCACCAGTTAACACACTCACCTTTGATGAGGGAAGAGTATGGATTTTATTCTCACACTAGATGCTTGGATTCACTTTTTAAGAATGACATTGCACTGCAGAATAAAGAGGTGTTGCACTCTTGAGTGCACCATCCTTCAGATGCGATGTTAAACTGAGGCCACACCTATACGAGTTGGTGGTAGCTCAAGTGTGATTCAAAGATCCCATGTCACTTATCAGAATGTAGGGGAATTTCACCAGTGTCCTCGCCAAATTTTCATTAGTCAGAAGAAATAATACCTTGGGTCTCACCTGAAACTAGACCACGCGCCTGGTGAGTTAACCCAGTTAACAAAGCATAACTAAATACATAATCAAATAATACTTTGGACAGTAGTACTTTTTAAAGGCAACTTTCCCGGAGTCCATCATTTTCTCTATTTATAAACAACCAACCTGTAATCAACTGTATTCTGTACACTGGTGATATTGTCATTACTACAGCCCACAAATGAATTAAAGTTCTGCAAAATACACTTCAATCTAATACAGAATTGTACATCAGCTAATAAATTATGCATTAACTCTACCAAAGCAATCTTAATGCAACTAGGAATTCCACCAAGACTTTCTTGTTATAAAAAAAATGACAGTCTCTGATATGACGCCCCACCACTGGCCTAATGATCAAGGAGCCTCAATCCTCACCACTAACACCAGTGAGAAACATACATTGGGAGGATGACAAGTACACACCTGGTATTTCCAGATGCAGCTCTCTACATTAAGTGCAATTTCCCTTAAGAGCATACAGAGACCACAGTCAGTTTGGGGATGGTTTATCCCTCTTTACCCAGATCCCCAATAAGACTTCCACTGGCACAGTTATGTAGTTGAGAACTTAGCTGAATGGCCAAACCAAGACCTCCAGCACCCTCTCTATCCAACAAGTGCTTTGTGTCCCTGCCCAGGTAGCTGACATACACACTCTCTTTGAGGTTTGATTTACACACACACACACACACACACACACACACACACAGCTGGGAAAGGCTGACATAGGTTTACTAGCTATGTCCCCTTCTGCCCAGACTATAAGGTAGTTTTTACTGCCACTAGCCACATCCTTATTAGCTACTTTAAGGCCCTTAACAAAGGGTGTCCAATCTTACTGTGTAATGTTACTATTAATCCAAATGTTAGTTTGACCAAGAGCAAGGATATTAGGAGTGGCCCACATTGTCACCAAATAAATATGCAAGTACCCTCAGAACTTAAATATATCTCACAAGTGTCAGCCACAATGAAAGGTTTAAATATATTTAACAATGAATAATAAAAGAACAAGAAAATACTCAGTATATAATCACAGTTACATCAGAGCTCAAAATCACACAAAATATATAAAAGAACATTGCAGGACAGTCTCAAATAAATAAAGAAAAACATCCAAATTAAGTTCAGTTATATTCCTCACTATATCTGAAAGAAGTACACTGTTCCCTAGACTTACTTATAGAGCAAGCAGGCAGATGTGGTGAGTGGATGTTCTTGTCAGGTCAAAAATCTCTCTCAGGGAGTTCTTAAATTAATATCCCAAATATTACTGCTGGGATACTTGCAGAATGACATTGCTTCTTGTCATCTGACTATCCCAGGTGAAAACCCCCACTGATGCAGCTGTTAGCATTTAGCATCAACCTGTGGAAATACATAAACAAGGACTTCTCTTAGGTGTAAGGCAGATCCTGGAAGTCATAAAACAATAAACACTTCAAAGACAATGCAAAAAACTTCTAGTTCTAGACATTGTGTCTGTTGCTGCACTGAAACTGAGAGAAACATCTTTTGTTTATGGCCCAGCCATAAAGTAGCTTAATTTCAACTATTCTTCTGAAGGTTTGCAAGATAATCTCCCATGTTCCAGTTCCCCTGTTAAAATATACACATATAAACAGTTATAATAGTGTATATATATTTCTGCTCAGTACTTTACAAAATATCTCGTCAGCACACATGCCTGTACAATATGACATACAGTTCTAATATATCTGTAACACAAGCGTCTCACATGAAGCATGTTGACATTCACAAATGACACATAACTATTTACAAAATTCCAGACAGCTGTGCTGGCAGTATCCCCTTTTGTTACATATGAAACAAAGAGCTTCCCTCCCACTGCACAACTCAAAAAATCTGGGCAACTTTAAATTCAAAAAGAAAACAGATACAAGAAGTATCAAACCAACTTACACTTGCCTAAAATATACATCACTGCCTTATCACAGCAAACAGAAAGGCTACAGAAATTAATATTTGAAACCTAGATAGGAACATTCTTTGCTTGTATTTGTATTAAACCCATTGCATAATACAACCATGCTCTCAACGGGAGAATGAATGCCTTTCTAAAGTTACTCCTGCCAGCTGAAATACTTTGCCTAAAAAATCAGAAAACTAAATAGCTTACAGATATTTAGAAATAACCTCAAAGAACATTTTAAAGTAGAATACACATGCTCTTTCATAAACCATGGATAGTGTATTCTCTCAGCAGCCAGTATAACAATGTATATTTTATTGCATGTCGTATACTGTTTGACCATTGTAACTATGCTCCACTGAGAAAGTACATAAAATTTCTATTTTTTCTAACTCTGGAAATTCTAACTTGCTGTTTTCTTATTAATTTGCATTGTTGCTATCTACGGCTCAGATCATAAGGAAAAGGGGTCCACAGACCTGAATATCTATATTGTTTATGAATATACATTAATAAACAAAACTCAAGAGTTTTCAGTCTTTACAACCCCTGCACAGGTATATGGGTCTCCACTTTAAAACTAGTAAAACCAATCCTATGCTCTATTCTCCCAGGATTAACCAACCCAATAACTGGAAACCCTCAGAAACCAACCTGGATTCATCTTAGAATCAACTACTGCCTTCCTTTAACATTACATTTCTTGACAATTCTTCTAGTAGTATCTTATATACAACTACTGGAATATGTGACTAAAAGTAATCTAAAATTCATATTAGAGAATTGAGTAGGCTGTAACCCACAAAAACCCTTCGTACTCCAACATCTCATATCATTACTGCGGCAATATACTTACTTCCCCTGATGCTATATTCCCTGCAGCTCCTCATGTATCCTTTTCAATTACTATTCCAGACACTTGGCAATTCTATTTAAAAGAAGAGCTATTCTGCTGCTGGGCAGCATGGTTGCTGTCATCATTGTGTTTCTCTGAGACAGCTTCCTTGTTTGGAATTTTCCAACCACCTGACTGATACAATTCAAATCTGCTAACAAAATTTTCTAAACCTCAGACTCTCTCTACCTATTCAACATCCTCATCTTGTGCATCATGCCTAGAAATCTCAGATCATGAGGTAGTAGGCTTCTTTCTGTCCTTTTAGCTAAATACAAATGTGAAAGCATACTAACTTAGTTTATGTTTGAAAGCTTTGGAATTCGGTCCTCTAATGGAAGAAGTAGCAAATTATAATATGGGCAATTCAGGCAGCAGCCCAGGATACATAGCACGGGGTCCCATGGTTACCCAAAAAAATAATTTAATTTTAAAAAGTTTTGTCATGTTCAACAATGTACTTCATTTAAGTTTGTTCATATGCTGAAAACAATAAAATGATCACAAAGCAGTGTTTGAGTTATTGAAAGAAATGTTAAATGACACACACTGACTTGAGTAATTAAGCAATAACCCACGCCTGGGTGTGGGTAATGCTGGATTTACCCATGGTTGGTGTGGTTTGGTCATGAGGGCGAAGCCCGAGTGGCCAAACAAAGACAACCGTGGGTAAATCCAGCATTACCCACACCCAGAAGTGGGTTATTATTATATAATGACATTATTTAAGAAAAAAAATACTTTTCTTAAATAATGGCATTGTATAATGCCTCCATGCTGCCCTTCCGCAGCTGTCTGGTATTCTGTGGCATTTCTCATGTACTGTGCATGTGTATGCTTATGCAGTACATCAGAGCTGTGGGTGGAAGCAACGGAGAAAGCAAGATCTCTGTTGCTTTTTACAAAGTGTCTCGCTATGTTAAAGGAGTTTAACATATGGTGACAGCGTTAAAAAAAGCAACGGAGTGAAGGAAATACTATCTCCTAAGTACTATGACATCTTAGGTGGTATACTTAGTTAACTGGACTATGGGGTGGGGGTCATACTGCAAATGGCAACTGTTGGTATTACTGGTGTTAGCTTTCTTTGCTTCAGAAAAGAAACTAGTAGCATTATCTCCAAGTAGGCTGTATTTATTGATCTCAGGCAGGCACGGTGGTGCTGCGGTTTCTGTTGCTGGCTTACAGCAAGAGGTTCTCTGGTTCGATTCTCGGTTGGGGTGCCTTCTGTGTGGAGTCTGCATGTCCTTCCTGTGGTTGTGTGGGTTTCCTCTGGGTGCTCCGGTTTCCTCCAACATCCCAAAGACATGATGTAGGTGTACTGGACACTCTCAATTGGCCCTAGGTGTGAGTGCGTGCATGTGTGCGCCTTCTGTGGAAGGTTGAGCACCAGGCTGGCAACTCGGCACCATAAAACTCCACTGCCAATTGTTCTGCAGACCATTGCTCCGCTGTGGCGACCTCTAACCGAAAGGAGATGATGATGAGCCTGCATTTATTGATCTTGTTTTAATCAAAGTCCATCTTCATAAACAGAAGCAGTTTTATAGTCAGCTTTGTCAGAGCTGGCTTTAAGGGGGGGGGGGGGCACAGCTTGACCAAATACCTATTTATTTATTATTTGTTGACTGGGTTAGCCCTAACAGGTTAATGGACTCTTTTCAGGGCTGACAGTATTCACACTACCAGGGAATATTTGGCCAGGGCACTGGGGAAACTCCCCCAACTCTTTTTGGTCAGTGCCACAGGATCTTTTACATCCAGCTGAGCTACTACCAACTAAGCAGATGAGACCACTGTTTTACCCCGGGGAGTTTACACTTATCATCTTAAGATATCTTAGATTACCTCACCTGTAAATTTAATCATGTTAATCTTGCCAGACATAATAATTGCAGTTTTATCCAGACTGATCGTTCCTTTTATCTTTTTGTTTTTTAATTCTGTAACTTGTATGAAAACCCAGAATATTCAAAGACCATGTTCAGATACCATGCAAACTGCTATCTTATAACTATTTGTAAATTTAGAGCTCTAAGCATTTTCAAGGATTTCTGGATTAGGTACACAGATACAAAACAGCAGCTGTCCCAACAAAGATCCATGAGGTATTTCTCTTTTTCTGTACAAGAAAGTACTTTCTTTCCTGTCTTCAAAAGTGCAAACTGAATTGCATTTCAATCACCGATGACGTATTCCATCTACTAGACACGACATAGTTTCTATGTTTTTAAAATATATTTACTAAAAAATCATCATCCATGGTACTGAGCTAAAGTAAATTTGCTTGATGACAGACTAAGCATGTGCAGTCTGCCCTTTTTACTGCCACAACATTTAATTTTCCCTCCTTTCCTACCTTCCACTTTACACTTTTTCCCACCTATCCCATGACCTTCTGAAAGCTTCTGTGGATTCCCTCTCTCTCTACCTCCCATTTCAGTAGTCAGCTCAAGGGGTCCACAGCCCTCTGTGTGAAAAATTATTTAAAAATCCAGGAGTAGTTAGTATCTATAATATGTTGTCTATTCACCCCACCGTTTCTTTCCTTCATGATTGGAATAACCCCTTCAAATTTTCCTCAGATGAACCTGTGCATCAGTATGCCCTTGATTTCTCTTACGTTCTCACTCTTCTAAAATTACATACCACTATCTACAGCTTTTATTTCCTCCCTCTCTCCCACTCTAAATCACAATAACTTGATCGTTCTTGGCTAACGGTTCTTAAACTCAAATGTCCCTAACACCCTCTGCATTAGTGAGTATCACACCTAGAATGTTGTCCTTTCTGGTACAGCCCTGCACCCAAACTCCTCACTGTCCAAGACTTCAGTCAAAATCTGCTCAATCTAAGGATCACCAGTACTTTTAGAATAAAAGAACAAGTACTTATTCCTTTTAGAAACAAACAGCAACAGTTATTACTAGAATTCAATTTCATTTTAACCAGGCAAATGAACTATCCTCAGCTTTCAGGACATACAGTGCAGATTTCCAAATGCTGCTTTTACAGAGATACATCTGACAACCGTGCACATCCCCCATGCATTTTCAGTATAAAAAAAAAAAAAAAAAAAAAAAATATATATCACATTTTTAGTGAAGGACTGCATAACCATATAACCCTGACAACTATTATAATCAATTCTGAGTCAGAAAAAAATAAGGAACTCCATTTTAAATCCATCTTATTGTAAACAGTTGCTGCGTCAAAAAGCACTTTTGATTAAATTTGACCGATATATGTTTTATGCAACTGTATGACTCTTATAACACCGCCCAGAAGGAATGTTGTAAAGGCAAAATCCACTGAATACTAAAAATGAAATACACAGAGCACTAGATAAGACGACCAAATGCCTATCACGTCAGCTAAGCAAATGTTTGTCTTTTCGGCTTTTCCCGGTTAGGAGTCGCCACAGCGGAACTCCGATCCGCTAATGATTGGCAGCCAATTTTTAGGGTGCCGAGTTGCCAGCCCGACACCCAACCTTCAGCGAAGGCACGCCCATTCACGCATGTTTTTCGGAGGCCACTCAACTGCGGGGAGGACATGCAGACTCCACACAGAAGGCACTCCAGCCGAGAATCGAACAGGAGAACCTCTTGCTGTGAGGCAACAATGCTACTGCTGTACCACCACGGTAAACAGCTAAGCTAATACCAAGGATAATACAGGGAAACAGAGAGGGAGGGATCTACAAAGGTTTAGACACTGGTGTCCTGTTATACAGGATGTCACAGTTTAGATACTTTCATACCTCTCAAATGTCCCTGATTTTCAGGGACGTCCCTGGTTTTGACTTAAATTTTAACGATGTCCCTCTTAATCCCTCCTAAAACTAGTGACTTTTGGAGGAAAAGTGGTGAATTACACTTAATGAATAATGACAATGATTAAGAGTTATAAACTTCTTTTACCTCAGAAAATGTGTATTAATTCATATGCTCTGATTCTGTCAATGTTTCAAGTTAATAGCACTAATATTTTAAAAGTGTCCTTGATTGTCCCCGATTCTTTTCTTGACTTGTCCCTGATTCTGTTGAAATTTGTCCCCAATTGGTTGAGAGGTCTGGATACTTTGCATTGTCTTTATAGTAGGTACATCAAAGAAAAATAAAAACAAGGGTAAAGAATTACTCCAGTAACTCCTGAAAGGGTCAGATATCAGGCACACTGAAGTGAAATAAAACAACTGATCTTTATAGGACTGGAAATGAGAAATACAATGAACATGAGAAGGAATAGACAGAAATAATTTCATATCAATTTAGTCCATATTTATACATTTTTGAATTTCTCAAATCCTGGAAATTTGGAATTATACTGCCTAGCTATAAAAAATAAATAAAATAAAATGCTAGGGACCCTAAGGTGTACATCTAGATAGCTCACTAAAGCTTGATTTTACATGACTTGATGAAACAGACTGAAGAGGACATAATACATAGGCATTTGGATGTGTTTAGATCAAAGAGATCAATCTTAGAAGCCTGCCTTATATTTCATCATACTAGGCAGAAATGCACACTACTGTTCACAGACTTTGAAGCAACATTTCACTCAGTCAGCTGGAGAAATTTCTTAATGACTCATGAGGAAAAACTTACAGAAGACTTAATTAGCCAAACTAAAAAAAACATCTTAAAATGCTAAAAATAATTTTGTTTGAACTGCCTACCTTGGGGTATCTATGCTAAATCAACTTAAATATGTACTGATATTGTTTCTATTACTGATTTGTCTTGTCTGCTGCTCCCTCGTAGCCAGGGTCATGGCTGAGAAGGGTCAATTGACCAACCCACCTGATTTACAAATGGCAATAAATAAATAAGTAAATAAACAACTGTAATAACTGAAGCACTATATACTCTATCTTGGGATAGGGTAAAATATTCTCAGTGGGATGTCTAATAGAAGAAATAGGAAGGGGTAGAACATGGATGCCTATTGGCACCTGACCACATGCTAGTACACATAAATGACCTGTTCAGCATTATGGATGAAGTAGTGAAGGATGATGCAAAAATAAGCAGCAAGCAGCTAATCTTGCCCAATTTGGGGATTTACCACTGACTGACAACCAGTCTTAGTACACTTAGCAAGCAGACTGCCATTTTAAAGTCTTTTATCAGGCCCATTTGACATTACTGCACCGAGTACAATGGCTAAACATTATTGTGCATTGTGTGGCAACAACAAGTATAAATATTATGTACCTTTGGACTGTGTTAAAGCCAAAAAAAAAAGAATTAAGGACCACTTCACTTACCTGTTAACAAAGACAAATACATAATCCCCCTCCCTTGCTAAGATATTCAATACTAGTCAACATAAGAGAAGAACTAAGAAATTCAAAGCATTAAAAGTCAATCCCTAAATGGTTCAATGAAACACTAGTTAAGCAATAAGACACAACAAATCAGGGTGAACAGTAGTTGTCCAACTCATGAGGGTTACCAATGGTGTTCCACAGAATTCTCCACTGGAGCCACGCTTCCTCTTTTCAGACAATTCTCCTCAGCTTTAATGCAGAAAACAGATTTCTCACAGCCAAATGTTCTCATGAATGTAGATATGGTAAAATTACTTCAGGAAATGATGCTACTTTTTAAAAAGTGATCAACAGAAAAAAAAAAACAGCAACTTGCTACCATATCAATCACTTTTACTGTCAATAAATGAGAAGACGACATAAATTAAGATTCCAATACAAATGGTTAAATGATAAAAAAAACTTCACTGTTAAAAAATAAAGAACAATGGCAGATTATAATTTAAACTTTGACCACTATGCATCTGCTGAAGTCAGAAAAACTGTCTGTAACCTGCAGTGTGACTAATTCTTAAAGGAAAGTCTAGTCACTGCAGGAAAATCATTGTCCCACTTCACAACTGATCCAAACCACTATTTAATACAATAATGTACTCCGAACCTTCAAAAAAGCCACTTGAAAAATTAAAACGTAAAATTATTCCCTACTAGAAACATCACAGGTGCTGAAAAACCTGCACTGTTCAGAAAGGCTTCAGCTGTCATCATGTCTCTTTCTTATAAGGTAACTTTGAGATGACTTCTGCCTCATCTAGAAGGCAGTTCTTGCCCGTATTGTATTTCAAAGTCCATGCCTGGAATGCACCCGCAGGAGAGCTAGCATAAGAACAGTGAACCAAATACTAAAAATAAATATTAATAAAAGAAAAATCAGATATACATTACACAATGGCATCCAAAAATACAATAAATTCCACTTTTAGTCAGGAAAAAGTCACACGTTAACTTTCTTCAAAAACATATATCAATCTATACGCATGAAAAGTAGAAAGTATCACTATGGGGTTGATGCCATGAAGCTACTTGACAGCACATAGGTCATAATTTTGACAAGTGAATGTATGATCCTATAAGTCTACAAGTAAAAAAGTTCACAAGTAAAATACAGCTATTTAAAGTAAAACATTAACAAATTCTGCTGCATATTTGCAATACATAATGATGGGATGTGGTATTCACTGCTATCACTCTGGCAACTCAACATCAAAAGATAAAAGCTGTCATCGTACCAAGAAGAACACTTCAGCACACCATTACTGTACACTGCTAAAATCTTCATTAACTCTGCAACTCAAGTCAGCCCATACACTAATCTTGAAAGCATCTACCCTGTGTCTAGGCAACTCATTTTCTTAATTTTTAAACATTATGCCTTTCTTTGGAGCTTTACTCTTTCTAGGGCACTTTCTGTATTTCGTCCAAACAAAAAGGTGGCATATTAATTTAAAGGAAATAAAATGGGCATCTACATAGCATTATAATATGCTATAACTGGAATGTCCACAAAGGTTCTTTACCAAAACGAATACAGGGCATAAACATAATGTCCTATGCGGATTGCTTCAAAGCCCGCTCGCTATACAGCTCTATGTTCAGTTACTGAATTTAAAAAAAAATAAAAGCTAACTGCGAAACACCGAAAGATAAAGATCGAATGGGACAACCAACAAAGTACAGCAGCACTGAAAAAAAACTACACTGAATGGCCACAGTTGGCCAACAGCCAGGAAGTAACACGACACAAAAGGTAAGTGAAGGGAAACCTTTTAAATGTTCCCTTTTCCACACTGTAGTGCGATCTCAGAGTTTATATATGTATATATATATATATATATATATATATATATATATATACTTAGTGGGGTGTGGGGGCACAGCCCCCCACATTGTGGGATGTTGGCTGACTATGGCTATTTGGCTTTTCTTTTCAATGATTTTGTAGTTTGTTGATTCTCCTGTTCGATGCTTATCATTTGGTGTTTCGCAGTTTGCTTTTTTTTGAAATTCGGTAGCCTAACATAGCCCCTCTCTATACTCAGTCTCCTACAGACTATTGAGAGATGATATATGCTTGGCATATACACCCTCCCTGAACCCCGTTCTGATGAATCTTTTGCACATTCACAACAATAACAGCATCAGAACTACTAGATTTAAAGACCTAAATTTTGCTCGAACATAAATAGGACATGTTGGAGAGACAGTGAGGTATGTATTTCAAAGAATTCCCTTTTTCTGGAACAGGGTCCCCATCCATCCATGTGAAACAAAGTCCTTCCTTAACCCTACTTAAGCGCAACTTGGAACATAGGATGGGAAATTGAAAATTCACCCCTGATCTAGCATTCACATCTCTGACGGACAAAGGCAGTGAGTAAATCATGCCATAACCAACAATCACCCCTAAACAAACGTCTAAAAGATATAACTTGCGGGACACATTTAGGCTGCACAGCTAACTTTATAAAGGTCCTAATGGTAGTTAGATTGACAGGTGTATACTAGGCTATGAACCTATTATATGGTTGGCCACAGCAAACATCACAATCGGTATTCTTGTGATGCTTTCGACACTAAAATGTTCTAAACTTCTTTTCTACATTGGCATGCCATGAGCAAGTGGTTATGGGGTCCAATTACTTCAGTATTCTCTTAGACTGCATCTCTATTCGGGGCATAAGTTTCCTCTCACAGCCTTATTCTATAAAAGTTACACTTAGTAGCCCCACACTCAAAGTAAATGTCATGGTCACTTGGTGTGGCTATCACTGATGTAAAAACAGCTCTTATTTATTTACCTTTTACTTGTTATGTGAAGTCTCCGAAATTAGTTCTACTTTTTTTTAAACTATAAAAGTACTAAATAAATGTATTTGTGGTAATGAACTGCCTCTGTTATTCTAGAGACTTTGGTGTGATGCCAGTCCTGAAGAACAGGGCTCATCTAGTGGACTGGGTTCTTGAAAAGCCATCTGGGGATGGATGGGATCAGGTCCTTGATGCCAGCTCAACCATCATGGAGCTGGTGCTGGCAGAAACCTACAGTATGATCTATACTGGAGGAAAACCTTGTAATTTACTGCTTTTGACTAGCAACTCTTGGGAGTCAAGTCCAGCATGATGCACACATACACTGTAAATGTATGTGAGAAGGCATGTATTTGCATATTGCACAGTACAGCAGATACTGCATTGTACTTTCTAGCCAATAGAGGGCATGTTAGTTAAGCACAAAAAAAACTCCAACCCTCTTTCCAGCTGGTCAAGAGACACAATTCTTGGTTCTTATCTCCTCACTCATACCTCTCAACCTGCAAACATCAAAAATCTGGACAAAGGCATATGAAGGGTAGGTACAACTGACCAAAAATCAAGAAGCTGATTAACATAGTATTTGCATACATAAACATATAACCACATCCACTCCAGTGGAACTGTGGGATACCAACATGAAGATTGCAGCACTAAATAATAATAAATAATGGCAGACATTTGAATTTCAGCCTTCATATCCCTCAGAAAATACTACAGAATAATGCAAAACTGTTATTCTTGCAACTATGTGAGTTTATAACAGGAGCAATATTTAAAATCTGCCTCTTGTCCCACCAGATTTCTTGCTCTGTGAGATTGAGAAGTACATTACCTAGTGCAAACTACAAATACAAGCCTCAGAGTCACAGACATTTCTTAAAAAAGGGAAATACACCAGCAGCCACAGAATGCTGAAAGCCTGTTGTGGTAAACAAATGGTAAGACTATTAGTGAAAGAACCCACTCGTGCCACCATGGCATAAAAACAATTAAACTTTAATTCAAGAAACCAAGGATGAGCACTTTCAAGCAAAAACTGCTCTTCATCAGATCCATATTAAAACAGCATTTGAAATCTAGTTAAAAAAGAACCAACGGCCAATCAAAATCAAGTATTGGTTCTACGCCTTCTTAGGGCTGGTTTAGTGGTAAATACACCATTACAAGCAGTTTTTGCTTGAAAGCGCTCATCCTTGGTTTCTTGAATTAAAGTTTTATTGTTTTTATGCCGTGGTGGCCCGAGTGGGTTCTTTCACTAATTTCTTAAAAAAGGGGTTGCAGAACAACACAGAATGGACAAGTTGGCACTGCTCACACATTCTGGGTTTCAAGTGATATGTTGTAGAAAACATTGAGAAAAGAGCGAGGTAGCGATTAACAGCATATAAATAGAATCCATGGTTGGGACAGAACCTACCTACTGTCCCTAACAAACTACAGAGCACGAAGTCAGTATGTGTTCCTGCACCTGGGTAACGGCTGGGCTCCAATGTCTACAAAGCTAAGTTACTAAACTGCATAACCTGTGTAGTTAGTTTTAATATTTAACACTCTAATGACAACACCAACCAATTCCACCTTTGCTATACAGTACAATTCACACAAGTAATAACCAACACGTGGCTAGATAACTAACTACACAGCACTGATGCAAGATCTGACTCCAGTCTACTTTATGCATGTGTAGTACTAAGAATATTTCATTACAAGAAAAAAAAACATATCAACATTTCATCCTCGTTGAATGAGGGCTATGTTTTGCAGATGTATGGTCAAAGCTAAATGGTTGCTAAGAGAATTAAATGCTGGAGTACAGATAGCAGGTTATTAGCAATCCGTAATAATTCTCTGCTGCAGTCTATGTAGTCTGAAACACAAATGGGTATCATTTAGTAAATCTGATCCTTACTGACTTGCCACAACAATCCAGAAAACCACTAATTTAATGAGGAACAATGGAACAACGGACCCAAAATAAGAGGCAAAAATCTTTCTCACTCACTAAGACGCACACATATACATCATTCACACTAAAGTGCTGCACCGCTACCCACTAACAGTACTGCTTTTAAAAATAAAAGCACAAACTTCAGAAGTATGTAGGCTGCAGTAGATTGCAGAATTATTTTTTTCTAATTCCCTTGCTGCACTTTCTCTTATTAATACGCTGGTAACCCTAGTGCAGCAAGGGAATTGGAAACAAACGATTCTGCAATAGGCTGCAGCCTGTACACTTTTGAAGTTTGTTCTTTTAAGTTTTTTTTTTTTTTTAGTTCTTACTTACCTGGTCGAGGTTACGGATTTTCTCATCCTGACCTGCTGCAGACACGTTGGGGTAGACTGGATGGTTAAAACTTTCATAACAATGTGCACAGTCACACAGCTCTGCTCTACTGGCTGCAGCTGGTATTAATCCAAAAATTATGTCGGGACCGGTCAGACTCCAACTCTGAAACGAGTCTTTCTCCATTGATGGAGTTTTCGTTGTCCAATACAGGCAGTCTGCAGCTTCCTCATGAAGCTGATGTATCAAGCATGCCCACTGCATGCTGCTGACGTCACCAACAAATTTAAAGTTGCGCCCCATCAAAAAAAAAAAAAAGAAAAAGAAAAGAAATAAGAAATTGAAGGGGCCACATGGGAATTTGTGGCACCCCATTATTTTGCCCTCAAAACTGGTAAATACCAAGGAATTCGGAACGGTTGAGAGGTATGGCCACTCTATGTTCTAACAAGTTGGGAAGTAGTCTCACAACGATGACAGGTGCCAAAAAAATTATATATATATATATATATATATATATATATATAGATACATACACACACACACACACACACACACACACACACACGCACACAAAAGTATGTCAAGTGCTCAAACTCTCAAAAGATTATCACTTGCATATCTTTACAAAAAAAAAGTTGAATTTAAAAGATACAGATAAGAAAAAAACTACACCTCCTGACACTTATACATATGAACACTGAAAACGTACTGTAGTGGAGAAAGGGCAAATTCACATTCCCCACTGTACCATGATCTTATACAACCAAATACAAAGTTCAACATTTCAATTTATTTACTTACATTTGTTTACTGGGGTTCTGCATGCAGGTAAATAGGATCACAAAAAATGAACAAAACATATATACAGATACAAGGATATGGTTAAAAAAAAAAAAAAAAAAAACATATTTTGCCAGTATTTAAAATGCTTGAGCTGTTGATAGCTTAAGCACCTGACAGGAATCCATATATACCAAAAGGAGACTACGAAAGTGATCACGAACTTGCATTACTCAGCTTTTTATATGATGGGGGCATGGGGATATAAAGGAGTCCATAGGGTCAGTTTTGGATCATTGCATCTTTTGGCATTCCCACCAGGGATTAGAGAGTAGATGCTGCTACATCTGGCACTGATTAGTGAGGCTATGATGTCACAGCACAGCATGTTCCACTGACAGAAATCTTCCCATATGACTGGGGAGTATGGAGATGCCTTGTGAGACAGCCTTAGTTGGTATCCATTGATATCACCAAGTGAATTGGCTTCCCCTGGAATATGACTGGCCTCTGAAACTGAATGGATGACAAAAAGTATTCATAAAACCTTATGGCTTCTCATCAAATGGGTATGCATGGGTTTCCATTACCTCATGATGTACCATACTACTGTTATGCAGTTGGAGTGAATAGCTATCGTACCCCGTTTTAGGGAGTCCTGAAATGGAGAGAAACTGTCCTCATTTCCAGTGTGTTGACATGTGGATTTGTTTCTATATAGGTCCCGAAATTCTTGAATGCTTCCTCATCATAATGCCCCAACCCTAGGGCAGGCACGCCCATTGCAAATGCTATCAGTGGTGTGAGCATCTGAAACTGACTATCCCTCCATACATTTGGGAGAAGCATCACCCACTCCAGATGTTTTCTACACCCTCTAAATATTCCCACCGAGACGTGGAATCTATCACTTAAGACCATTGAACTCTTACAGTCTACTGTTATACCGTCATATGATACTTTGCACATAGTATCATTGAGATAGCAGCCATAATAGCAAAGGTCTTGAAAAAAAGGTGAGCTTATACAGACTTTGACTCCAAAATAAAAGATTCTGTATGCTGAAGAGATTGAATTCTGTATTAACAAATATGGACTCTGAATAAAGTGTCTTGGCTGCAGCCAATAAAAGCAGGCAGCTGTGATGCCTCCAGCTAGGACTAGGCAAGGGTGCACTCTTACTGAGAGAGAGTAAACTAGAATTCAGTCATCAATGTAAGGAAAATATTGGCTCCCCGCATCTTCTGGCCGGCTGCTACTACCAAAATGCACCTGATGAACTTCCTGGAATCCAAAGTAAGCCCAAATGGAAGAGCCTTGAATTGGTGATGACTGACTCATAACAGGAATTGAAGAAAATCCTGTGATCCTTGCAATCTTAATGTGATGATAGTGTCTTTAAAGTCCAATGTACACATCCTATATTCATTAAAGGATGGACCGCGCAGTTACCATTTGGAAGGCAATTTCTGGGATAAAATTCTGGTCAAGGCCTGAGGTCCTTTGTCTTTTCTGGCACTAAAAATAATCTGGACCAGTATCCTGATCTTTTCTGGTCCGGTGGGATCTCTTGGTTGGAGCATTTTGGAAGAAAGTTTATGACCTTTCTTCATGCAGCATGTGTGTCATGGGTTGGGTCATTGGGCAACTATAATCACTGGGGATACAGGCAAGCATGGAAGGGAATGTTTGGCCTTTTGGAAAACAATATTCAAATTCATTTGCCCTTGGTGAGTGACAGGCTGGAAGTTGGACAGACAGACAGACACTGACTGCTAGATGACTAGTCACCCCATACTGCCATTGAGGATTTTTCATTCTGGGCAGAAACCTCTCTAGAAGCTGCCCTGATCATTAGGGTTCCTTTCAGAGTACTGATTCTTTTGCTGTTGCCCATGCTTAATTCACATCAGGTGTTGGATCCCCTGCATACTAATGGTTTCCAAGTGTGCTTCTATTTAGTTCAAAAATGAGGAGTCCCAGTAGTCTCCCTGATGTCTAAAACAAGACCTATAAAACTGAGCCAGGCATGTCACCAGACTGAAGTGCCATGTAATGCAGCTCTGGCCAATCCTACTGTACCATTATATGTAACACTCATTTAGAATGAACAAATAGCTAACAAATATAACAGCATCTTGTCTTTATCAGGTGTAGTGTGTTCTCATCCACCAGTTCTTACTGGATCTCTCTCGTATGGCCAAGCAGTTTAATCTCCACCATTCCTTAGGGCTCTGGCAAGTGGCAGAGTTTTTAATGGCTGCTGTTGCAGCTGCTGTAACACTATCCAGCTTGGGAGTCTCTGATCAAAAGAAACAGTTCATTGGCAGGTGGAGAATCTGGGTGGCCTTACTAGGCACTGGAGCTACCATATTAAGACTTCCCCATCCTGTGTTGGTGTCCACTTTAAATGCCCATTAAGGGAGGGATCACGACAGAGGACTGCTGGGAGGACAAACAGACCTTCTATAACATCCTTTGTGGGAAGGACATAAGACTGGAGGGCCACAATCCTCTCTTTCACAACTTCTAATATTTTCCCAGACTTGTTTATTTATTTATTTGACATTTGTTAACCAGGATAGTTCGACTGAGCTTGGACCCTTTTTCAGTGGAGGCCCATGGAGAAAAGCTCCACAACACAAAGTATACAACAGAATATTCACAGTACAAATTAAGCAAGAAATACATATACAGTGCAGGTTAAACTAGTAAAAAGAAAAATAACAGAGAAATAATACTCGGTACAGATTATGCTAAACAATATATAAAGCACAATAAAAGTTAACATAAAATAAGGTCAAACAGATGAACGTAGTTGTTCAAGTAAGGGGTAAATTTAGGAAAAGAGGCAATTCAAATGGGAAGCGAGTACAGAAGAGGTGGGTAAGAGCAGAGTTAGAAAAGGAGAATGTAAAGTGTATGACTAGAAAGGTAGATACAGAAGGCAGTTCGGTGAGTTACAGTGTGAGGGAAAATAAGAGTAGGAGGTGGAAGAAGTAAGAGGTGATAGTGGCAATGAATTGAGCACTGTAGGGAATGCTGGAAAATCTCCACCTTCCTCCTCAACATCTGGGGTTGTGGAATTAAGAAGAAACACCTGGAAGGTCTAGGTTTTGAAGGAACTGAATGTGGGGACCTTTTAATGACCAAGAAATCACAACAGATAAAAAGAACTGAGGATCCTGAGAACAATGCATGGCCATTACTCCACGTGTAGTGATGTCATCAATGGACAACAAGGTGACTGCGTGGCCCAGACAACGGACCTCAAGGTTTTTAGAAGAGCTGCAAGGAATGGCAGAAGAATTCTGTATTCCATCACTACTAAAGGTTTCTAAAGTCTAGCAGTAAAGCACAGAGTATTAAAGGTATGATCTACTAATAAGTTTCATCCTATGAACCAGAGTTGAATTCACTCAATTGCCATTTGTCTGTCATTTAAAGAGAGAGCACTCCCAGGCCATCCCTGAAAACAGATACTTAAGTCTATTAGACATTCCTAGTTAAAAAAGTAAGCTTCTACAAACACAAGTGACATTAACCCTTGAAGTAGTATACAGCAGTGAAGTCACTTTGCCTCTGGAAATTACAGAACTGAGGCTGACTTGTCAGTAGCAGCAAAACTAACTTTTGATATTACGAAAAGTAAATACTAGTCATTAATGGTAAGAAAATAAACAGCAAAACAATGCTACCTTGGAAAGTAAAAATGGTGTAGGCAAATTACTTACAGACAGGGAAAAGAGCTGGGATGAGAACTTTACAGAATCTTACATAAAAGTTGCTGCATGGAAAAAATTTAAATAATCTAAGCAATTAAATGACATACAGTATGTCAAAAACACTGCGTTAACAGAAAGCAGATGTATTACAAACTCATAGCTGTAACTGCAGAGACTAACAGCATTTTATGAGATAAGCTCTTTTCAGGCCAAGTTTCCACTGTGTAAAGCAAACAAACAAAGTGCAGTGTACTGCCATAAACTTGCAAAGTCTCTTGTAGTGTAAAATTAATAACACAGAATGCAGTCCCATCTACTTTAATACCTGTGTATGCCTTGTCTTCATGCACCTTTATCAAGTGTTAAATGATGCGTCTGTGAAAAGATGCTTTCTGCGGAGTACAGAGGAAAATGCACGTGAATTAAAACAGAATAACTCATTACTGTTACACAGGAACACAAATGGAAGCAAACGCTGAGCAAATATTTGTAAATGGCTGTGAAAGCTGCAATACTCTAATCTGCAAATATGTTACTGGGAGCTTCAGTCTGTGGACAATAGCCAAGATAATGTGTACTCATTAAAAGTACTGCAAGGGATGGAATCTTAATTAGCATGTAGTATTTAGAAATGACAGCAATTGATTAGGTTAACCTACTGGTTGCTCAAGGGACAGCAATAAAAATAATACTAAACTCAGGCAAATCATGCATGAAGAGTATACCTTCTAAACTTTGTCATTACTTAGATTTTTATATGATGTCTGAGCCTCTCCTAAGGGCCATCAGAGTACATACAACTTCCAAACATACGCTCTCTGCATTGCAGCACTGGCACGTTTGTGGTCGCCCTGCAGAATTTCCAGCTAAAACTATTAAGCATACAAAAGAAAGTCACGTACAATCTCTATCAGCCTCATTCTGTTTTTAATGAGCTTGTGTTGCACAAACCCTGCCACAAGATGGCCAGACTCCACAATCCACAAATAACTATTCTCTTTTGCTCAGGGAGTGTCAAAATTATGTGACGATAGAGCAAGTAAGGAATCAGAAAAGCAAACTAACAAAAACAAAGCAAGAGGAAACAAACACTACAGGTAAAAAATGTTCTGTCAAATGAAATCAAGGCACAGACAGCAGTTATCTCAGTTGCCTCCAAGTATTTGGGTCTCCGGTTCAGTTTTCAGCTGAGGTGTTTCCTTTGTAGAGTATGTCCTCTGTGTGTCCATATCAGTGTTTTGTTTCCTTCCCACATTATAATGACGTTCTATAGTTTTTCTTTGTGTGCAACATAGAAATGTGTTCAGTTAGTTCCCTCTCAGTCTTGTAATGTACTAAGCCAGCAGTCAAAGATGAACAGAAGTACATTGTGGTATGGCTTTATGACTGAAGTCTGAAAAAAATTAGCAATCAACTCTCAGAAGCACCCAAGTATCAGACACACAGAAACAGTGGCTATAGAAACTTATGGTTTAATACAAAATAGTTTTTAAACGTGGGGAACTCCTGAGCCTCTCACATCTCCAGCTAATTAAACATTCTAACTTCTAAATTGCTGTATCTCAGTGAAAAGTAAACAGCTCTGAGATACTCCATTCTTGATCTTTAAAAAAAAAATATTACATTTTTATGTGCATATCAGAGTGCTGATCACAAATGACTAACAGTGGTACAATGTATTTGCATTTCCAAGTGACAGATAAAGAAAATTATCTGCACTATCAGCACAAAATGTCATGCACAAAATACCGGAGTCGTGATAACAATGTGGACCTTAACAGTTAAAGGAAAAACTTTGTCAACAGCAATACAGTGTAAACTCATGCCTACTCACACTAAAAATTAAAGCTGACATCTTGCAAGTGTTTTACTTTATCTAGTCAAGCAGAAAGAAGAACCTTTGTTATTCACTTGCTGTCTTTTGCCAATCTGAATTAGTCTCTCAAACAAACATTAATTTTCAAAGTACGGTTGCCCATCTGCTGTTCTCCTACAGGATGACATGATCTATCGCAGCAAATACAATTTAAATGGAGCAGCCATTTAACTGGGTCATTTCTCTAGGCATGGAATTTCAAAGTGATGGTGTGGTATTGTGTTTCCGTTTAATGGGGAGTCAGCATTGCTCACCTGAACTGTCTAAACAGTCACCCACAAACACTTGAGTGCACTGGCTTCCATAATGCTGACAATCAGAATGCCTATAACAAACTTATTTGCTGGTTAGGGGTGGTCTGTTGTTTACACTTCATCCCCTACAAGAACAGACTCTCCTCTGTCTGAAATGTTACAATAAGTTCTATTTTACTTAAATATACTACATACAGCAAACCAAATATCCATTAGAATGTTTCCTTGATCCACATTTATTGTTATGAATATTTTCGTCAATTAACAGACTTCATCAGATCAGTAATTAAAACACATAAACAAAGGCTCTTATTTAAACAGTTCAACAAGGGGGAATGGGAGTACCAGTTGTATAAACTGGGTGAGACTTTAAGGAGGCCAATCAGACTGGTCCTTGTGGATAGCTAAGGGACTGGATGGCGAAACATTTGATACTACTCCAGCAGAAACAGCAAAAAGTGTCTAAATAAATCTGGCATCCTGGCATTACAATAATTAAAGTGAAAATATTTACAGTGGCAAAGGTCATACCAGGGCTATGCCAAACCAGAAACAGGAATGGATGAGGTCAGCATGGGGCAACGTGTCTAAGGGAGCTAGAAGGAGGAGAACATAGACCACTGCACCAATCATATGCCACAAGGTAGACAATGAATGGAATGCAAAATGGCTACTTCAGAACAGTCAGGGCGTGTCAGTGATGAGCATAGCTGTATGGATATGTGCACTAATGGGAAGCACGTGAACATATGTGGGAAGATGTGGGGTATCAGCTTCAAGTGCATAATAGGCAAAGAAACTCTGTAATGTTATAACCATTACAAACAACTGAATAACCTCAGTACATGGTGTGATGTCCCCACACTGTCCCAGTAATTAAGGAGCCTGAATCCTCACCACTGACACTGGAGAGGGACGTTCACTTAGAATACAAATGGATATACTCAGTACTTACAGATGCAGATCTCTCTCCATCAAGCACAATTTCCCTTAAGAGCACACAGGGAACCCATTCAGCCCAGGGTCTGAATTTCTCTCTGTCTCCCTCTAGGTCTCCAACAGACTCCCCAATGGTACAGCTGTAGGGTTATATTCTCAGCCGAGTGTCCAAGCCAAGTACTTCAGCATCTTCCCTATAAAACAAGTGCTTCGTGTCCCTGCCCCAGCGAACTGACACATACACTCTTTTAGATTTAATTTTCACACACACACACACACACACACACACACACACACACACACACACACACACACACACACACACACACCTGGGAAAGGCTGATACAGATCACCCACTCTACCAACTTTGCCCATACTATAAGGTAGATTCACTGCCATCAGTCAGTTACTATTAGGCTCTTAAAAGGGTATCCAATTATACTGAGTGAAATTAATATTAATACAAATCATAATGATCACCAAATAGCAAGGCTTTCAGGAGCTGCCAGAGCTGTCATCAAATAAATATATGCAAATACTCTCAAAGCTTAAATATTTTTCTAAAAGGACCAACCACAATGAGAAGTTTAAATATATTTAATAATAAATAATAAAAGAACATGAGAATACTAAATATATATTTATAGTAAACCCCAGAGTTTCAGTCACAGAGAATATTAAGAATAAGACTGATGGAAAGTTTCAGACAGTTATAGAAAAACAGTATTTAGCTAGTCTCACTACCTATTCATGACGGACTAAAAGAATTACTGCTCCTACTTACTGAATAGAGCATGGCAAGATGGGTGAGTGGTCCTTGTTGTCAGATCCAAGACAGAATGCTGCTGAGACTTCAGTCTTCTCTAATATTAAAACATTATTTCTGCACAGAATGACATCACATTCATCTAGTCATCTGACTTCTGTTTCCCGCACTATCCCCTATCACTAGAAGCTGACAAGATTTTAGCACCTACTTGTTACCCTACATACAGACAAAACTTTACTCAAATCTCATGGAAGTCATAAAACCATAAAACACTTCTACTCTTCATACAGGAGCTACAACCTATTTTAACACAGACATAGTGTCTCTGGCTCCATTCAAAACTGTGAGATAACATCTTTATGGCTTAACCCATAAAGTAATTTAATTTCACATATATTTTGCAAGGACAGATGAATTAAGATTAACCTCTTCACTTCCAGTATATGCTGTTACAATGTATACATTTAAACAGTTAAAATAATGCATGCAAATTTATTTTCCTTCCAGCAGGGTACACTGTTGATACATTTTAACACAAGCGAACCTCACAAATATATTTCCAGCACAAGCATCTGTACAGATTAGTTTGATATACAAATAACATTTAATTATTTATAAAATTCCAGCTAGCTGTGCTGGCATATGATACAAATCCGCTGCTCTATTTCCCCTGGCATGGCTGGCAGTACCTCCTATAGTCACATATGGCAGGGCAAGTCAGCAGATCCAATGAGGGCATGACAAAGCAGATGCCATGTACATGTAGGCAAAAAGTAGTTTGACTACCATGACATGATGACATATCAGATTTCCTGCACCTGCCAGTGAATGCAAGATTATCACGAAAAGAATGCATGCCATCAGTATGTGTAATAGACATACTGCAGCTGTACAATTTAAGTACTGGCTAATGTCTATAGCCACAGACATTTGTAGTCAGCACTGAAATGTGCAGCATAATGACCATGTGATGATCTATGTCTGTGAATGGTATTGAGCCAGTGTGGCATTATGGAAAATGGAATTATTACTGTGCATGGTGCTGTGATATGCAATGCATACATGCTATCTCAATTTGTGGATGAAATACATGTACATGCCCTGGGATGATTAATTTATGCACATACACAAATAGTGCTTGCTGCCAACTGCTTCACATTCGAACCACAAATATACTACAGCTGTATGCGTACCTTTGAGGCACATTGTTGTGAATTTGGCACAAGATTTATGGTGTGAAATGCCAAGCAAGAATTATAACATTAATGTACTGGTGGCAATTGGCAAATAGGTATGTGGGCTGTTCCATTTGTGTCATTCCCCAGTAATGCTATGGCAACTTAGTAGTCTAGTCAACACATTTGTGAAGGCAACTGATGTTAGGCCTTGTATATGTCACAAACTAATCTATGCATGGCTAAGTATGGTTATGCAAATAGTTTACTCATCTAGTATGCAAGCACTCAGTAGTTGTTTTTGAGCAGATGGCAAGGCACCATCTAGACTGAGCATGCTCAATATATAATATTGTGGATAGAAAAAACGTGCCTATTTCACTGCATGCTATACATTGCATGGCCTATTGTGGACAAATCTGAGCTAGAATCATGCTGCTATATCTTCTGCGCTCTGTGAAAAGTGATGTTCCATCAGCATGCAAGTTCTTCAGATGCCATCAGAAACAGGTGTCTCAGAGCTAGGAGGTATCACATGAAGAATATAGAGAATGTACACAGGTGTTATGACCTGTTGCCTAGGCACATTTGCTGGGCCAAGTGAAACAAATATGTGCATGTACTATGTACTATCAGGCAATAATGCTGCATATAAATGAACTACCACACTCTTAAAATGACTAATACTGTGATGACAGTTATCTCCTTACAATATTCTATTTAATATATGGAGGGAGTACTTTCCTCTTTGGGAACTGTACACAACTATGTGTGTGTTTACTGAGAGTTAACAGAGGATGGGGGGGTTAAAAATTAAAATATATATAGCTTTTTACTTCTTAAGTGTTTTTGTGAAATTAAAACTTTGGGAAATGTGACATAGACCAAACGAAGAAGAGAAACTGCAACTGCATATAAGATCAGCCTGTCAAACATTAATGTGCACATGTAAGTTGAAAGTTGGAAAAGTACAGTTTTGTACCTACCATAAATGTAGATGTTCGAGGATCCACATTGCTGCAGTCCTAACCATTGGGTAGTCCGCTGTCCAGTCGGCCCGAATACCAAAAAATATATGGGGGACGCTGTCAAGGCGCAGACTGATGTCAGGGCGTCAGGGTACTAATGCGCATGACCGACGTCATATCCTCAGTCTTTTCTTGCCCCAGATGTCAGAAGACCCTAAAAAGACAAGGCCCAAACCAAAACACCAAAAAGCCCTGCATCAAACATATATACAATATATACAAATGTACAAGAATATATATATATATATATATATTAGCCCACACCACCCCTAAACACAGAGGGAAGGAGGGAGACTGCAGCAATGTGGATCTCGAACATCTACATTTATGGTAGGTACAAAACTGTACTATGTTCTTCATTCCACATTGCTGCAGTCCTAAGTAGAATCCCAAAGCAGAGGTAAGGGAGGCTGGCAAATCATAAGGAAGCAGGAGCTGTCAACATGCCTTGCAAAATAGCTGTGGCAAAACCAGCCCTAGATTTAGAGTAGAGAGGAAGGTGGTAATGCTTAGAGAAAGTATGCACTGAACTCCAAGTAGCTGCCTCCAAAATATCCCCCCTTAGAAATGCTGTTGAAGTGGCAGTAGCCCTAGTGGAATGAGGCCTAATCCCAGCTGGAATCTCCTTGCCATGATGGGAGTAACAAAATGAAATAATCCACTTAGAAATAGTTTGCTTAGACACAGGCTTGCCCTGAGAACTCAAAGCAAAAGAAACAAACAATTGCTGAGACTGCCTGAAATCCTTAGTCCTGACTGCCTATGTACATCTAAAGTGTGCAAAATCTTTTCCCCTTATTTTGGGGATCTGCATAGAAAGTAGGCAAATGAATAGTTTGGTTTAAAGCCACACTAGAAACCACCTTAGGCATAAAGGAAGGATTAGTGCGTGATACCCTATCCTTATGGAAAATCAAAAGGGCTCTACTGCCATAAGGGCCTGCAACTCAGAAACCCTTCTTGCAGAAGTAATAGCCAACAAAAAGCAGTCTTCCATGACAAGTATTTCAAGTCAGCAGTAGCCGCGAGGCTCAAAGGTTGTAGAGTAAGTTTTTCCAACACAAAATTGAGATCCCAAGCAGGAGGAAGAAAGAACCATAGGGGTCTTATATTCTTTGCCCCTCTAAGAAACTGCTTGAACAAAGGATGAAAACAATGGTGGGTCACAATCATAGTGAGCTGAAATTGCTGCAGCATGAATCTTAATGGAAGAGAAAGACAAACCTTTGTCCAGTAACTCAGTAAGATATTGAAGAGCCACACTCAAATTAGGCTCAGAAATCTCCAAATTCTTTGCTGCACTCCAAAATAAAAATCTCTTCCATTTTCTGACACTTTTCTTGTACTAGGTCTTCTAGCTTCCATAATCACATTTAAAACTTGTTGAGGAAGTTGAGACCTGCTGTGTTTCAACACAGAATATGCCAGGCTGTTAGATGAAGAGTGAAGCTTGACATTGAGCAGGTGACCGTCCTTCTGAGATAACAGATGTGGAATCAAAGGTAAAGGCCATGGGGGCTGCCTTACCAGACTCCTTAGTAGTGGGTACCAGTGTTGCCGAGGCCAATCTGGAGCTATTAAAATCATCCTTGGCTTGTCTTGTCTGACCGGAAGAAGAGGCAGAGGTGGAAAGGCATACACATGAAGATTTTTCCAACTGAAAGAAAGAGCATCCACTTTCCAAGCTGTATGATGAAACCCCTTTGTGCAAAACTTTGGCAGCTGGTGGTTTAGTGGAGAAGCGAACAGATCTATGTCTGGAGTTCCCCATGACACTGTCAATTTCTGAAATACATGAAGATCCAGTTTCCACTCGGGGATCCATGATTTGCCTGCTTAACACATCTGCTAAGGAGTTCTGTGCTCCCGGCAGAAACCTTGCCTGAAGAGTTAGTTGCAAGCTCATAAAATCATTGCTTGCCTGCATAGAGGATAAGAATGTGTTCCCCTTGTTTGTTGATGTACCACATGACAGTTGTGTTGTCTGTTAGAATCAACACCTGCCCAGGAAGAAGTAACTCCTTGAAAGCCATTAATGCAAACTGGACTGCTAACATCTCCTTCATGTTGATATGTAGATGCTGTAGTCTAGCAGGCCTTGTCTTGTATCCACTTTCCATTTAAATGAGCTCCCAAGCAATGTCCGAGGCATCTGTCGTTAAAATCAGTCCCTTGTTTAGGTGACATTCCTGAGCCCACCACAAAAATTTTTTGAATGCAAGGTATTATTTGAATGACAGTGTCCAAATCCTGGCAGTGCTGTGTCCACACAGTTTTGAGATACCATTGCAGCTTCCTCATATGCAGTTTGGCATTGGGAAGCACCAGAATACAAGATGCCATGAACCCTAAGGCTTGAAGGACTGTCCTTGCAGTCAGCCCGGACTGAAGAGATAGTTGATGGAAGTAACTGGAAAGATTCTTTTGTTTGTCCGGGGTTAAAAGGCCATCTGGGCTGCTGTATTCAGTCTCACACCCAGAAAGCACATGTCTTGAGACGGTAGTACACTGGACTTTATTTTAGTCACAGAATACCCTAGGCATCTTAGCACTGCTATGACATATTCCAGATGCTGTAGAAGGTCTTCCTTTTCTTGAGCCAGAATCAGGCAGTCGTCCAAGTAAGGATAGATTTGAATTCCTTTTAGCCTGAAGTAAGCAATCACTGGAGCCAGAACCTTTGTGAATACTCTAGATAAGCCAAAGGGCAATGCAGAGAACTGATAATGAGAATTTCCAGCTCGAGATACTTCCTGCAACTTAGTCTTATAGGCACATGAAGGTAAGCTTCCTTGAGATCTAAAGTTACCATCCAATGATCTTTGCCCAGCAGAGGTAAAAGCTGTTGTAACGTCAACATCTTGAACTTGGGAATGTCCAGATAAGTGTTGAGGATAGATAAATCCAAAATTGGTCTCCGTGTTCCCCCTTCTTTGGTACTAGGAACAGGCGAGAATAAAATCCTAGGCTGGTACAGGGACTGGCTGAATGGCCCCTATTTGGAGTAACAGAGAAATTTGCTTGTGAGCCTCTTTCCTTTGTGGACTGGCATGCCTTTGAAAGGGGCAATGTATGGAAATAAAACCTGTAACCGTGGTGAATGATATCCAACACCCATCTGTCTTGAGTGATTAAATCCCAATTTTCTTTGAAAAGAGACAGTCTTCCTCCCAAATCTACTGGCAGCTGAAAAGGCAGGTCATTGGGTCTGTTAGTCTGAGCAGGTGAACCCCTGTTCTAAGAACCTTGAGCTCTGCCCCTACCGTCTAGACCTACCCTAGACTGGGAATCATAAGCAGGATATGTCCATCCCTTAGTAGGCCAATTTCTACTAAACTTGGTGGCTGCACCTGCAAAAATCTTTAACAGTTTGCATAGACTTAGCTTTGTCCTCCATTTTCTTTAAAACTGCTTCCACAGGCGAACCAAATAACACATCAGACTGTAAAGGAGCATCCAAAATCCTAGTCTTAACATGCTCTGCTAAATTCTGATCCCTCAACCAGGCAGAACAGAACTAGTGGCAGCCACCCTCGGGAGGCCTGCACAGCATCAAAACCACATTGCAAAGAATGCTTACCCACTTGTTCAGACACATGAACTAAATCCAGCAACTCTTTACACTCTATACCTTCCGCCAAGCATCCCACCTAGATTTCAATTGTGAAAGGAGATAATTTTGATATTTTAGCATGTGAAACTGACAATTCAATGGCTAAAGTGGAAGAAGTATGCACTTTCTTTCCCCCACCTCAAAGCCCTTGCCTCTTTATCAGTGGGAACAGGATTTTTAACAACAGAGGCCTTAACACCTTTAGGCCCCTGAGAAACAGTTTCGGGTCTGCCCTAGGACGCTTAAAAAGATACTTATGAGCATCAGGCACCCTATAGTACCTATCAGGTTTAACAGGGGCAGGAGGCAAAGAATCAGGGTGCAGGGAAGCCTCTGCAAAACATCTTCCACCACATTCAACACAGGAGGTATAGCTAAGGGCCTATGCTGGGGTAAAATAAGAATTCCTAAGCCTTTTCCTGGAATCAGAGTAATCTTGGCCTTCCCATTTAAAGTGCTCCCTCATGGAATGCAGAGTCTCTGAAATGAGAAATCCTCAGGAGGAATCATCCACATCAGAATCAGAATAAGGAGGATACTCCTGCAAGTCTTCTCTGAACACTGTTCAAAACTCTCAAACTCAGGTTCCACCCTAGGCCTCTTATCAGGAGGGGCATAGAGCCTCTAATCATAGTAATTAAATCTTCTGCCATTTTAAGCATATGTTTCTTAGGCACAGAACCTGAAGTGCTAGGAGAAGCCCCACTGAAGCTAAACTTGGCCTACCTCTCAAAGAAGTTTTGGAAACAGAAGGAGGTGGGAAGAGGGAAGAACAGTTACCTGAGAAGCCCCTCAGCCTGGCCTACCTCCTGAGAGGGCACATCCTGTAACAGTAAAGTCTCTGCCTGAGACTCCAAAGAAACTCCTGGCAAAACCTCTGGCTCCACTGAGCCTTCTAAAGAACGCGTAAAAACCGGCGTCCCGGGACTGCGGTTCATCAACCCTAGGCTTTGCTGTTTTGTCCTTGCGCGAGCATCCGGCGGCATTTTATAATTACACGCTTCCCAAACACTAACCTGGCACAGTGTAACCTTCTCTTAATAGTGCGTTTGTTAAAATCTACAGCAACAGCGAACCAACACAATCATGCTCAGGGCCCCTAAACAAGGTATACACAAAGTATGGTAATCCCTATGAGGTATCTGCTTCCCACAAAATACAGTTATTCACTTTTCTGACATCCGGTTAAATACTGAGGCGATTCGGTCTGAAACTCCGGAACTGCTTCTGCATCCCGGATGCAAAAGACTGAGGATATGGCGTCGGTCATGCGCATTAGTACCCTGGCGTCCTGACATCAGTCTAATGCGCCTTGACCCCGTCCAATATCTCAGTATTTATTCGGGGGACACTGAGCAATGGTTAGGACTGCAGCAATGTGGAATGAAGAACATCATATATTCAAAAAACTGTCATGTAGAATATGTGAAAGTAGTAACTTATCAGAATGACTATGTTATTAATCATTTCATGGAATGTGAATAGCAATGTAGGTATGGGAGTGCAAAATACTGCATTATATTTACAAGTGTAGGGTACAAGTAGCAATGTTACAGCAGACACAGATAGAAAGGAGCATGTGGATTTGGCAAAGAAAGGATTTCATAATGGTCAACAATACTCTATGCAAGACAGCCTCGTGGTTTCTCACGTATGTGCCAGGCATGAGATGTGACATCTGTGGGATGACAGCAATTCTGCATGTCAGGCAAACTGCACAGTAGATGCTTCACATTTGATGGCAAAAATGGATGTTTGCAGCTCAACGGCACCAAGGGGTAAAGCCCGGACTGTGACCGAGACAAACCAAAACCAATTAGTGACCCACATGCTGAAGAAGCAAATGAAGGAGTATGAGAGCGAGTGGCCAAAGTCAGCTGACTGTACTTTACTGTGATTTGAGTTCTCAGTATGGTTACAACTCTGTTTCTTACACCACCTTCTGTGTAAAAGTAATCAAAACAGCTAAAGTTAACTAACCAGTGTCAAAACACCATTTTAGACACATCATGAGCTACAACATAATTGAGATAAAATGTAATAAACAAGAATTTTTTAAATATTTTGTACTGTAAAATGATAAAAACACACATTCAGTTTCTATAATATTTACAAAGACATCAACACAAGTCTGAAAACAGGATATAATTATGTCAAACAATCCAAGTATTTAACAAACAGAACAGATGTGGACTGCACCATATCTTTATTTGTAGGCAGGTGCTATTATAAAAACATAAAAGTGAAACAGGAATAGAGATACACATTTTATAACTTAGTTTGCCATCTGGACAATATTTACTACCCATGGAACCATAATGGTACACCTATGTCTCTACTAATTATGCTTCATTGTCCCTTTTGTTCAGTTTTTAGGCTGATCTCATACTTGTTGGTGCTCTGCTGGCAATGTCTGAATGGCCTTTCACATTTAAGTTGCCCCACATATGCTTTCTTCTCTGTTAAAGTATTTCTCTCTCATTCCCAGTGACAGAATATATTTTCAGCAACAAAACCTATTTATACAAGATTACTTGCCTGTTTGCTAGCTCTAAAGGACCAGCTAGCTAATTACAACCTTGCAACAGAGAAAAGTAAAAACAAAGCAATCTGTTCTTTTTTCCATGAAATAATGTTTTTAAGATACAGTTCTTCCATATCTCCTAACCTGTAGACACTGAAAGTTAGTATAAAAACCCTTGAAAAGTGGGTACATAAAGCCAAAAATCTGAACGCATAATTAAAGATCTGAATACCAAATAGCACATGATCCTTCCTGCTTCCAACAGAAATGCAGGATATTACTCAAAAATATATTTTAAAAATAGACTGATAAAATAATTGAGAAATATAAGCACAGCTGTAGACTTCCATGGACTGTATTGCAAAATTCTACCACACAAGGTCACTTATTTTTGCTTCTGACAAAGGGAGATGTAAAATGTGTGTCCTCTTTCTTTAAATTATTGCTGCCAATTGTATGTTTGTCATACCGTCTGCTTTTCTGTGTACTACACAGCTTCAAAAATCATGTGGGATAAGGGGCGTTTCAAATAATTGTATGAAGGTTAAATCAAACCTGAAAACAGGAACACACTTCCAAAAATGGTCTCAAAAAGTTGCACCCCCACTCTGTCAGCTCTTCAAGTGAAGAGAAAAAAAAAAGAAACACAAAACAAGGTCAACTCCTTGTACTGGCACACCAATCAGGTGGCCAGATACATACCCCCTCCCTCATGACCCAGGAGCCAATCAGGTCCTGCTTTTGCACCCTGCCCCAAACCCTCCACCTTCCTCACATTATAGTTAAAAATATTTTCTCATTTAAATTATAGCAAATTGTTGTTGTCTTTCGGCTTTTCCCGGTTAGGGGTCGCCACAACGGAACTCCGGTCTGTTAATGATTGGCAGCAGATTTTCACTGTGCCAAGTTGCCATCTGGACGCCCAACCTTCAACGAGGGCACGCCCATTTACGCATGTCTTTCGGAACGCCACTCGACCCACAGGGAGGATATGCAGACTCCACACAGAAGGCACTCCCTGCACACTAGCTGAGAATCGAACAGGAAAACCTCTTGCTGTGAGGCAACAACGCTACCGCTGCACCACCGCAGATTCTGTTTGCTATAAATGTAGCTATAGTTTATAACTCACAAAGAAAGCGTTCTCACGATTTACTTAGAAAAAATATTTTAAAATGTAGCAAGCAGTTTGCTACAGTTTATGCTCTGCACCGAGCACAACAGTGCTTAGGATTTACTTTGAAAAAGAAAATGTTTTCTGGATCTTCCACTGTAACATGAAACATCCCTAGAAACTTGCTTTAGGCAACATAGGTATTTAGGTTCTAGCATGTCTTTTCTGCAAAAGAAGTGTTTCTGTAAGTACTTCATTTAACTCTGAACTATTTAAAGTGATATGTTCATAAAAATAAATGTATCTTGTTACCACAGCATGTGGTGCACGGTGTGCCAAACAGCATTTTCGTGGCTGCCTTTTTTTTTTTTTTTTTTTTTAATAATCAGTTTTGAAAAATGCCATTTTCCCCATGATTTTTCCTCTGAGGATAAGCAGTAAACCTTAACCTCAGTGATGTTAACTTCATCCACAGACTTTAACGGATATAACATCTCGCATACGCAAAGATGTGTTCATCTATAGATGGACTTCACATTATTTCTCATTTGATATCAGTGAGGGACTGAGGCACGTACTAAGTTTATTTGACCGTGGTTTAATAAATAGATAAGTAAATAAATAAATAGCTTGCATGGCATACTGGTTAATTGCTTTGACTATGGTGTACAGGCTCCTGGGTTCAAGACCTGGGACTGATATTTATAATCCTATGGGCTAGGCTTGTAAAGGCCCTAGGGCCATTAGCCTAGTACACAACTATGAACCTATGTGGGAAATAGAAAATACACCCTGGGATCACTCCAGTGGCTCTACTCGACAGAGGCACTGAAAACTAAGGTCGGGTGTCACGATGCCAGGTTAATCCTATGGGCTAGGCTTGTAAAAGCTCTAGGGCCATTAGCCTAGTACACACCTATGAACCTAATTAAAAGTCTACAAAGCTTTTTTTTATTAAAATGGCTCAAATAAATAAGGAAGAAAAGTAATACAAGTACATTGTGGCACTTAAATGCCACAGTGTACGTAGGAATATGAACAAATCAATTTAAACATCTTCAACATTTCATGTCTCCCTATCTTTCCCTCAGACTGTATGCTTTTAAATATAGATCTTCACTGTAGTTTATACTCTGCACTGAACACGAGAGTGCTCAGGGTTTACTTTAAGAACAAAAAATATTTTAAACTGTAGCAAGCAGCTGCTATAGTTTAGACTACAGAGGGAGTACTGCAGTGTTCATGGCTGCAAATGCAATACCAGCCTTTAAAAGCTGGTATGCAATTAAGAACGATTTGGATGGGCTGACCATGCACCCAAAACTTTGCACCTGGGGTAGTTGCAGTTGTCCCTTTTGGTCCACCTTTGCTACACTTCTAAAAATAAGTATATAATGTGTAGGAATCAATCATGATTGAAAATAAGAATATTCTTCCAAAATAGGAACAGTTGAGAGGTGCGCTTTCTCAGTACATACCTAGGAGGAACAAAGTTTCTGTTTCTAATGATCTATTAATAGAACTTTGCATGTTAGAGTCTAGAATTCTACAGAACACAGCCATTTTGCTCATCTTTTACATATACTGTATAATAAATATATTAAAATACATATTTATTAAACAATTTTGTCATGTGAAAAAGTGGTAGCATCACAGAACATTTGCCCATCCTTGTGTATGTGTCTGTGCATGGGGGCAGCCCAGACTGCTGCATTGCCAACATTGACTGGAAAATAGGTACATAGCAGAAGATGGTCAGTGGAAATGATCTTGGTCTGCAAGAGAGAGAGAGAAGCAGGCCCTACCATAGTATAAGCATACATAACAGCTGCAAGTAGTGCAAGCCCTACCATAATATGATCATACATAACAGCTGCCAGTAGTGCAGGCCCTACCATAATATGAGCATACATACCAGCTGCCGGTAGTGCAGGTCCTACCATAATATGAGCATACATACCAGCTGCCGGTAGTGCAAGCCCTACCATAATATGAGCATATATAACAAATGTCAGTAGTGCAGGCCCTACCATAATATGAGCATACATACCAGCTGCCGGTAGTGCAGGTCCTACCATAATATGAGCATACATACCAGCTGCCGGTAGTGCAGGTCCTACCATAATATGAGCATACATACCAGCTGCCGGTAATGGAGGCCCTACCATAATATGAGCATACATACCAGCTGCCCCAACCATAATATGAACATACATACCAGGGCCGTGGTGGAGTGGAGGCCCCACTGTAATATGAGCATACATATCAGCTGCCGGTAATGCAGGCTCTATCATAATATGAGCATATATAACAAATGTCAGTAGTGCAGGCCCTACCATAATATGAGCATACATACCAGCTGCCGGTAATGCAGGCCCTACCATAATATGAGCATACATACCAGCTGCCGGTAGTGCAGGTCCTACCATAATATGAGCATACATACCAGCTGCCAGTAATGGAAGCCCTACCATAATATGAGCATACATACCAGCTGCCCCAACCATAATATGAACATACATACCAGGAGCCGGTAGTGGAGGCCCCACTGTAATATGAGCATACATATCAGCTGCCGGTAATGCAGGCTCTATCATAATATGAGCATACAGACCAGCTGCCGGTAGTGCAGGGCCTACCATAGCATGAGCATACACACTGGCTGCCGGTAGTACAGACCCTACCATAATAAGAGCATACATAACAGCTGCCAGTAGTGCAGGCTCTACTATAGTATGAGCATACATACCAGCTGCCGGTAATGGAGGTCCTACCATAGTATGATCCTACATACCAGCTGCCGGTAGTGAAGGCCCTACCACAGTATGAGCATACATACCAGCTGCTGGTAATGGAGGTCCTGCCATAGTATGAACCTACATACTAGCAGCCGGTAGTGGAGGCCCTACCACAGTATGAGCATACATACCAGCTGCCGGTACTGCAGGCTCTACCATTGTATGAGCATACCAGCTGCCAGTAGTGTAGGCCCTACCATAACATGAACATACATTTCAGCTGCTGGTAGTAGACGGAGGGAAGAAAAATCCCTTAACCTTCCATGTATGACAGCACCTTTTGATAGAAGGAACAGCTAGATCAACATAGCAATCAGGCAGTGGTTCAACGGTCAGCCAGGTAGAGGGGGTAAAATTCAAATAAAAATGGTTGCACATCTGAATCTGCAATGAGTTTTAAGTGAAGTATCCTTTCTTTGCTTGTTAGCAGAATAAGATGATCACCAGCCACCCAAGGGACTTATTTATCTCTACGTTTTGTAAGTGGCATAAAAACACTTGGTAATGCAACTGGGGTCTATATTAGAACACCGAACATTCAAAATTTAGAGTGTTCTAATATCGAACCCTATGAATCGAAAATTAAAAACATCGAACATTCAAAACAGTGAATTTTTTCCTAGGGAAAAATTTGCTGTTCCAAAACACATACACACAACACAAGCACACCAAACAGACAGCAATCCACACACATACACCTAAACTCGTACACCTAACCCTACACTTAACTATACATACACTACTAACTATTCACTTACCTTAACCCAAACCCTAACCCTAAGGTCCGTCACTATCGCACAGTCACCTCACCCATGCCCTAACCCTAACTCACCTACCCCGCCCTAACCCTCACGTCAACACAATCGCACACTTACCTGACCCGTGCCCTAACCCTAACTCACCTAACCTGCCCTAACCCTCACGTCCACACAATCACACACTTACCTGAACCCGACCCGTAACTTTCCACCACAGCACGGAAAATATCGAAGCAACAGAAACGGACAACCAAATTCTTTCCCTAGGAAAAAATTTGGTTTTCTGTTTCTTCAATATTTTCAGCGGGTCAGTATTAGAAAACTCGAAATTTTGAACGTTCGGTGTTCTAATACAGACCCATGCAATTGATATACTCGGGGCCTCAAGGCCATACCAAAAACAGCAATTATTTTGACAACCACAAAACAGTTGTACGTACAAATCTGAAATTTCTGGCTACACCCCTAGGGCAGATGAGGTAGAGTAACTCTTCTTTCCCTTTCAAGAGTCAATGTAGCTAGCATTTCGTGATTACAGCAGCTTGAAACATTCTTACTGGTAAATAAACACACTGCACCGACAATATCTATAATCCTTCACTTCAGTGCTTTACATAAGGCAAGATGACACAAAATGGACAAAATATTTTTGTTTGCTATATTCTTTCACACTATTCTCCACTCAGGCTGCACTGTTGGTACCCATATGGCAGCTCCAACATTTTGCAAAGTACGTCATCATAAAATGTGCTGTTTTCCTGGTACTACTAAGTTTGATTACTTCACAATGCTACTAACATCTTAATCCATGTAAACCCAAGAGCTCATTTTTCCTTACCTGACCAACGCACATTACATGCTCTTGTTCCAAGGACTTTAAGAGTCTCTTTCTCTCCTTGTCAATAAAAACTGGAACAAGGTGCATTTTTACTCCCTCCCCAGTGATAACCTGTACAGCATAATATCCTTTAAAGGCATTGTTTTCCTTATTTACTACTTGCATTTCTTGGAGAAATGTTAAATTCACCTAGTACATATAATAATAAATACAAGTCAGAACCAAATAACTTTAACATTCATTTTGAACTTTTGTAAATTAAATATGTGGATTACGTGCATTTTGGGTCTTCTCCCACTGAACTTTATGTTTTAGGATGTACACAATAACATAAAAAAGAATGGAAATCATCTAGAATTACAGAATTAAATCTTACAGGAAGATCCTTTCTAATGTGACAAACTGGAACTGAAGAAACATATGTCCGCTATGAACCAGAAAGAGTTTCATCAACCATCAAAATCTTTGTCACGTTTACAGCCTCAATTTTTTAAGTACATCTCTATAAAAAGGACAGAATTCCACTGAACACAGCAGTTTCTGGCAGAGCAGTGAGCTGTGAAATCTATAAAGGCCTGATAAGTAAAGTTCTCACATTTTTTAAGTGACTGAAACATGGAGGGAGGGAGATCAACATGGAGAAAATAAAGTTCTTTGTAAAAACAAGCATATTAGGCAGTTAGGAACATGAGAATCATTGTCGAACCACTCAAGAAGTTATCGGACTGCCAATGTCAGACACAGCCAGATTTCTAATAAACATTTAATAGATAATTAATCGGAAAGCTCTAACAGACTGTCAATGACAAAATCTAACAAGCCTTTAAAAATAAAGATAAGCTGGCACTTCTAACAGCTACAGAAAGCCTGAATTCCAACAGCTAAAGACTTCAATCATTACAGAAAGGACAATGAATGCAATGGAAAGGAAAAAACTACATCACGTTACAGTGAAGCAAACTACACTGGTCAAAACACAAAATGGCCATTTAGGGTTGAACAAATGTAAACGCTAAGAAACAAGTCCAGACACTTAATATAGAATTAACTTAATTTTTCAGTTTCTAGACACTGCTGACAAACTGTTCGGTAGGCATACTTCATTTCTCTCTCATCAAATGGAACTAAAGGAAAACCCCTTTGAGCCTTATATCTCTGAAGAAAGCAGTGTTACACTAAAACATGGTTCTACTAATGATTACTTTAAACCAAAAATACCTTATGCTTCACTGAAAGATTCTGAAAGTTACTTAGAAATACAGGCTGGCTGTTACATATCAAACCAACATTGAGAAGAACCAGCAGTGCTTCTGTTAAGAATTGAGGAAAGTCATACTGCATCACCTGAAGAAAACAACGCTTTGGATCCATAAAAAACAACATGCAACAGCTATGATGATATAGCTACTTGAAGAGTTTTGTCTTCATGAACCTTAAGGTCTCGAGGGGCTCTGTGCATGCTTTCCACTCAACGGATAAAACTTTCGCAAGCTACTCTTGCTTCATCCACTCACAAACTGCTTGCTTATCTCTCATCCATCTTCTCCAGTTTCTGACGCAGATAAGCATACAGGGTGCTTATAGCTTCATAGTCAGTGTCCAGAGGATGGAAGGAGGGGTGGTTAATGAAAACTGAAATCTTTAAGCAGATTTCAGTTCACACCTTCTGTAGCTGCTACGATGATTCAGTCATCATTAACCTTCAGGACAGACTGCCTAGCTGATCCTGGATGGCAGGCCTAGTGAAAAACCTTTTATCAACGCTACCCCAAAGGAAGATCTGGACTTGAAAGCCATTTTCACTGCTGGCAAAGGTGTTTACCAATGACCATGTTGCTGCAGCAAAGATGTCATCCAGAGACACCCTTAGAAAAAAGGCTGTAAAATTGCAACAACCCTTGTTCAACAAGCTTGGCATACAGCCAGTAGTTCCAATAGTTTAAAATAGATAAAGGAAATGCGGTCAACAAAGTCAGTGGACCATACAGAGCATAGGGACTCTGTGACCTAATCTCAGAGAGTCAAAGGAAAGAAAGATCCTCTTGTTCCTCATGAACACCTTTTTCTGCCCATATAATACCCAAGCAACCTGTGGACAGCCATGCAATGCAAAATATATCTCCTCCTGGATAGAGTAGCCTTTGCAAAAATCAAGTAACACAGTAGACTGATGGAGATTCAATTCAATAGCTGCCTCAGGCATAAATCAACTACTGGTCTACAAAGAAACATCGTCTGTCATGGACCAAGTACTGAGGGGTGACACACTCACTCTCCTGCCCAGCATCACTCACAGCCACAACAAAAGGGTCTTCCATGTGAAGAACTTCAATTCTGCAGGCACTGCTAGTTCAAACAGGAGAAAAGTCAGATTTTTTAGCACAAAATACAGGTTCCAGGGACAAACAGGTTCCCTTATGTGGGACTATAAAAAAGGGATTCAAGGGAAGCTAGAGAGATGAATTTTGCCCATGATGAAAGTTGAATATTGCAGCCACTATATTTACTGATGAATATCTAAATTCTAAGTCAAAAATTTCTTACAAATACTGAAGGACCATGGACACTTGGACTGAAAAAGAGATTCATGAAAGCCCCTGTGGAAAATTATTTCCATTAGTCCCTATACCTTTTCTAGATGAAGGTTTAAGGAATGAGAACAGAATATGCACCTCCCAAACTGAAAAGCCCTTGCCTTGATCATCAATGAAAGTGTAGCACCTACAAAATAATTTTACAGCTTAGAAGCTCTGGTACATCCTGCCAGAATGATGAAAAAAAAGTTATGTACTTACCATAATGTTCCATCTGTATTGTTGATTTTTCACTTCTCCTCACCTGTGGGTTCAAATCCAAATAATCAGATGCAACTCGGCCATTACTAAGCTCATGGCAACCAAAGACCTCTTGCACACCTCCTATTACCCACAATGCACCTGTACCTGTTCCTCAGATCTTGTTTGCTTGGATTTTTCCCAGAAAGGAAAGATACAAAGAAATTTTGTATATGAGAGGACTGTATGGAGACTATTTCTGGAATATGGACAAGATAAAAAGGTGGTATAATTTATGCTTCCCGTTCTACCAGAAAACCAAGGTCGGTGGTTTGGAGGGAGGGGTTGTGAGGAGAATGAAACATTATGGTAAGTACATAACTTCTTTATCTGATATTGTTCATTTTTCATTTCGTCCTCACATATGGGACAGAGTCCCCAGCTACCTTCATATCAGGTGGACTCATGGAAGAATATGCCTCAGAACCATTGAACCAATGGATCTTCCCCTGGAGACCACATCCAATTTGTAATGAGTAATTAAGGTATGGTGGTTTGTTCAAGTGGCTGCTGCACAAATTTCATCCATAGATACATTACTCTGAAAAACTGCTGAGGTTGCCATAGCTCAGGCTGAATGAGCCTTTTGGAAGAGCTATACCTGGTCTGTGGTAAATAAATGTAATACAATCAGATAACCATTTTGCTAGAATAACCTTGGATACTGGTCATCCCATTCTGGGACCGGAAAAACAAATGAACAATTGATCTACTTTTCTAAATTCCTTTGTCCTGTGTACTTAAAAATGGAATTGCCTATGAATGTCCAATAAATCCAGTGCATAATCTCGTTTATTAGCAAAGCCGGGGAAGAAGACGGGCAAGTTAATAGTTTGGTTGATAATAGTCTCTGAAACTACTTTAGTTAAAAGGGAAGGGTTGATATGCAAGGAAACCCTGTCTTTATAGAGGCAGACAGGATAGGGCCTGAATTAATGATATTCTTGTAGCCAAAGTAATTGCTACTAGGAAAATTGTTTTGCTGGACAAAAATTTAATGTTACAAAATGCTGCAAGTTCAAAGGGAGGTTGAACAATAAAATGTAGCACAAAATTAAGGTCTCAAGGAGGAGAAAGATCTTTGTGTGGTGGTCTTAGTAACAAAATCCCCTTCAAGAAGGCTTTGCAAAGCTTGTTTGAGATTACGGATGAATTATCATCCTCAATGTGAAAAACAGAGACAGCTGCCAACTGTACTTGATAGTAGAGGCTGCTGCCCCATTTTCAAAAAGATGAGCTAAAATTATAAAACAGAGTGAGCAGGGCAGTGTAAGATCTAAATCATATTGTTAAGACCAGATTACAAATCTCTTCCATTTGCTCCTATGCATTTTCTGACTGGATAGTTTATGGGATGATATGAAAATATAATGGACTAGGGAGGAGAGCATAGGTTGCCTGGCTATAAATGGAATTGGAGGAAACAAGTCGTCAGCTTCAGGTTGGGCAGATTGGAATGAATTATTCCTGATGGTTGCAACAGGAGGTTTGGAGTAGGTTCCAGAACCCATGGTCCTTCCCAAAGGTGAGGCCAAAGAAAGAGGAACCAGATTTGTTGAAGCCAAAAGGTGGAAATGAAGATTACTGTTCTCTTCAACCTGTTTTTTTTCTAGAGAAATTTGGGAATCAAGGGGGTTGAGGGAAAGGCATACAGGAGACTGGGAGGCCAATCATGAGTGAGAGCATCCCTCAAAGTCTCCCAGGTTGGGGGGATCAGGGCAAAGTAGCTGCTCCATTTGTTGTTTAGGGGGAGGCAAAGTGGTTGCAGCAGGGTTGGCCCCATTTGTGGAAAATTTCTTCTGCTACTTCCTGGTTGAGAGGACCACTCTTGATGCATGAGAATGGACATTTTCAACTTGCATGCAATCACAATGGACTTTCCTGGGATGTGCATTGCTATAAGAAACCAGTTGGATGAGATCGCCCATTGCCACATTCTGAGTGCTTATCAACAAAGGGGATATGATCTGGTTCATCCTTGATTGTTTATGTACCAGACCACCAACAAATTGTCTGACTGAATCTCCACTGTCCCCAGAGGAAGAGCAACCTGAAAAGCATGTAATGCTAAGACAGCTGTACTCATCTCTAGGATGTTTATGTGTAAATTGGCCTCATTGTAAGACCAGGTGCCTTGAACAATCTTTCCCAGATAATGCCCCCCCCCCTGACCCTATCAGGGAAACATCTGTCATCACCGTGGCCTGAGGTTGAGGGGGAAGAAAGGGTCAACCATGAGTTACCTGATCGGAATGAATCCACCATGATAGAGCAGTCCTGTAGATGTCTGTGATCATCTGATAAGACATCGGTTGATGGGTAATCAACTAATGTACTGCCAGGAGCTACTGTAGTATTCGTATGTCGAATTTCGCCAGTGGCACTGTGACGTCCCTGCACTGGCCCAGTAATCAAGGAGCCTCAATCCTCATCACTGGCAACAGTGAGGGAAGTACACAATGGGAGGATGACAAGTACACACACAATAAAGCACAATTTCCCTTAAGAGCACACATAGATCACAGTCAGTCTGAGGTTGGTTTTTCCCTCTTTCTCCAGATCCCCAATAAGACTCCCCCCACTGGCACACTTATAGGGTTAAGATCTCAGCTGAGTGGCCAAGCTAAGACCTCCAGCACCCTCTCTGTTCAACCAGTGCTTCGTGTCACTGCCCAAGTAGCCGACACACATACACTTTGAGATTTGATTGATATACAAACACACACACACACACACACACCTGGGAAAGGCTGACACAGGTTTACTAGCTATGCCCCCTTCTGCCCAGACTATAAAGTAGTACCAGCTGCTCTTACTTATCAGCTGCTAGAAGTCCCTTACAAAGGGTGTCCCATCCTACTGTGTAATGTTACTATTATCCAAATGGTAGTTTTGACCAAGACTTGCAAGGCTATTTAGGAGTGGCTTGTACAGCATCACCAAAAACATATGCAAGCACTCTAAGAACTTAAATATGCCTCACAAATATCAGCCACAAAGACAGGTTTAAATATATTTAATAATAAAAGAATGAGACAATACTCGGAAGATAAAAACTGTTATTTAAGAGTTCAGAATCACAGGAAATATTTTAAAACAACATTGCAGGACAGTCTCAAATAAATACAGAAAACATCTAAACTAATCTTTACTATATTCCTATCTATCTCTAAAACAGATACTATGTCTTAAGTCTTACTTACAGACATGTAGGCAGGCATAATGAGTGGATGTTTCTAGGTCCAAGACAAGATACCAAATACCCAGTCGCTCTCTCAGAAATTTCTTAAATTAATAATAAACATTACTGCTGGGTTAGCTTGGATAACATCACTCTTTGTCACTTGACTTCAGTTCCCAGGCTAAACAGATACTAACAGAATTTTAGCATCTCTGTTTGAGAAGTACGTATCTCTCAGAAGTTTGCAGAACATGGAAGTCGTAAAACAATAAAACACTTTTACAGTTGAAACCTGGTATCTGTTTCTGTTTCAAGACAATATAAAAACTTCTAGCTCTAGACATTGTATCTGCTGCTGAACTGAACTGAGAAATAACACAATCGTAAAACACTTTAATTTCAATGTATGTTCCAGCCTCTACTATTAAAACATACATTTGCACAAGTATACAGTTTATCCAGCTTCTACTATTAAATCATACATTGTCATTAGGTATGTAGTTTATATACATTTCTGTTCTTTTCTAGCAAGGTACACTGTGGATACATCCTTGAAGCTCAGTGCTGTACAAACCCTGTTCATCAGTGCTGTACAAACCCTGTTCAACACACACTTCTGCACCAGTAGTTTAATATACACATAACATACAGTTCTCTTACATTTATAAGACAATCATATGAATCATCTTGATATTCACAGATGGCGTATGATTATTTACAAAATTCCAGATAGCGGGGGCTGGCAGTGTCACATGTACCAAGACTATAGCATCTGCCATTAAGCCTAAAGCTTGACAGGTGGCTATCCTTCTGTTCCGAAGTAGCATTTGTGTCTGGCATCTGATCATTAGTACTCTGAATTGTGGTAGTCTTGCAATTATCTGATTTGTGTCCAAAATCGCTCCTATGAATTCCAGTGTTTGAACGGGTATGAAGTGGGATTTTTCATAGTTGATTGTTATGCCTATATCTGTACAAGTCTGGATAACTAAATCCCTTTCCTGAATAAGTAGATGCCTGGTGGGAATGGAAATGAGCCAGTCATCCAAGTAGGGAAACATCCCAGAATTCTTGCCGTTTCAAGTGAGCCGCTAGCACTGCCATGCACTTGGTGAACGCCTTGGGGGCTGTAATGAGACCAAAGGGCAGTGCTCAGAAATGGAAATGACTAGCTCCCATCTGGAAGTGCAAATACCTTCTGTACCGCCTGTCCATTTTTATGTGGTAGTATGCATCCTCGCACATCCAGCCATCCTGTTCGAAGAAAGAAGTATGGACTGTACTGTGACCATTCGGAATGTGTGATGTTGAACCAATTTGTTTAATCTGCTGAGATCCAAAATCGGTCTCCAGTCACATTTTCTTTGGAACTAAAAGAAACTTGAGTAAGTTTGGAATCCTTTTTGATCTGGTGGGACTTCTTGGATGACTATTTTGTACAGCAGTTTCTGAATTTGAATAGATGCCTGATCTCTTTGACCGGGTGGAACATCCGGGATTCTTCTGCTGAGAGGAGGTTCTTGGGAGAATGGAATTAAGTGTCCTCTGGGTATTATCCTCTGCACCCATAAACCATTTGCACCCATAAACCATTTGTTATTTTTAGCCAGGCTCTGCAGTGCAGGATAACCGACCTCCGATTACCACCAGAGACAGGCAACTGGGCCTCCGTTCAGGGGAACTGGAAGGGTCTCCCAAAAAATGGTTCTCTAGACCCTTGGTTTTGTGGGCATCTTCTGCCGTGTGGGCGGTGTCTTCCAGAACAGTTTCCCCACCTACCTCTGGGTTAACTCTGTCCAACTGGGTCTTGGTAAGACCCCTATGACTTTTTGAACCACATTTTGCCACCCGCTCTCTGACCCTTAGGGTTTGGTCTGTTTGGGGAGGAAAAATGTATGCTCACTGCAGAAAGGGTTGTACCCTCCTTCTCACACCTGGATAGTGTGTCTTTAACCTTGGGGCCAAAAAGGGATATTCTGTAAAACAGAGCATTGACGAAAAAAACTTAAAAGGCTCCGTAATGTCACTAAGGTCCATCCAGGCATGCCTTCTCATCGATATGCCAGAACCCGCAGCTCTAATTGTTCCTTCAGCTGTATGAGCGATTAGCCTCATGGAAGAGTTAGCTATAGAATGTAGGGCTGCCAGCTGGGAAGGTATTTTCTCCCAAAATCTCTCAGCTTCTGCTCCTTCAAGAGTATCTACTAGGTCCTTGATCAGATCCCTTTGTAATCTAGTAAAATGGGAAAGGTAGTTCAGTGACCGCAAGGCAAAGGTCACTGAAAAAAAGACTCACTTCCTGTATCCATCCATCGTCCTGGAATCCTTATTCGGAGGATGGATAGTGGAACCTTCTTCTGATAGTTCCTTCTTAGTAGGTGCCCCCACCACCATGGCATCTACTGCAACCCCTTTTGTCCAAAAAGCATTGTTGGCTGAAGGTGTAATAATCTTGCTTGGTCTCCAGGGAGTTGGTTCTATGGCATTTGGGTTCTCCCACACCTGCCGAGAGATCAACTCTATGAGCTCATTGGTGGGCAGAGTGAACCAGGAGGTAGATACTCGGGAACCAAAGGCTGGCCAAGTACACCAACTCCTCAGGAAAAGGATTAATGGACTCCCAGCAACTTCTCTGTTTTAAAATCTCCAAGATGTCTCCAAAGGAGACATCTTCAGGAGGTGACCATGGGGACCCTTCTCCCTCATCAAGTCAGTGTCTTCTGTGGCTGACTCCTCAGTGAAGTCCAGATGTTTCCTCTTATAGGTCCTCTTCCAAGGAACGTCCTCAGTGGGATACTCTGGGGAGGTATCAGAAGAGGCAGGGGTACCCCAGCAGGTATCCAGTGGTCTTAGTTCCCACCATTCTTGTGGAATGTCTTGAGTAGAGGAAGTGCACGGGGGGGGGTGGAACTGGGGATCCAAGGTGGGAGGTGGCTTTCCTAGTTGCAGAGGCAGCTATGGCTCTCTCCAGAGCCCCGAAAGCGGACTGTTCCTGAGCAGGAAGGGAGTCCATCTCCTAGGAGCTATGCTTGTGGGAAGTGGTCACTTCCAGCCACAAAGACAGCCACCCTGGAGATGAAGCCGGCACCAAGTTCATCTGAGCAGAAGCCCTGAGATACAGAGACTCCTCAGAAAGTTTGGGAGTCAACCGCACTCAAGGTCCACCAAGCTCATTGTGGCTTTAGGAGCTTTCTGACTCCGAGAAGGCAGAAGAACCCCCAGCAAGTGTCTGATCTGATGAAAAGGAAATCTTCATATCTGAACAAGATGTCGCGAGATGAATTAGATCCGAGGGCTCTGAAACTTGGGTTGAAGTCAGAGGAGGAACCAAGGGGGAGTGGATGGCTTGGACAACTCTAAGACTGTTTGTGTCAAAGCCGTGGGGGTCTTAGTAATTCCCTGTCTTAGTAAATCCCTAACCCCACAAAATCTTCTGTACCATCCATTCTACATCTGTAATGCTTTTGGTAGAACAGGAAGATGAAGCTGAAGGAGATCCTCGTCTGGTTAAGGAGGAGGACAGAACCCTTGATGGCACTGGATTCACTGAACGGGAGTACAGAGTCCTTGGTAGTGACATTGCAGGTCTGAAAGGGCTGAGTATTATATCCGAGCACAACAGCTACCTATCTTGATTGATTATTCTCGGCCCTGAAGGCAGAGGATCCAATGATGAATCACTCGGAGCCAAAGGTCTGGAAAGAGTTGCGGAGGTTGAGGCTTTACAAGACTTTGATCTCAGCTCTGCGGGGTCAGATGAAGCCAAGGAAGGATTTTTCTTCCCTCTGTCACCAGACTTAAGGGCAAAAGAAGCTGGGCTTGACTGAGCCAACCTAGGTTTTACTGTAGATTTCAGGGAACCACCACAAATGGCCTCATCAAAAGAAGAAGGCAATAACCCCCTAAGAATAAGTTTATTCTTCCACTCAACCAGGGCCCGATGGTTGATGGAATGACATATGGTGCAGTCTTCCTGAAGATGATGTGGGCCCAGGCAATAAACACATTGAGAGTGTGAGTCACTGTAAGGTATTTTGTGACTGCACTTACTACACGTCTTGAAGCCCACGGGCTTAGCTTGTTTCTCAGCTATAACACTGTACAGAAAAGGTTGTGAGTACCAAGTAAAGACTCAAAAAAGCCCCCCCACCCCACAAGTATGAGGGAAACCAATACAGATAAAAAAGAATAGGGAAACATTTTTTTTTTTTTTAGTTAGGGTATAAGAAAGGAAAGGGACTACTGATGACAGCAGCGTAGATACCGCTAGGGTATAAGGGAGGGAAAAGGGAAGGAAATGCAACCTAATAAAAAAAGCAGTTACTTAAGAAAAAGCAGGATGTTAAAGCAATAGAAAAAAAGGTAGAAAATACACTCCTACTACAGTAGAAAAGAAGGACCTAAGAATGTCTTTAAAAAAAATCTAATGATATCACCTGAAAAATTTAAGAGCTAACAGTAGGCCATGTCTTTCATGAAACAGCAAATGAGATCTGAGGTAACAGGTAGAGATGCATTATGGGTAATGGGAGGTGTCAAAGAGCGTTTTGGTTGCCATGAGCTTAGTAATGGCTGATTCGGATACAATGGTTTGAATCAAAACCCATATGTGAGGACGAAATGAAAAATTAACAACATCAGATCAGAAGTTTTTGTATTATTGGAAATCCAAAAGAAGGTTTTCCGGGCCAAATTATGGACTTTTATCATCATTTTGCCTGGTGAAGCTTGGCCTTCTGGACAAACATCAGCAAAAAGAAAGAGGAAATCATAAAATAACCAAGTTCAGTCTTAGGCTAATACATTCATGTTTTGACTACCAGGTGAAAGAATAAGCAGGAAAAAAAAGTCTCAACATTTAGCAATGGTTGGAGAAGCAAACAGGTTATAGATCAGGAAGGCCCATTACAGGGCCAACATCCTGGAAGGGGTTGAACTGAGTGATAATTTGTGAAGAAATAACAGAAAATGTCTGAGCTTGTTGGCAACAGCGTTGGCTATACTGGGAAAACGCGTGGCAAACAGAAAATTATAAGTTAAGGCTATCAACTTCCACAGTCTCATACTTTCCTGGCAACAGGGATATGACTTCATACTGCCCAGTTTGTTGATATATCACATTGTAGTCATATCATCTGAGTGAAGTGCAGAGACTCCTGGAGCACAAAAAAGTTCTGTAAAGTCTGGATCTTAAAAAAGACTGCTTTCATCTCCAGCACTGATAAGAAATCACAACCCCAGTGGCAATCACATCCATTGAACAATCTACCCACTGCCCCAACTTTCTTGAGAGTAGAAACAATGTCAGTGATTGTGGCTCTGGGTATAAAAATGGTTAAAGGACTTCTTTCTTGAAGAAAGAGTGTTGAACTTAAGCTACCGAAAGAAGCAACAAAGACTCACACTAGTGATTACAACTGAATTCTCTGAAGGATCAGAGTGGTATGACCCCTGCTATGAACTCAAAATATCCATTGTAAAATCCTCATGTGTAGTCTCATAAGAGGATCTACGAACACTGTCGCTGCCATAAGTCACAAGACTCAAAAGTTAAAGGCCCAATGATACCTGACTGAGTGAGGAGGGAGGAGGCAGACTGTAAAATATTTCATACCTTGTTTAGAGATAGAGAAATCTACCTTGTTCCTACAGAGATCACACTCTTTATGAACAGAATGACATAAATGGGTTGGAGTTGAGACTTCATTGGACTGACTCTGATTCCCAGGCAAGGGAAGAGCCAAAGCAGTAAAATCATGACCTGAGTAAGACTGCCTCTTGACAATGAGGTTAACAGATTCATATCCTCTTCATTCCCAGATAAATCACAACCACTGCCATGTATTTAATGAATCCCTGGACGATTAAGTGGAAGAAAATGGCAGGAATGTGAACAGCTTGTGAGTGGCCTCTATTCCGAAGTGAAGAAACCTCTGCACAGTTTTGGCAATTCTGAAATGCAGACAGGCATGCTCGAGGTTGAAAAAGCATCCAGGTCTCCTTGGGTAGATAATGAAAGATGGACTGTAGCATACATATGATAAAGAATTCCTTTAAAATTAAGGCCTTCTGACCACTGAGATCTAGGATGGCCTACGGTCCTGTATCTTTATGAGAAACAAAAGGAAACTGGGTTAAACTCTTTGCCCTCATTGGAACAATGACACTACTCTTTTTAGTAAGGAGGTGTTGTACTCTTTCTGCCTATGCCTTCTGATAGAGTGAGGCATTCAGCAATGGCAGAAATAGGTTCTGTGATCTGTACCTTAAGAGCGTGAAATATCCATTTTTAACACATTGTCTTTAAAAGTTTCTTTCGATATATGCATACTTATATAGGGTTTCAAGTCCTAATCTTTTAAATTCGAACAATAAGCTACTCAAAACAACCTTCTCTATTATTTTTATAACAAAAAAGTAAACTTATGAGCCAGTATGACTATGGGTTTCTCCTATTCTCTGTTTCCTTAATGATGGGCTTAACAAATGCATGACTTCAATTTTGAGGAATCTCCTCATACTTAAATGACCTAGTGAATGGTACTGTAATTTCATAAGTGTTCCCACAAAAATACTACTGATTTTGTCTCCTCTCTGTGCTTTGGGACCAGTTTACATAGTACTTTTTTGATATAACCAAATTTAATTTCACTATCTGAACTTACCTAGATGTTACTAGCACAAAGTATCTTCCCTTTATACTGTTGTGTATAAAATTTTTTTTAAGTATATGTACAATCGCTCCTGTTTGAGAATATATTAGTTGATTTGTACGTCTTTATTCCTGTCATACCTACTATATCTATAAAATACTTTCATATTATGTTTGATATCTTTATATTAATTTTCTTCATTTTTTTCTGATCTTGTCTGACTCTATACTTAGTTCATCTGTCCAGTTTGTTTATTTCAGTTTTCAACATTATAGTTAGCCATCATTTCTATTTTTTTTCTCTCTCAAGTACCGTTTTCTTATGGAAATACAGTGGATATATAAAAAGTTTACACACCCCTGTTTCAGACCACAATAAATAATTTCAAAACTTTTCCCACCTTTAATGTGACGTAAAACCTGTACAATTCAATTGAAAAACAAACAGAATTCGTAGTTTATTGGCCGTTTGGGCAGTTTTTCCATCTCTTTCAACTTTCTGGTTTAAAAGCCCGCATTTGCGCTTGTTTCCTGCCTTTTCTGTAACTAGTCTAGTCCAGATACAGATTTGCTGTCTCCAGGACTGTTTGTAAGCTTCTGAGAGGTGCCCTTCAATATTTCCTGGTAGTTCTCTCCTCTCCTGCACTTTTACTAGCTTATTAGTCCAGCATTTTACCATACCAGACATCTTGCAGCAATTATTGTGGCACACAAAAGTGCTACTAGCACTAAACATTCTACAAAGAAACAGCTCCAGTACTTATTATTGTGCCCACCCCTCCAGGCATGTCTAAAGGTCAGTGCACTGTGCTTTCTCCTATTAACCAGGTGGAACTTGGGCATCCTGAGGCAATGCAGCAACTGCCTCATGAACACTGACAACCCTCTCTCCTCTTACCTCCAAACACTCGGAGTTGCAAGTGATGCACTTATATATCCAAACTGGAAGCCACGCACTCTCCAGCCAAGACTGGAATAGCTGGTCAAGAGGAGAAGGTCAACACTTGCACTACACCACATGGAACACATAGTCCCCCCCGCCTAGAACGCACTCCAGCATTGCCTTCACATAAAAACACAAACCACACACCCACCTTCATTGAGGCTCTCAATATAAATCTACCCAAACAGCAGAGACCCCCAAGGGAGAAATGCACTCAACCACCACAACACAACTCTAATCACAAGACACAAAACTCTCCTAAACAGTGTGCCACTTAACCAAAGCCCCTAAGGCAAAACAGCATGCCCAGCACACTAGTCATAGGTGACTCAATAGTGAGGCACATTGATATCCCACTCACTAGGTTGAATAAGGAGAAAGTAACAGTCAGTTGCCTGTCAGGTGCCAGGATCCACCACATAACGCGCGCACTCAGGTCCCTCAACAACAGGTACAAATATGGCTCTGTCATTGTACATGTGGGTGTGAATGACCTGAGCCGTACCTCCCTGGACTACATGAAAACAGACATGGAGGAGCTCTCGGATTATGTAGCCCAGGTGGCTATGACCCTAGCTCTGAGCAGCATCCTACCATCACCCAGAATGATACCACAGTAGAAGCAGAAAATGACTGATTTCAACAACTGGTGTCATTCTAAGGAGACCTGGTATCTGTCTGCCTGGGATGACATGATTGACAGACCTCAATGCTTTGCCAGAGATCGCCTGCATCTGTCCCCTCTGTGTTTCTGGATACTGGCCAAGGCTCTTGGCACCCCTATAATGCCTTTTTTAGGTGGTGTTCCAAAGACGAAATTATCACCATAACAGTTACAAACAAATGCAATCTGAGGGTCATGCTTCTCAACTCTAAAAGTCTAATTCTCAAAATGCACTCACTCGAAGCACTCCTTAAAATGGAGAACATCATCTGTGCTGTAACAGAGACTTGGTTCAAGGCAGCAGAAAGTACCCCTGCACTACCAGGCTATAACTCATTCCACACCTTTCGGCCCCAGAACTTGGACCAAAGCTCCAAAGGCGGTGGTGTTTCCATATTCATAAAGGATGCACACACCTACAGACTGGTCGCCCAACATAACGCATCAGAGATACTTCAGTTGCAGCTAACACTGGGTAGGATAGCAATTCAGGTCGTAGCCTGTTACAGGTCCCCAACCAGGTCCCAAGACTCACACTCCACGTTCTTAAGCACCCTGGAGAACATTAGGGTACAACCTAACACTCTCATATTGGGCGACTTCAACTACCCCTCCATTAACTGGGAAAACTACTCATGTGCCAATACACTTGCTCAACGTTTCCTGGAATTCATTAATTCCAATGTCCTGGACCAGCTCGTTCTTAGCCACACTAGAGGTAGCAGCATCCTTAACCTGGTCATTACTAACATGGGCGACCATTGCTCTACACCAAAAGTCAACTCCTCCCTGGTTAGAGCCGACCACAAACTAATCACCTTGAAAATCCACATCCCTCCCTCCTTCCCACCCCCCCACCCCAACCCACAAAGGAAACCACCATGAAGAATTTCTCCAAAGCTAACTTTGGGTTCCTAAAAACAGAGGTGCCTAACTTCAAGGCACCCATGCAAATGGAGAATAGTTGCATGACTGCAGAATCATATACCAATGCACTGTACGAACATGTACACAAATGCATGAATCTCGCCACATCCAATAGAACCAAGATGCTCTCCTCCAAAAAAAGGAAGCCAATCTGGTGGTCCCCTGCCATAAACTAACTCAACAACAGAAGGAGGAAACTGATGCGGAATAAGGTGAAGTTCCCAACTCTGGAAAATCTCCCTTAACAGTCTCAACAAAAAGTTGAGATCCCTCATCAAATCCTCAAAAGCTAGCTATGCAAACAGAATTGCAGCAGATAGTAAAGACAACCACAAGGCCTTCTATAGTTATGCAAAGAATCTCCATGGCAATACTCACATTTGCTCTGAGCACCAGAGCTGTGGATGAAGGCAAGGTGGTTTATACAGCCTACGTTGAACTAGCCAAAGCCTTTGATACCATTCCCCACTCAGGAATCATGGAAAAACTCACTAAGCTAGGCATCAACCCCTATATCACTAGATGGGTTGCAAACTGGCTCATAGATGGAACCCACAATGTGAAAGTAGCTGACTCCAAGTCAGACTGCCGACCAGTCACAAGTGGAGTCCCACAGGGATCGGTCCTGGGTCCCCTCCTGTTTGGTATCTACTTCTCAAAAGTCCAGGCCAACATGAAGGGACTGTGGCTGACAAAGTTCACAGACAATTGCAAGTTGGGAGCTATTATTAACTCCCTAAGTGATACTGACATCCTACGGAAGACCTCACTGAGACCAATGACTGGTGTCAGAACCATGGCCTTAAGCTCAATGCCAAAAAATGTGTCATCATCCCCTTTGGGAAAAACCCAGTTCCCATGAATCACACCACATCGATGGTAGTCCACTGAACACTGAAGGAGTTATAAGAGATCTGGGAGCACAGGCTGACAGCAACCTCTCTTTTGACCACCACATTGCCACTGTGGTCAGAAAGTCCTTCTATGTGACACATCTCATTACTAAGGGTTTTGCATCCAGGGAGAAAGAGGTCATTGTCTCCCTATACTCTTCCCTCATTAGGCCAATCATCGAGTACAATGTCCCATTTGGCATGTACCTCAGTAAACACCTGCAACAAGTGGAGAGGCCGCAAAAGTACCTCACAAAGAGGATTCAGATTACTGGCTGGTGATCCCCGGGGTGAATATTATACTTCCCATCCACTCATCAAGATTGCTCTTGAAGAGGGCCAGTGAGGTGCTCTGCTTGACATCTATGGGAAGTCTACTCCATAGCATGGGCAGTCTCTGGGTTATGAACCTGTCCGTCTAGGCCTTAAACACTTGTCCTATATGGACAGACTCATAAAACTCCAACTATTTTCTGTCTCATATCGCCTACTTAGAGGCGATCTCTGCTTGACTTACAAAGCCATGTCTGACCCAGCTCTGTTAGAAATGCTACATCTAAAGAAATCCCAATCCCTCCACACCACACCCTACAGAGTCCTCAACCTCATTACCACAATCAACAGAACACGCTGGACAGACAGGTTCATAACCCAGAGACTGCCCATGCTATGGAATAGACTTCCCATAGATGTCAAACAGAGCACCTCACTGGCCCTCTTCAACAGCAATCTTGATGAGTGGATGGGAAATAGAAAATTCACCCCGGGGATCACTCCAGTGGCTCTACTCGACAGAAGCACTGGGAACTAAGGTCGTGTGGCACGATGCCATGGTAATTCTATTGATTAGGCTTGTAAAGGCTCCAGGGCCATTAGCCTAATACACACCTATGAACCTGTTTGGGGAAAAAATATAAAAAATAAAAAATGTACAATACTCTGGTTGCAAAAGTGTGCACAGCTTTAAACTAATACTTTGTTGAAGCACCTTTCTGATTTAACTACAGCATTCAGTCTTCTTAGGTAGGAGTCCATCAGCATAGCACATCTTGACTTGGCAATATTTGCCCACTCTTCCTTGCAAAATTGCTCCAAATCTGTCAGATTGCGAGGGCATCTCTTGTGCACCGCCCTCTTCAGGTCACCCTGCAGATTTTCTATTGGATTTAGGTCTGGGCTCTGGCTGGGCTATTCCAAAACTTTAATTTTCTTCTAGTGAAGCTATTCTTTTGTTGATTTGGATGTATGCTTGGGGTCACTGTCGTGTTGAAAGGTGAAATTCCTCTTCATCTTCTAGCACACGTCTGACGATTTTGGGCCAAAAGTGACTGGTATTTTGCAACTATTCATAATTCCTTCCACCTTGACTAAAGCCCCAGTTCCAGCTGAAGAAAAGCAACCCCAAAGTATGATACTGCCACCACCATTCTTCACCATGGGGATGGTGTTCTTTTGGTGATGTGAAGTGCTGTTTTTATGCCAAAGATACCTTTTGGAATTATGGTAAAAATGTTCAACCTTGGTCTCATCAGACCACAACACATTTTCCCACGTGCTTTTGACCCTTCTCCCAGTATCATCTTCTGTGCAACAACATGCTGATGTCATCCTCTATAAAGTGCACTCTCGCACTAAAGAAGTCAAACTTCATTAGTGGTGCTTGTGTTAAGTACTGTGTCTTCTCATTTGTATAGCTAGATAGGAAGGGAGGGTACTAATCTCACTGGAGTGTGTGTGTGTGTGTGTGTGTGTGTGTGTGTGTGTGTGTGTGTGTGTGTGTGTGTGAGTGTGTGAGTGTGTGAGTGTGTGTGTGTGTGTGTGTGTGTGTGTGTGTGTGTGTGTGTGTGTGTGTGTGTGTGTGTGTGTGTGTGTGTGTGTGTGTGTGTGTGTGTGTGTGTGTAGATAGAGTTGTGTCATTATGACCTTGCATACTGCTGGTCTCAATAAAATAGTAGCCTGTAGAAACTTTTACACTGCAGGGTGAGTCCACATCAATGTCAGACCCTTCTCCCAACTTTTGCTTTTGGAAGACTTGATGTATTGTTTTGCAAATTGTAGCCAGGCCTGGATGTTTTTCTGTCTAAGAAAAGGCTTCCGTCTTGCAACCCTACTCCATAGTCTAGATATATTGTGAATGTGGGAGATTGTTGTCACAAGTCGCACACAACCAGTACTTGCCAGAAATTCTTGTGGCTCCTTCAGTGTTGCTGTAGGTCTCTTGGCAGCCTCCTTGACCAGTTTTCGTCTTGTCTTTTCATCAATTCTGGATGGACGTCTAGTTCTTTGCAATATCACTGATGTCCCATATTTTCTCTACTTTTTGATGACTGTGTTCCATGGTATATCCAATACTGTTGAACATTTTTTGTACCCTTCTCCTGACTTATACCTTTCAACAATGAGATCCCTTTGATGCTCTGTAAGCTCTCTGCGAACCATGGCTTTTGCTGTAGCAAGCAACTGAGTAAATGTCAGGACAGCTGAACTTTATTTGGGGTTAATCAGAATCTCTTTAATTGATGACAGGTATATACCCAAGAAAACAATGCTGTAATTAAATCAAAAGGTGCTTCAGCAAATAATTAGTTTAAGGGTGTGCACACTTATGCAACCAGCATATTGTATGTTTTTTATTTTTTATATTTTTTCCCCAGACAGATTTGTTTGTTTTTTAATTGAGTTGTACTGGTTATAGGTCACATTAAAGAATGGAAACGTTTTGAAATGATTTATTGTGGTCTCATTTTTTTATATCCCAAAAACCTGGCATTTTAACAGGGGTGTGTAAACATTTTATATCCACTGTATACCCCTTGATCACATGTACCTAGATGCTCTTCTTAAACTTTTTTTTTTTTACATTCAATCTCCCGTTTTACAATCTGTCACATTCTTTCTGCCTTCTTTCCAGTGAATGCATCACACCAATTAGTTTCACAAAGCGATTTGTCTCCTTCCGTACATTCTGCTTTAATCTTCAGTGCACTGGTTTATATTGTACTTCGGGAGAATTATCTAACAGTAGGTTAACCTTTACAACCCCATGATCATTTCACATTAAAGGTAGTAAAACATGACATGAAATAACAATTGCCTCCTTAAGTACAAAATCATTATTATTACAGTCAGTTTCTGGCAAATGTAGATCCTCATCTGTTATTGTTTTCCCTCCAGTGCTTCATGCAAGAAATGTATGAATTCCTCTAGGTTGTCACTACTTTTCAATTTGGTAGAATATACACTCCAAGAACTACAATCTGTTCCAGGGCTGTCTTTATTGCTACAGTTACATAATATACAGTATTAGTGTTATCAAAGTCGTAACTAACACAGGTTTCACAGCAATCTTCAATCCCTACCATAACACCTCCATCTGTGTTTTGTTAGAAAAAAAAAGAGAAACACATTTATACCCTGACAGAAAGTACAGTTGTGTACACTTACCATAAATGTAGATGTTCGAGTGTATTCACTGTTGCAGTCCTAACCAATGGGTTATCCGGCTCCCGGTAGCCCTCAATCAGCCAGAATACCAAAGGTAAGTAAAAATTACGTCGGCTGTTGTCGGTTGTAAAGGACATCAGGGCGTCAGATACAAAAGGAGGCAGCTAACATCAGTTCCTCAGTCTTTCTTGCCATAACAGTCAGAAACCCCCATAAAACAAGGCTTAAACCAAAATTAGCCTGTACCTTAGGAAAAGAGAAAAGGGGGAAGGAGGGAGGGAAAGCAGGACTGCAACAGTGAATACACTCGAACATCTACATTTATGGTAAGTGTACACAACTGTACTATGTTCATCGTGTTTCCTAACCAATGGGTTGAGAAAGCCCAGAGAAAAGGGAGGAGGCACAAACAGAATCAAGGATTGGAGAGAATGCCCTGCAGAGCAGCAGTGGCAAACCCTGCCCTGGCTCTTGAAAACAAAGGCAAATTATAATGCTTTGTGAAAGTATGAACAGAAGACCATGTGGCAGCCTTCAAAATGTCTTTAGTAGGGATACCCCTTAAAAAGGCTGCAGAAGTGGAAGCTGCTCTAGTAGAGTGTGTCCTAACCCCTTGAGGAGGAACCTTGCCATGAAAGGAATAACAAAAAGTAATACAATAAGCAATCCATTTAGAAATGGTTTGCTTAGAAACAGCCTTGCCCTGGGCTCCAGGGGCAAAGCTGACCAATAGCTGTGCTGATTTCCGAAGGTCTTTAGTCCTGTCCAGGTAAAGCCACATGTGCAGCTGTAAACCTAAACATGCTGGAGGGATAGGTTCCTGACCCACAGACTCCCCAGACTCTGGGATGCACATCAAGAAAATGTAGGATCCTTTCACCTTTATTTCGAGGATTGGGAAAGAAGGTAGGTTTATAGACTGGTACTAGGCTATCGGCCCTAGGGCCTTTACAAGCATAACCATAACAATTCCTTGGCAATTTCCTTTCTCCCATCCAATTATCAAGGTATCTTTTGAAGACGGCCAAAGAGGCGATTTGCTTGACATGTATGGGCAGTCTATTTCAGAGTCTGGGGAGTTTCTGGGTCAGGAACCTATCCCTCCAGCAAGTTTTGTTTATTGTGATGACAAGGTTTAGATCCCTGGAGCGTGTGGCTCTGAGGGATTGGGATTTCTTTAAGTGTAGCATGTCCAACAGCTCTGGGTTTGACATGGCCTTGTATGTTAAGCAGAGATCGCCTCGGAGTAGACGATATGCGACAGAGTTTTTTAAGGCGGTCAGCATAGGGCATCTGCTTTAGGCCTGTGATTCTTTTAGTGAGGTATTTCTGTGGCCTTTCCAGTTGTTGCAGATGTCGTGGGAGGTACATACCAAATGGGGCGTTGTATTCTATAATGGGTCTAATGAGGGATGAGTACAGTGGGACAATGACCTTTTTTTTTTCTGGATGAAAAGCCCTTAGTGATGAGGTGTGCCACTTAGAAGGATTTCCTGACTGTTGTGGCGATGTGGTTATTGAAGGTGAGACCACTGTCCACCTGTGTCCCTAAGTCTCTTATCACACTTTCATTGTTTAGTGTACTGCCACCTATGTGGTAATTCATGGGTACATGATTTTTCCAAAAGGGGATAACTATACATTTCTTGGCACTGAGCTTGAGCTCATGGCTCTGGCACCAATCATCTGTTTCTGTAAGGCCCTTTTGTAGAGTATTCACATCATTTGGGTATTCAATTATGGCTCCCAGTTTGCAGTCATCTGCAAACTTTGTTAGCCAAAATCCCTTTGTGTTGGTCTGTACTTCAGAGAAGTAGATGCCAAACAAGAGAGGTCCCAGGACCGAACCCTGAGGTACTCCACTTGTCACTTGTCTGGAACTGGATTTGGAGTCAGCTACTTAGGTTCATAGGTTGGTACTAGGCTATCAGCCCTAGGGCCTATATAAGCCTAGCCATAACAATTCCCTGGCTATTTCTTCCCACACTATTTACTTCCCTAGACCCCTGTCTAGAAGGGCGACTGACGTGATCCCCGGGGTGAATTTCCTTTCTCCCATCCAATCGTCAAGGTTCCTTTTGAAGAGGGCCAAAGAAGCACTCTGCTTGACATGTATGGGCAATCTATTCCAGAGTCTGGGGAGTCTGTGGGTCAGGAACCTATCCCTCCAGCATGTTTTGTTTATTGTGATAACAAGGTTTAGATCCCTGGAGCGTGTGGCTCTGAGGGATTGGGATTTCTTTAAGTGCAGCATGTCCAACAGCTCTGGGTTTGACATGGCCTTGTATGTTAAGCAGAGATCACCTCTGAGTAGACGATATGCGACAGAGTACAGCTGGAGTTTTTTAAGGTGGTCACCGTAGGGCATCTGCTTTAGGCCTGTGATTCTTTTAGTGAGGTATTTCTGTGGCCTTTGCAGTTGTTGCAGATGTCTTGAGAGGTACATACCAAACGGGGCGTTGTATTCTATAATGGGTCTAATGAGGGATGAGTACAGTGGGACAATGACCTCCTTTTTTCTGGATGAAAAGCCCTTAGTGATAAGGTGTGCCACATAGAAGGATTTCCTGACTGTTGTATTGATGTGGTTATCGAAGGTGAGACCACTGTCCACCTGTGTCCCTAAGTCTCTTATCACACTTTCGTTGTTTAGTGTACTGCCACCTATATGGTAATTCACGGATACATGTTTTTCCCAAAGGGGATGACTATACATTTCTTGGCATTGAGCTTGAGTCCATGGCTCTGGCACCAAGCATCTGTTTCTGTAAAGCCCTTTTGTAGAGTATCAACATCATTTGGGGATTCAATAATGGCTCCCAGTTTGCAGTCACCTGCGAACTTTGTTATCCAGAGTCCCTTAGTGTTGGCCTGTACTTCAGAGAAGTAGATGCCAAACAACAGCGGTCCCAGGACTGAACCCTGAGGTACTCCACTTGTCACTTTGTCTGGAGCTGGATTTGGAGTCGGCTACTTTTACAGTGTGGATTCCATCAATAAGCCAGTTAGCAACCCATTGGGTGACGTAGGGATTAATGCCCAACTTAGTAAGTTTATCTATGATTCCAGAGTGCGGGATGGTGTCAAAGGCCTTGGCAAGGTCTAGATAGGCTGTGTGGACCACCTTACCCTTGTCCATGGCTCTGGAGACTGATTCGAAGAAGTCAATCAGGTTAAGGAGACAAGATCGGCCCTTCACGAACACAAACTGGGTGGGGTCCAGTGTTTGAAGGTTACCAATGTCTTTGTTTATAAGATCCATGATAATACGCTCCATGGCCTTGCAGATAAGGCTTGTCAGACTGACGGGACGGTAGTTTCTGGGATCCAAGGGGGATTCCCCCCCTTGTGGAATGGGATAACTGTAGCTCTGCGCCGCTCAGTGGGTACAAAACCTGAGGTGAAGCTATGATTAAACATGACACTTAGGTGAGGTTTCAGTTCATATTGTAGTTCATGTAGTACACAGCCCAGGATGTCATCTGGTCCCATGGATGCTGTATTCTTAGCTTTGGAGAGTGCGTTTTTTACCTGTGTGGCCGTTATTACTGGAATTTGGCAATCTTCTGGTATTGAGATGGGCCATTTAGGGGGTGAGAGGGGGGTGAAGTTGGCACTGAATCGATCTGCCAGGATATTGGCAATATCCTTGGGATCAGTATATTTAATGCCATTCTGTTTTAACTCAGAGCAAATCTGAGCATTGCCATTTAGATTCTTGACATAGTTATAGAATGCCTTGTGGTTGTCTTTGGAATAATTGGCAATTTTATTTTCGTAACTAGCTTTGGAGGATTTTATGAGGGATCTCAGTTTCTTACTGAGGCTGGTAAGGAAGTTTTTTGCATCCTGGGATTTTCCTCTTTTCTGCAGCAGTTTCTTCCTTTTGTTGTAAAGTTTGTTTATGGCAGTGGACCACCAGATTGGCTTCCTTTTTTTGGATGAGAGCATCTTGGTTCTGTTTGGGATGGCACGATTCATGCATGAGTGGATGTGTTCGTACAGTGCCTTAGTGTAGGATTCAGCAGTTGAACTTTCGGTTCCCGTCTGCATGGGTGTCATTCTGACTTGAATAGCATGAAGTTGGCTTTGGAGAAGTTTTTTATGGAGGTTTCCTTACTGGGGGGGGTGGGGGTGGGATGTGGATGTTAAGGGTGATTAGCTTATAGTCAGACCTGACTAACGAGGGGGTGACCATAGGTGTGGAGCATCAATTTCCCATGTTGGTAATGATCAGGTCTAGGATATTGGAGCCCCTGGAGGGACTATGGATTAGTTGATCCAGGGTGTTGGAATTTATGTATTCCCAGAACCGTCGGGCAAAGGTGTTGGTACACGAGTAGTTTTCCCAGTTAATGGCAGGATAGTTAAAATCACCCAGTATTAGGGTGTTTGGTTCTATCTTAATATTTTCCAGTATGGTTAGAAAGGTGTAGTGAGAATCTTGGGGTATGGTGGGGGATCTGTAGCAAGCTACAATTTGGATTGCAGTCTTACCTAGTGTTAGTTGCACCTGGAGAATTTCAGACGCATTGTGTTGGGCAACTAGCCTGGTGGTGTGAATATCCTTGGTGAATATTGACACTCCTCCACCTTTAGTGTTTTGGTCCTGTTTTGGTGGCTGAAAAGCGTGGTAAGAGTTGTAGCCTGATATTGCAGGGGTTCTCTCTGGAGCCTTAAACCAGGTCTCAGTTACTGCACAGATATCGATGTTCTCCATTTTTAGGAGTGCCTCGAGAGAGTGATTTTTGAGGTTTAGACTTCTAGTATTGAGTAGCATTACCTTCAGATTTTGCATGCTTGTACCTGTTACGGTGGTGGTTTTGTCCTTTGAACTTTGCCTAAAAAAGGCACTATAGGGGTGGCAAGAGCCTTAGCCAGTAACCTGAATCCCAGGGGTGACAGGTGCAGACCATCTCTGGCAAAGCATCCTGGTCTGTCAATCATGTCATCCCAGGCAGACAGATGCTGGATCCCGTTCGAATGACACCAGAAGCTTAGCCAATTGTTGAAGTCAATCATTTTGTCCTTATATTGTGGCATCTGTCAGTAAGCCAGTTGGCAACCCATTGAGTGACGTAGGGATTAATGCCCAGCTTAGTAAGTTTATCTATGATTCCAGAGCGGGGGATGGTGTCAAAAGCCTTGGCGAGGTCCAGATAGGCTGTGTGGACTGCCTTACCCTCGTCCATGGCTCTGGAGACTTGATTCAAAGAAGTCAATCAAGTTCAGGAGACAAGATTGTCCCTTCACAAATCCAAACTGGATTGCCAATGTCTTTGTTTATAAGTTCCATGATAATACGTTCCATGGCCTTGCAGATCAGGCTCGTCAGACTGATGGGACGGTAGTTCCCGGGATCCAAGGTGAATCCCCCCTTGTGGAGTGGGATAACTGTAGCTGTGCGCCACTCAGTGGGTATGAAGCCTGAGGTGAGAGTATGATTAAACATGACACTTAGGTGAGGTGCCAGTTAATTTCGTAGTTCATGTAGTACACAGCCCGGGATGGCATCTGGTCCCATGGATGCTGCATTCTTAGCTTTGGAGAGTGCGTTTTTTACCTGTGTGGCCATTATTACTGGAATTTGTCAATCTTCCAGTACTGAGGTGGGCCATTTAGGGTGTGAAGTTGGCACTGAATCAATTTGCCAGGATATTGGCAATATCCTTGGGATCAGTATATTTAATGCCATTCTGTTGTAGCTCAGAGCAGATTTGAGCATTGCCATTTAGATTCTTGACATAGTTATAGAATACCTTGTGGTTGTCTTTGGAATCTTTGGCAATTTTATTTTCATAACTAGCTTTGGAGGATTTTATGAGAGATCTTTTCTTACTGAGGCTATTAAGGGAGTTTCTTGCATCCTGGGATTTTCCTCTTTTCTGCAACAGTTTCTTCCTTTTGTTGTAAAGTTTGTTTATGGCAGCGGACCACCAGATTAGCTTCATTTTTTTGGAGGAGAGCATCTTGGTTCTATTTGGGATGGCACAATTCATGCATGAGTGGATGTGCTCGTACAATGCCTTAGTGTAGGACTCAGCAGTCGAATTTTCAATTCCCATCTGCATGGGTGTCATGAAGTTTGTAACTTCTGACTTGAGTAGCATGAAGTTGGCTTTGAAGAAGTTTTTTATGGAGGTTTCCTTACTGGGGGGTGGGATGTGGATGTTAAGGGTGATTAGGTTATGGTCTGACCTAACCAACGAGGGGGTGACCATATGTGTGGTGCATCGATTTCCCATGTTGGTAATGACCAGGTCTAGGATATTGGAGCCCCTGGTGGGACTATGGATTATTTGATCCAGGGCATTGGAATTTATGAATTCCAAGAACCACTGGGCAAAGGTGTTGGTATACGAGTAGTTTTCCCAGTTAATGGCAAGGTAGTTGAAATCACCCAGTATTAGGGTGTTTGGTTGTATATTAATATTTTCCAGTATGTTTAGAAAGGTGTAGTGAGAATCTTGGGGCATGGTGGGGGATCTGTAGCAAGCTACAGTTTGGATTTCAGTCTTACCTAGTGTTAGTTGCACCTGGAGAATTTCAGATGCTTTGTGTTGGGCAACTAACCTGGTGGTGTGAATATCCTTGGTGAATATGGACACTCCTCCACCTTTAGTGTTTCATTCCTGGTTTGGTGGCCGAAAAGTGTGGTAAGAGTTGTAGCCTGGTATTGCAGGGGTGCTCTCTGGAGCCTTGAACCAGGTCTCAGTTACTGCACAGATATCGATGTTCTCCAGTTTTAGGAGTGCTTCGAGAGAGTGCATTTTGAGGTTTAGACTTCTAGCATTGAGTAGCATTACCTTCAAATTTTGCATGCTTGTACCTGTTACGATGGTGGTTTTGTCCTTTGAACTTTGCCTAAAAAAGGCACTATAGGGGTGGCAAGAGTTTGAGCCAGTAATCTGAATCCCAGGGGCGACAGGTGCAGACCATCTCTGGCAAAGCATCGTGGTCTGTCATCCCAGGCAGACAGATACTGGTTCCCCTCTGAATGACACCAGAAGCTTAGCCAATTGTTGAAGTCAATCATTTTGTCCTTATATTGTGGTATCATTCTGGGCGAAGGCAGGATGCTACTCAGGGCTAGGGTCATACCTGCCTGGGCCACATGATCTGAGAGCTCTTCCATGTCTCTTTTCATGTAGTCCAGGGAGGATCGAACCGGAGAACCTCTTAATGTGAGGCGACAATCCTACCGCTGCACCACTGAGCTTTAAGAAGGTGTATGGACTGATTAAGAGTCTGGCTAGAAACCACTTTAGGCATTAAAGAAGGGTTGGTTCTCAGAGAGACCCTATCTGCATGGAGAATAAGAAAAGGCCCCACAGCCATCAAAGCATGCAGCTCCGAAACCTTCCTTGCTGAAGTTATAGCAGGCAGTCTTCCACAAGAGAAACTTTAAATCTGCAGTGGCAGCTGGCTCAAAGGGAGGAAGAGTGAGTTTCTCTAGAACAAAATTAAGATCCCAGGCTGGAGTAGGTGCCCTTCTGGGAGGTTTTAAGTTGCAAGCACCTCTGAGAAACATTTTCATCAGGGGATGAGAGAAAATGAGTTGTTCAAAAGAACAATGAGCAGAAATGGCTGAAGCATGGATCTTGATAGAGGAAAAAGAAAGACCACCCTGAAGCAAATCAGCCAGGTATTCCAGGATCAGAGGAAGGGTAGGCTGAGAAGAAGATTCCCCTATAGCCTGCATCCAATGAGAGAATCTTTCCCATTTGCCAGCGTAGGACTTCCTAGTGCTAGGCCTCCTGGCCTCCCTCAGCACGTCAACAACCTGCTGGGAAAGGGAACAAGAAAAGGATGGAGTCATACAATGAGCCATGCTGCCAAATAAAGAGACTGAAGATGAGGATGTAGAATGTTCCCCCCTTCGTGAACCAAAATATCTGGCTTCAGAGGAAGATGCCAAGGAGGAAATTGGGAGAGACTGTGAAGCAGTGGATACCAATGCTGCTTGGGCCAGTTTGGAGCTATGAGAATAGTCCTTGGTCGTTCGTCCCTGATCTTCAATAATACCCTGGGAAGAAGAGAAAGAGAAGAGAAGGCATAACCTGGCAGCAGTATCCAAGGGAAGGACAGAGCATCCACTTTCCAGGCTCTGCTGTGATGCTATCTGGTGCAAAAAAGAGGTAGAAGATGGTTGTCTGGAAAGGAGAAGAGATCCACTTGAGGAGTGCCCCAGCGTTGAATGATGCTGTAAAAAACTGCTCTGTTTAGCTGCCACTCGTGAGGATCCAGGGTCTGTCTGCTCAACTGGTCTAACACGAAACAATTACCCAATGGGTAGGTCACTTGTAAAATGTAAAAAGGAAACACGAAACAAACTACAATTCCAGCAGCTTCTTTAATCCAGCTCTACACACTAAGCGCTTTCACCATACCTCATGCTCAACTCATCTGCCAAAACATTGAGCCTTCCTGGAAGAAACTGAGCTAGGGGATGCAGGCCCAAGGATGCTGCTATGGACCAAAGACTCATGCTCTGTCTGCACAGGAGGTAAGAATGAGTCCCTCCTTTTGATGCAAAACACTTTTAATTATTTAACTTAGTATTTAATTAGTTACGGCTGAATTCAATTACTCTACTTTGGCACCTTTTTCATTTTAAAACTGTGTATGAAGTTTTTTTCTTTTGTCTGATGAAGTCTTCCAAAGGTGGAAGATGAAAAGTGCTTCACATTAAACGTTTTTGGAGTTATTCTAGCCAGATCGGAGCCTGTGTTGTTTTTTTCATTTTGAAGAGTTTGTTGTTCCAGTTATTTTCAAGTGTTTGTATTTCATGGCTACCAACAATGGTTTGGATTACCCTGTTGAGCTTACTTCCCAGCCGTCATTGCTGCCTGGTTCTGGTGGGAGTGAAACAACTAATCTCACACAAGTGTTACAGTTAATGAATGAAAAGCTTGAGAATTTGTCCACAAAAGTGGACAGTTTATCGCAACCTAGTGCTGCAGTAAGACCAAAGGTCACAGCAGGTTCTGTCACAGGAAAGCAAACATCTGAGTGTTTGGCTTTAGCTAACAGTGCTGTTAACAAAGTTGGAACTGATGGAATGAATTTTGCTGTCAAACACGGCTCGCCTGTAAACAGAGGCAGTGGCGAAGGTCCTATCCATTTAAACTCAACAACCGAGTCCTCCTCGGGGCTTATAGGGCTCCCTAATGTTGCAGAATGGTTAAAAACACAACCGGCTTTTGGATTTAACTGCAAAGATGTCATTAATGAACACTTGGCTGGAGGAGGTGAGTCTTTATCTCTTAAGTTAAAAGAGATTGATCGGAAAATGTTAAAACTAAAAAAGTTACAATTGGAAGTAAATTATTTTGGAGAGTGTAAGAAACAGGGTGTAGTACCGAAAGGTTTGCGATCTTGGCAAAACCCTTTGGGGTTAGAGGCGGGGACAGTGTTTTACAATGAACTTTTAATGTTGTTTGACAAGCATGGTACTGAATTAATGGACATGATGTGCAAACATTATTCTATTTCTATTGAGGATTTAACTAACGAAATCACAGTTTTAAATAATGACATTAAAACACACCCTGAGTTCATAAGGTACCATTATGATTATAAAAGGGTGTTTTCTTCTGTTGACCAACAATTAATCAAGAACACGGAAGTGAAACTCAAGAAACTGAGAAGGGACATCAGTGACTATAAGAATGGGGTTGCATACCCAAAACCACCACCCTCTCAAGGTAAGGGTATATTTGGTCATGCCCTTGCACAATGTATAAAAGTTGTGAACACAGTCAATGGGAATGATCCTGAGGTACCCGTGAGGGTAGGACCAGGAGTCAGTGATCTAGACCTGTTTGAGGGTAGCTGGAGGGACAACATTGCTGACAAGCATCCTGTGACCAATGCGGTTGGCAACAACCACTACAACAGTAACAAAATGAATGATTCTTTTTCCAGCAGGGGCCAGAACCATCCACGGAGATACAAAACGAGGGGGCATGAAGGAAAATCACAAATACAACAGATAACTAACGCACCTGTCATTTTGTTGAATGGTAGTGGTGACTTCAAGGTGTACAATTTTTCAAGTTACACCATTTGCCAGGAGTTGTGTGAACTTTTCAGTAAGGGTTTGACTTTCGTACCTGAGGAACATTTTGACTTACCAGGGGTTTTGATTGATTTGAAATTATATATTCGAAAATTGAACTTGTCTGTAATTTTTGGAGGTATGGGTTACATCAATGATCCTTTAAGAGTGGCTAGTATGTACAACCCACCCGTGTGCCCCACTCTATCTTTGTTCGAGCACATGTGTGAGTCCGATTTGAGGTCTTTACGTATGAGTGCTAGAAAAAATTTTATTAAGAAGATAACTGAGGATGAAGCTGAAGCTTTGAGGTTGGTCAGAGCTTTATCGGTCCGGTTTTTGAAACCGGACAAAGGTGGAGGTTTGGTGATCATGGAAAAAGATTACTATGACAACAGAATGTTTGACGTGTTAGACAGTAAGATCTATGTGAGGTCCAGCCTTAATGAAATGAACATTGCTTATAAAAGAATCTTTTCCTTCCTTAGGGATTTGTTGATAGAAGGGTTGATCAGTGTTGACGTTTATAATTACCTTGTGATTTTGAAGCCAAGAACACCCAATTTGTTTGGTTTACCTAAACTACACAAACACATTGAAAACCCTCCCATGAGGGCTTTGGTGAATGCAAGGTCTTCTATTACATATGCATGCTTTAACTTTGTGGATGACTTATTAAAGAAATATGTAGTGAGAGTGGAACAGATATGCAAAGACTCTTGGGCTTTCTTGAAAAATTTAAATTCCATGACATTTCTTTCTTAACAATAGATGTGGTGGACCTTTATTTCTTTATCCCACATGACATAGGGTTACAATATATCACTAAGAAACTTATTTCTTATGGGGCAGAGAGTGATGAAATACGTTTTTATTCAAGAATTACTGGATGTGATTTTGAACAACAACTATGTCAGTTTTAATGGCAACATCTACAAGCAGGTGGTAGGGGTAGTGATAGGTTGGCCATGTGGGGCAAGTTATGCTAATTTAGTTCTAGCACAGTGGGAACACGAACACATATTTAGTAAAGACATCCATAAGAAAGTAAAGCTTTACAATAGGCTTTTGGACGATATTTTCATCATGTTTCAAGGGAGTGCAGGTGACGCATGTAGATTTGTGGAGGCATTAAACAACAGTACTTCTTTCTTAAGATTCACACACACATACAAGGAGGACACTATTAGTTATTTAGATGTGAAATTGGTAAGGGACACTGTACGCAAAGGCCATTTAGCTAAAATTTTCAGGAAGCCTACGTATTCCAACACGTTGTTGCATTTTTCCAGTTGTCACCCGTTCCATCAGAAGAAATCTGTCCTAAAGGGACAGTTGGTAAGAGTGGCTCGAATGACATCTGAAGACACGTCATTTGACGATGAATGTATCTTGTTGAAGCACATGTTTATGAGTCGTGGTTACCTAGAGTCATTAGTTGATGAGGTGGTAAGAGAGGTTTGTAGTAAGAGACTGTCAGGTATTTTTAATCCCATCCTTACCGTAAAAGAAGGAGATTCAGTTTTGGATGTGGAAGAAGAGTGTGGTGGTACCCAGTACAAGTCCACCACCAGTAGTCGTGGGCTCAACAGGTACAGACTTGGTTTGTTACAAGAAGAGTTTTATTACCCCTTTCACTTTGGAAGCAAAGTTTATTAGTAACATCATTAGAAGAAATTGGCATTTATTGACCTTTGAGAAGGATTTAGTTGAGAAATTAGGTGACGAACAAGTTATTATTTTTAGAAAAGGTAGAAACCTAAAAAGTACTATGGAAAGTACGATTATGAAACCCACTAGAACAGAGGGCACATACAAATGTGAGGCATGTAATCATTGTAAATTAATTTCTACATGGTCTAGTTTCACAGTGAATCAACACATGTTTAAAGCCAGAGGCCGGTACAGTTGTAGTTCTAAATCAGTGGTTTACCTGGCTTCCTGTCAGTCATGTCCGGCTTTTTATATCGGTAAGACTGACAGGAAATTAAAAGAAAGGATTTATGAACACACATATCATATAAGGAAGAAGAGTAGTACCAACGCCCTAGCGAGACACTGTAACATGAACCCTACCCATGCTTTTTTTGTTTAAAGTGATAGATCAGGTAGTGGTTGATGAAAAAGGTGGGCCACATCAGTTACTGTTAGAGAAACGTGAACTTGTTTGGCAGCTTAGGCTGAATTCCTACACCCCCCTGGTTTAAATGAGGTCATATCTTTGACTTGTATTTTGAAGTTGAGAAGTCTATTGAGGTGACACACACAGTATTTCATTTGATGTTAGCAAAAAGTAGCAACTGTTGTTTATTCCTGTTTTTCATCTTGAGTTCCTTTGTACATTTTTATAGTCTAGTATTAAAAATTTGTTTTAAAAATGCTTTAATTTTTTTAACATTTTTAGAACACCAATCCTCTAAGGTCTTAGAACACAGTTTGCTGTATGTATTTGTACTTTTAGGTATTTGATACCCTGTCCATAGTTATTGACATTTTTGCTTCAGACACTGTCACCTCTTGGTGTTGTGATAGTAGTCTGTTGTTATATTTGTACTCATTTTATACTTATTATTATTTTCCTTTCTTCTTTTACACTCCAAGCATTTATTTAAAACTACGTTTTCCTACATTTATGCTTTTCATTCAGTATTTCTGTACTTCATGTTAGAGTACAGTTTTGCATTTTGTTTTTTCTAAAATGAAAGTTTTTAACAGAAGTTTTAAATGAATGATCTTATTTTGCTGACACAAGCTTTTTTAACACAAGAAAAAGGTTTTTGATGCCGAACACTTTTAGTTATTTAACTTAGTATTTAATTAGTTAATTGAATGGTGGTTGAATTCAATTACTGTGCTTTGGCGCCTTTTTCATTTTAAAACGGTGTATGAAGGTTTTTTCTTTTGTCTGATGAAGTCTTCCAAAGATGGAAGACGAAAAGCACTTCACATTAAACGTTTTTGGAGTTATTCTAGCCAGATCGGAGCCTGTGTTGTTTTTTTCGTTTTGAAGAGTTTGTTGTTCCAGTTATTTTCAATGAGTCCCTCCCTGCATGTTGATGTACCACATGACCATGGTGTTGTCTGTCCTGACAAGCAGGGTCCCTGGAGAAAGAAGATGCTTGAAAGTTAGTAAGGCCTGCTGGACTGCAATCAACTACTTTAAATTTATGTGCAGGTGCATCTGATGGGCATTCCTACTTCCCTGTATGCATCTGCCATCCCGGTGAGCTCCCCAGGCATAGTCCGATGTCTCTGTAGTAAGAACTTGAGTGGCCAGGGGTGGGCAAAAATGCATGCCTTTGTTCTACAGACAGGCTGTTGCTCACCATAAAAACTCTGTCCGCAGACATGGAAGTAGAGGATTTATCATGTGTGTGTTGACACCAAGTGTTCTTGAGGTACCATTGCAATTTCCTCATATGCCGTTTTGCATATGGAATCATGAGAATGCAAGAGGCCATGAATCCCAGAGCTTGCAGGTATTTCCTTGCAGGGAGCTGGGACAGGCTTGCCAAGTCCTTGAAGTAAACTGAAAGAGTCGTCTGCTTCTCCTGGGTGAGATATATCATCTGGGTGGCTGTGTTCAGACTCACTCCCAGGAATGTTATCTCCTTGGATGGCACCATTTTTGATTTTTCCATGTTGACAGTGTAACCCAGGGAAGAGAGAAGAGTCTTTACAAATTCTAGATCCTTTAACAGCTGTTCCTGAGAATTTGCTTGAATTGTTGTCCACGTATGGATAAATGTGAATTTTTCTTTGCCTGCAAAAAGCAATGACTGGAGCCAGGCACTTTTTGAAAACTCTGGGAGCAGTAGATAAGCCAAAGGACAGCGCAGATAATTGATAATGTTGCTTGCCCACCCTGAAACGAAGGTATTGCCTGCATCTTTCCCTGACAGGGATGTGCGGATAAGCTTCTTTGAGATCCAACGTTACCAGCCAGGAATCCTTTTCTAACACTGGCAGCAACTGATGCAGAGTGAGCATTTTGAACTTTGGAATTATCAAAAGAAAGAGTTCAGGATGGACAGATCTAGGATAGGACACCAGGTGCCTTCTTTTTTTGGAACTAGGAAAAGTCTGGAATAGAAACCCTGGCCTACCTGCTGATTCTGTTGCTGGAACTGATTCTATTGCTCCCAGATGTAACAGAGACAAAATTTGCTTTTCTACTTCTGCCCTTTGGTTTGGAGGAGCGTCCGGGAATCCTTTGGGTACTGGAAAGGTGTGGAAAGAAAACTTGTGTCCTAGGGATACAGTTCTGAGTACCCATTTGTCATCAGTGATGGTGGCCCAGACATTTGTAAAAAGGGCCAGCCATCCCCCTAAAGGACTCTCCGGGCAGGCAAGAACTGGCAGAAGTTGGACAGAGTCATTGAGAATGTTTAGATTGAGATGCAGGCTTAGAACGTCCCGCCTTGGAAGAAGAAGTCTGCCAACGCTTAGACCTTTGAGGGGTAGCCACCTGTCCCCTAGAAGATTTATAACCTCTAGTCCTAGAATGGCTCAGTCTGCTGGTATCGGGGAACGTCCAACTCTTAGAAGGGTAATTCCTGCTAAAGCAAGGAGGCTGAACTTGCAGAAAGTCTTTAACTGTCTGCATAGACTTGGCCTTGTCTTTCATCTTCTTGAGCACTTCCTCTGCTTTGCTGTCAAAAAGACTGTCCTTATGCAAAGGTACATCTAAAAGCTTAGCCTTGACAGGCTCTGGTAGGGGCTGCTCCCTGAGTCAAGCGTGCCTTCTAATAACAGAGCCAGTAGCTGTAGCCCTACAGGAGACTTCTAGAATGTCAAAACCACAATGTAATGAATGTTTATTTACTAGATTGGCAGACTTCAGCAAATCCTGCATATCCTTACTCTCCACCAACTGAAGCACACATGCTATCCTAGATTTAATAGCTTCCAAGGTGTGCTGCTGCTACTTCAGCATATGAAAAAGACAATTAGTAGACCTAATAGCAAAAGTGGCAGAGGTATAAACCTTTTTACCCCACCTATCTAGGTTCCTAGATTCCCTGTCAGAAGGAACAGGATTTTTGGTAACAGTGGCCTTAACTCCTTTAGGTCCTTGAGAAATAACCTCAGGATCAGCCAACGGATTTCTGAAAAGAAACAAATGAAAATCAGGGACTCTATAGTACCTGTCAGGTTTCCTGGGAGCAGGAGGAACCAAATTTGGAGTCAAGGAATTTTCCAGAAAAACATCATGGAATAGCCAAAGGCTTATGCTGAGGCAAATCCAAAAACTCCCTAATCCTTTTCTTAGAAAGGGGATAATCCTGACTTTCCCATTTAAAATGTTCCCTGAGAGTATTTAAAGTATCACCAAAAGAGAAATCTTCTGGAGGAGAAGCAGAAGGGATGGACTCCTCTGCGTCGGAATCCTCAAAGGGAGAGAAAGCTCGAGAAACTTCTTCTTCATCAACAGAAATTATAGAAGTATCAGAACCTGAAAAGGACAAAGCCTCAGGAGAGACATCCTTACCTCTTTTTGAAGTAGGAGGCTGAGAACCCCTTATAAGAGTCAAAAGGTCATCAGCCATTTTAACCATTTGAGAATGAGGGGAACAAGAGGAAACTGGAGCCTGCTTCTTCACAGGCTTACAACTGTAAGACTTACATGCAAGTCTAAAGGACTCGGGGGGGCTTGGCAACCGCCGAAGTTGCAGCCGAAGTTGTCAGTATGTGCTTGCTGTCTAAAAGAAGAATGGAGGTCTCAGACACCAGAGTCAGCTTCACGGCTCCAGATCCAGCTGAAGAGACAACAGGCAGAAGGCAAAATGGAAGCTGGAGGCCTGGGGGCCTCTGAAATGGTCTCAACCAAGGCCTACGGTTGAAAATCTGCAGGCTGCAGGGGCTGCCACATGACTGACGACCAACCTAACATCATCCGAGGACTTGGCCTTCAGAAACCTGTCGCTGTCCTTAACTTTACACTTCTTGCGGATATCCGAAGCCTGAGGACCAGTGGACACCATACCAGCAAACTTAGGCCAAACTCCAAAATGCTTAGCTAAAAGCTTAGCCCAACGACAAATAGTACGCGGATTAAAGGAAGCACAAAGATCACAATTAGGAATGTCGTGGTCAAGGCCTAAACAAATAATACAATATGAATGAAAATCTCTATGGGGAATCTGCTTTCCATAGGCAAGACAATTATTAACCTTTTCTGACATTCATTAAGGCAAGAAAAGAGAATCCCCAATGGGGTACTTAGCTGTAGTTGACTTCAACTTTGTAGTCGGAAACAAAAAAGTAAACTGCCGACCGGTACTCGTGCAAAAAATGCTTCTGCTTCGGGCTCCGTGGCATGGAAAACTGAGGAAGTGACGTTGGCTGCCTCCTTTTGTATTGGACGCCCTGATGTCCTTTACAACCGACGTCATTTTTACTTAACTTTGGTATTCTGGCCAATTGAGGGCTACCGGGAACCGGATAACCCATTGGTTAGAACTGCAACAGTGAAACACGATGAACATCTGGGTTCCAGTCATTGCTCTTTAACCATGTTTCACAAACAATAACAGCATTAATCTTTTAATCTTTTGTGAACACAATAAATATTCCAATTAATAAAAAAAACATTATTAATCTTCCTAGCACCTAGTAAAAATATTATCCTGTGTTAGTCAAGTCTTCTAATATATCAGCTGTAAAAATAATCTTCCTTTGTCTTGACAAAGTGGAGTCCTTTCGCTCTAAATACAGGTATGCCCAAAATCAGGACTGGATGTTGTACACATTCCAGTTTTTTTAAAATGGACCTTTTTCACATAGGCATTTACTCCCAAATGTTTTTTTCCCCATTTACTATGACCTGTCTCTCCCTTTCATATGTGATTCGTGAAAACTCATCCTCAGTCTAAGCAAGCTATGCTATATAATAGGGCTGTAAGTTCTCTACTAACAGCCACTGAATAAGAGATTGTTTTAACCTACATGAATAAAACACAGCTACATAGTACCTTACATTAAGGCATGCTAAGGCCCTACTCGCATCCTGTACTTCTGTTCCTGGCAAGCAAAACAGTATTTGATGTTCATTATCTGCTCTGAAAAGGTGGGTATCCTTTCCTTTAACAAGGGGATCTGCAATTACTACAGCAACATTTCTGACTAGATTTGAAGACTCTCCCATTTCAAATTCAGTAGTGTCTGACATTTCATTTTCTACCTTAAAAATGAATGACCTTTACTACGAATAGTGTTAATAACATCACTGTTTTTACCACTTACTTCATTTGTGTATCATTGCCATGTTGTCACCTTCAGTCTTTAGCCTCATTTTTATTTTTTTACAGTAATGTTCTTTATCTTTTTTTTTTGTGCAGTAATACTCTATTACCTTCTCTGATGGAAAAAATGGTGTCATGTTCTGTAAACTGAATGTTTTGTGACTGAATGATGTTATCACTCGCTATAACTTGTGTATTATATAAGAAAGCTGTGCCCTTTTGTTTAGCATGTATTCTTTCTGCATTAAAGACATTTATCAATTCATTTTTCTTCCTAGCTACTTGTTGTGAGATTCTCACATTATTTCATTTTCTTCTACATGCTATGAATCCTCAGACTGCTATGTGTATGTACTGAATTTCAAAGTTGCCATCTGTAGCATTATATTTAACAGGCATTGAGTTAACTTTACTAGCAGAGGGCAATTTCCTTCCTAAATGTGTTCTACCTGTACTTTACCTAGTATTATTTATCTCATCAGCACAGTCATTAATTTATATAAAAACAGTTTTCCAAGCTGTGCCAGCTGCACAAGTACAATCATCTTAAGTCAAGCTTTACTATCAACAACAGTTAGTTGAGATTTACTATCAACAACAGTAAGCAAATCATCCAGAGTTTGACATGAGGAACACAAGTCTCCAATGTATTTTTATTTATGTTACTTCTTTTGACGTCGATCTTAGCCAAGGAGCTAGCAGTGGTTTTAATAAAAAAAAGTCATGCTGTTTATAAGTACTTTATATTTATTATATCTAAATTTAGTTCTGAATGAATGATATTGTATTTAAATTTGTCAAAGACTTTTGTAGGTAAGTACTACTATTAACATTCTGACCTTTTCTCTTGCAAAAAGAAATGATTACGGTAATTATAAAAAGCATCTAGGTTATCATCGGAAGGTTATCTATCCCACTGTGTGAGAAATGATACACAATTTCAGTTTATTTCTTTTCTAGTAGTTTGAGGCATTAATTTCCAGATCATGATCAGCATCTAAATACATGATTTCATGACATAACAGTCTAATTAAATTTTTGGTATGTATTATTTGGTCCCACACAATATATAATGCTAAATCTGACTATTTGTTGAACTTCCTCAACTTTCTGATTGAGGGGTGTTGCTAAACACTTGACTGAATAGTATATTTGTTTTGAGTTCCAATGCTCAGGTTTAACAACAAACCAGAGGTTAAAACATCTTGAGCTATCTTTTAAATCCACATTCTTTAATTGTAACCAATGAAAATAATGCTCTAGAATTTGAGTTTAGTACTCAGACTATAGAGGGTTATGACTGGGATTTTCAAATCGTAACGTACTTACCTATTTGAGTAATGAATGTCAAAATTTCACCTCAACAGTGAAGCATGAGATGTGAATTTTGACATCCATTTTGAGAACTGATAGCCTTTGGTAGACAGGAGTGGAGAAACCCAGTCATAAGAGTTTGCAGTACATGGAGCTTCAGCTGGTCCAATGTACAGTGGGTTAGAGGGGGAAAAAGGTGTAGGGCAGTAAAATGTGAAACAGTTTATATAGCTGTAAGACACTTAAAGATGCAACAAAGTCAGAGGCCAGATGAGAATTCCACCTCTGTTCAAGCAATAGCTTTACAAAGCAGGCATTTCACTCAACCATGCCCTTTTTCATGTCTGGAAGTGTGACAAGTATTACAGCTTTTAAAGCTGTTAAAAAGTCAGACTGTTTTATTGTGGCTGCCATGTGCGCTCTACCACAAAACCAGAAGACTACAGCTTCTAAATATGCATAACCTAGAGAGTAATGATCGAATCTACAATCATAAGCATGCTATTGTGTGTTCAAAAAAATGGATGCGAAGAAGTTTATCTTGAGTTTTATCTATTCCATGTACTTCCAGTTATAAAAGAAGAAAAAAAAAATCAAAGAAAAAAAAACAAAAGAAAACAAAGTGCTTTACTGGCTTTGAAAGCCAGTAAAGCACTTAATGGGTGCTTTGGATAGACAGCAAATAATATAACTGGAGGAACAAGTCAGGGGCAGTTTGTAAATACTGGTCTTATTTAAAGTAGTGACTTACAGATTCATGTCTGGAAAGTTTCACTAACAGAAAATACGAGGCATCAGGAACAGCTGAGAGCAAAGTAACATTTTGTGAGACCTGTCAGCTGACTGTAACAGTGCCTAGTATAAGTGTAACAATTGCCGCACACCTCTGAAAGTTCTGTTACAGTCAGTTCTCATCCTGTAGAAGCAAGTTATAGATTTTTTTTCTCAGTTTTAAAGTATAATCATGGCTCTCCATGCACTACAAAAAAATGTTATGTACATCTATGATGTAACAGAAGTGCATTACAAGCTCATCTTTTTGCCAGTCAGACAGTAACTGGCACACTCCGTGTACTTCACTGTTAGGGCTTCAGTGTGCTGTTGGTAGACGTAGTACGTTGTTCTGTCAGCTTAGCCTTTTTTCAGCTTCATACACATCCTGCAATGTTTGAAATTTCTGTTCAAACAAATAAGCTGAAACTGTTAACTGTCTCATCCATCCACAACCCCTTTTTCCCATTTGTGCCCATGGGGGTTAGGGTGCCACTTTATCGGTGATAATCATCTATAGCTAAAGTTTACACTACTGGGTGCCTAGCCAGACTACGGCAATAATGTATTACCGCAAATGGGGGTTCCTTTTCACTTCTACTTGTGTTGAAACAAAGTCTCTTTTGGCAATTAGATGAAGATTGACAAGAAGAGTTTGCATTTAGCAGGCACTCAGCACTGCAATGAAATGGTTTCCTGTTTTGTACCCAGTCACACTGTCTTCATTACCAGACCAAGAAGAGCTACAACCCCATCCCAAACCAGTTCACTACTTTTGGTGTGACTTGTTGCATAATCCAAGTTTCTTTCCCTAGCTGCTGCAATGAAAAATGGGTGTATTAGAACAATTCTCACAGTCAGATGTATTTTTTCCTGTCACAAAAGAATCACCTCCCTGTTCAGCTGAGGCATCCTTACTAATGGTTTCAGAATAAATTCCAGATGTTGTCCCATGACAATTATCATTCTTATATTTGTAGTAACTACCAAAGTAGATGAAAAACAATGCAGTTTTTACTTGCAAGTATATCGTACTTTGTTTACTAGTAACTATTTGTTGGCTTTTCTCTTTTTTTTTTTTTCAAAAGGCACAATTACAATAATGGATTCTCCCAAAAATGACTTCTTTTTAAAGGGCAACACATTCCCTTTCACCAGGGTGAACTTTCCTCCCTTTACAATGATCCCCATATTTTCACATATTAAGTGAAAGCATAACTTAGCAGTTTCTTCTCCTCTCCTTGTTCAGTGTGTTGTGTCTTAATGAAATCTCATGATACTTTCATTAGGAATTTGTCTACCATATCTTGTCTCATTTTTGTCTCTCCGATCTGAAACTCTGCTTGACAAGGAAGACACATCACAAGGTACCTAAAGTCCTTATTTATTGCTTCATATCCAGTGAAGTCATAAAGATAGCCAAACTCTTTGATTCTGTGCTGTCATACAAAGCTGCATTATGTCCCTTCCCTCGGAGCCATAAACCTATGAAACCTTTTGCAGCTCGAAGGTGAATAAACCTGATAATTTCCAAGAGCAATGTCACTAACTAGCTGAGATTTGCAAGTCAGGAAATGAGACACTCTGGGAGAAACGGGATCTGAAACTAACAAAATATCTCCTTTTAAAAATACTAAGTTCTCAGTTGTTTCTTTATCTTTCTGTGAGGACTTTTTGCAGATGGTCCAATACATATGTAGAAAAGAAATATGAAAGAGTCACTACAAAAAAGTCACTGTTTGTGTTTCAATGTTTAGTACTGAATCTCCATGGCTGGGCTTAGTGCTGGCAAGAAAGCAACCTGGCACATCGTCTGGTCCCATGAATGTTCCCAGCCTTGAAAAGTACCCTCAGGACTTGCTCTGAGGTGATATAACAGGGATGTGGGAATGTTAATACATGGGAAACTTGTTTGGCGGGATGAGGTTAGAGCCAAATTTTTCAGCTAATACCTTGGCTATGTCTGCTGGGACTGAAAGTGTGTATTGTTTGGTATTAGCTAACTGCAGTGCTGGGTATTGTTTCTAAGGTTTCTGGCACCGATCTAAAAGGCCTTGTGCTTGTCCGTAAATAGCTAGCAATTTTCAGTTCATACTTAGGAGAGTTTAATTTTGCTTCTAGGTTCTTTGTTTATCCTTCAGACTTCAGCTTTAGAGATTGGAATATTTAGTTTATTCTTACAGATGGCCTTCATGGTCCCATGCCACGTTGTGACCGTTAACTTTACATCACTTTTCAGAAAGATTTTTCTATCATGTATACAGTAGCCATGGAGAATCCATGTTGCTAGTAACATACCACATGCCCCAAAAACGTCTACAGCAACCAAATTCAATCATTCTTTATGAATGAATATTATAATTTGGTTACAGAGAATGAATTCATGCTTTTTTGAAATGGTGAAGTTGACAGGCTGCACCAGTCATAAGAACTAGTAACATAGCAGCATACTATTCATACTTCTCAACTGTCCAGATTTTCACAAAATGTCCAGATTTTTGCCACATATTTTTGATCTGTTCCTCATAAAATCTGTGGTTTTCTGGCAAATCATTTGGGTTAGATGGCACAAGATAATAATAAACATTTTGAGTTTCAGACTTTATATGTTTCAGAAAAACGCATGCTAATGGAAAACATTTCACTCTAGCAAATCTCTATGTTTATATGAGCAATATTTAAAATCAGTCCCTATTTTTGAGACTTTGTCTTCCATTTATTTTTGGCTTTGTCCAACTATCTTGTGCTAAGAGTTTGGGAAGTACAGTACTATAACACCTGCACTAATTAATAACCTAGTACCTTATCTAACAAAAGATCAGTTGCTGCATAATGCCATATAGAACAGGATATCTAAAATGTCACAATTTAGCAACTCATCTTGGTAATGATTCAAGAGGGATTTACTGACAACATAGTAAAATAAAATACTAACTTGTGGTATCCAGCAAGTGAGAAAAACTGAGCAATTCCCATGTTACAGAAGACAGTGAAATCTAGTTGCACTTATGTGACAGAAGAAATTAGATGCATTAAAAATTAGTCAGCAGTACAACATGGGAACTCACCTGACTGTCTCACTACATGGCCAGCATAGCTTACACCAGCAACTGAAAACTGTTGTCCCTGTAGCAAGCAATAAATAACACTGTCTTCTGAAGGAACATTTCTGGCAATGTGATAGCACTGTGGATAAACTGTGTTCTTAAACCAAAAAAATAATCTTTTATCTACACGGTGAATATCTGAAGGGCAATATTCCAGCTGAAGTAATAGGAATCTGCAAAGCTTTGTGGATGACTGGAGACATTATCTGGGTTACTTCCACACCAGCACATGGGCTTTCCTTTGTAACAATCCAGCTCCATAGTACCATCATGTAGAAAGTAAAAAATGAAGACACTAAATACTGTAGGACTTTCTTCTGAGAACGGGAATGCTGTAACAGAATGTACCATTCCTACAGGTCTTGGAAATGGTCCAGTAACCTGGATGGAGCTAATATGCTGCTGTGGTCTCACATTCACTGTTTACACTACTCCATCTGTCATGTTTTTCACTTCAAATTTGAGTTCACCAGCACTGGCATTCCTTTACACTATTTTTGACAGGCACACACTTGTACATAGTATTACAGATTAGTTAAACAGACTACTGTTAAGAAACTTGGGACCATAATGAACATTACTGTGATTTTTAGGTCAGCAAAGGTATGTATGCACTGCATGGTAGACAAAATGCCTCAGCAAACATAATGACAAACTGCAGGCTTGGCTATGACACCCGATCTAATGGCAAAGAACAGAGAATATGATACAAGCAGTTTAGTAACTCAAGGCTGCTAAAAAAACCCTAACTAGAAATATAATTCCAACATGTTAAACCACAAAACATGCAGCTCTAAAATATATTTTCAAACTCTTGCCCAGAAATATCAATCCAGCATCAGTTAAAATGCAAAATATATAGTAGCTCTGAAGTGATGCAGTGAAGTATATTTTCAAACCAGAGTTGCATTTACTTTGAATAAATATACTTCTAAGAAAGTGTCACAATTCAAAACATGGCTGTAACTACAGTATTCATAAAGTAATCATGCACAGCTGCATAGTAAGGACATGGCCATGCTACATTGAAAAGAACGGCATAAAAACCATAACAGTTAACCATCTGTGTACAGTATATACCTTACTGCAACTGTTACAGAAACAGTATTTCTGTTACATTTCTGTTTTGCATTATTATACTTTATTACATGCAGCAAAATGTGGATAGTTGTTCACAAACCTTCCTGTATTAACTTAATTTAACTTTCATTCTCAGATGTTTAAATGTCAAAAGGACAGCAAAGGTTACTATGTTGCTTCTACATAAAAGTAAGGTAGGAAATTGCACAATAACTGTGACTAATGAATCATATTTAATTTAAATATTTTTTAAATAATATTTTAGTGCTTTAATTCCTGCAATATGTTAAATACTAGGCTGGCTACATTAAGTATAAGGATAAAATTATGGCCTAAATTACCTTGGTCCAACTAGTGGCATGGACACTGGAGCAAGTGGCCATGGAAGGATGAAAGTCAGTTGCAGACACCAGTTTTCCCTTCCTGATCTTCAAAAGGGATGTCTCTGAAATTTACTCAAAGGTTGGGCATACCCTTTTTGTACCCTGTCTTCTGGCTCTTTCATAAATTTCCAGCTTCCTTGATTGGTGTGTATATGCCCCTTTGACCTGCACTGAAATCTTAGCACAAGCTAAGAGCGAGCAATATATGCCCGAAAGATCATCAATGCCTAAAAAATCATCAGTTCATGATTCAAATTCAAATATCAGGTTACATTTGCAATAAAACCTAATACTAACAAGGCTGTACAATTCTGAACTTGTAATTTACTGAAAGCTCTGCTACCATGACACCAGCTGTAGCATCTTAAACAAGGGAAACAGAAGGTGGAAACAAATGCCATCTGCAGAAAGCCCTTTTGAAGATCAACAATATGGTGAGAACTCAAACACCTGTTACATCTTACATCAAAGGGCCCTCTACAATACGTGGAACATTTTGGCATAAGAATCATAAACAGGGACACAAAAATTCTAAAGGGAGGCAGAAATCCAAAAAGACAGAAGAAAGACTTCAGTATAAAATGACAGGGGGCACAGCTTCATTAGAAGCATCCTTCTCCTAGGCTCTTCTGTGAATATTATTCTAACTGCCCTGAAGGGCCATTTTAAGCCTAGCCAATAAATCAAGGTTAGAATCAAACCTTATATCTTGTGCCTATGAAGTAAAGATCGTAGCCATTATGTCAAAGCTCTAAGTTATATTGTTCGGTAAAGCCACGAATGTGCAACACAGTTGTCGTGGTGCATGTAGGAGCAGCCTCTGCTCAGTTTAATGTTTTTTCACCACACTGAGTATTGCAGTGCTTCTAAGAAAAAGAAAAAATCAACCAACAATTCATCTGCATTGGGTTTGTTGGCAGCCACAAACCTATGCTTTAAAGAAACAAAGATAGTGAACAAAGTGATCCATCTTTCGTTCCTTCCTTCCATCCACACTCACAGAACATGACAATTAAAAATGTAAATATTATGTACATACAGGCATAGAGCAAATATTTATTCCTATTAGCAGCCAGAAAAAAAATGGGAGAGGACTGGATTGACTGTGTAACAGTTTAGAGACCATTTTGTGGAATTTCCTGAATAACATTTAATCCTTCTACAAAGTAAGGAGTTTAGAAATCTGCTGAAATTAGATAATCTGTGAAAGTAGAGTACCTTACAGAATAGGAACATAAGGTAGGGTGAACTGCACAGTTCAAAAGACATATGTCACAACAGACTGATTGTGAAACGAGATTTGAAGGGGCAGAGAGAAAGCATTTCCTTATCACACTTGCTATGTCACAGTCTTGGATTCCATCAAATAAGACTTGTCAAAACGGCAAAGATATGTACCTTTGATATGGAATAACTGACACCTAGATCAAAAATATGCCGGAGAAATGATGGTCAAACCTGAAAATTCAAATAATGAGGTGGAAAAGGATACCTCTCAGCCAAGAGCCCCAGATGGAGTAATCTTTTTCTTTTTGCTTTGCACATGTGCTAGTTAAAAGGCTTCTCGGCAGCCCGTAAGACCTCTGACATTTCCCTAAAAGCTTTCACTGGATGTAAAGGGATCATTTCAGCAGCCTCATTTTAAAGATGTAATCACTGTGACATAGTTTCATTGCTTGCAGTGGTCAGACTGGAATAACTACCAGTTCCATCTCTTCTAGGCCACAACAGTCTTAAAAGAATGAGTCTTTGCTTTCCATTTAGAATTTCATCAATGGGTAATTTATACAGAGAATATACAAATAAATCATCCTGTACTCTCATTGCATCAAGAATGATCTGCAGCCCATCTATGGTTTCTTGCTGATAAAAGAAGCAAGCCTTGCATACAGCAGCAGAATTCCCTAGAACACTGTGCAGGTTGACTTCAGGAGGGTCACACTTTCAGATCACAGGCTGAACAACATTCCCAAGAACAAAACTTCAAAAAAGGGTAGAAATGACTGCATCCACTAGGATGTTCATTCGCTGGAAAGTGAGCTGTCACCACAAAGATTCTATTCCACAGTCAGACTGCTGCCTTGCACAATGGATAAGATAAGGACACAGAAGATTCTAGAGAGACTGGCTCATTCCTCAATTTCACTGCTTCAGTGTTTACAGGAAGTGAACAGAATTACTCTACAGTAACTAGACCTAATTTTAGACCTAGAAACATGGTACAGAAGACCCTAGTCCTTACTCATTTTAAAGATCTACCTAGAAATAAAGGAAGCTGCCAACCTTTCCTAGGGTCTCTCACACTTCATGCTCTTTTCATAAAATACTTAAAAAAATGAGTGGGATGAAGATCTTGCCCTCTTTTCATGTTCTTGTCTGGGATTGAGACTACTCCTAATGTCAATAAGGTTGTCAGCAGTACACATGCTGCACCCATCACCACACATCACAAAGCAGTCAAGATAGACCGCTACTCACTGATACTGAGGCACGTGCATATAAACTTCCTAAACCAACCAAGACCCTAGACTTAGAGAGTGAGACACACTGAAGTCCCTCTCACCAGGCTAAGTAAGGGAAAGTTTTAGTCAGTTGCTTATCAGGGATTTGCACTCAGGTCATTGCACCACAATTACCCAGTATGACTCAGTCATAGTCCCAAGTGGTAAATGCTGTTCCTAGACTATATGAAGAGAGACATATAGCTTAATATGTGTCTCAGGCTGGTATGAGCTCTACATTGAGCAGCATTTTACCTTTAAGGTTGATGCCAAAATATCACTTAATAAAAGATGAAATAATATAATAATTGGCTTAGTCATATTCTGTTAGCTCATTCTAACCTCTAGGTTTTCAAATATTAGCTAAAGCATTTCTTCCCCCAGTTGCCTTTTTTTTTAATGCCAAATTGTACTTCTGACACATTGTAAATAAAAAAAGAAAATCTAAAAAAAAGGTGTCTCTCATGCTTAACATAGGTGCCAAAGAGATGACCTAGGAAACCCATACCATGATCATTTAAACCTGGTGTAAACATTGCATCCAAGCCAGTACCATTTCATTTTTTATTACGTGATATTTTCCTATACAACATCAAACGCACATGCCCAGAGATTCCTGGATTTTGTAAACAAAAGTCGGAGACCAAATAGTATATATACCAACCAGTGCAACCACTCTGGATCTGGTCCTCACTAATATGGGAAAGTGCTGCACACCCTCTAATACTAATGCCTTTCCCTGGTGGTAACCAGACCACAAAAAATGGAAGTAAAAAAAAAAAAATAAACCTGACCCCCCAGAAATATTCAGGAATATTATACAGGCTAACTTGGTATTTAATATAAAATGTGGTAAGATTTGATAGGGCTCTTATAAACCCAGCATATTATACATGACATATATATGTATATATATATATATATACAATATATATATATATATATATATATATATATATATATATATTTACTTATGAGTTTAGCTGTTTTAAAATGTTTATAATTGAGTTAGTAGTTTATATCTAGTTTATATAGTTTTGACCGCTTTTGACATTTAATTTCAGAAGTCAAGTTTTGTCAGTGGGCTCTGGCTGATTTACAAAATTTGACTACAAATACAAATATATACATATATATATATATATATATATATATATATATATATATATATATACTTTTTTCATCACATGTATACAGTGGTGTGCTTTGCTGCTAACTCAAAGTATGGCATCTAAGTCCAAAGGAAGTCATTGTTCCACTGTATTCGCATTCATCAAACCTATCCTAGAGTACAACCCTGCCCTGGTATATACTCCCAACCAAGTATGTCCAACAAGTGGAACAGACAGAGGTTCCTCATTGTGTTTGAGTTTTTGAGGGGGAGATCTATGCCTAGGCATTAGCAGACCCCAGACCCTGACTCTGCTCTATCCACAAACAAAATAGTACCAGATTTACCCATTCTAAAGACTTAAAAACCTTAAAATATTAATCCTTCCTAAAGAGATAAAAGTGGATAGATAAGAGACTACCTATGTAACAGGCTCCCTATCATCGTGGCTGGAACACGCTCCCTATCAATGTAATCCCTAGTCTTGGGTATATATACCTTTAAATTCATGATTGATTAGTGATGTCTCTGATTTTAAACAAGTATTTAAATGCTATTGATTGAGTTTTTGTTTCTGATGAAGTCTCACTTTTGAGATGAAAGGCTCAAAAGGTTTAAAAAAGTGTTCTGTATATGGTTGTTAGCCTAGGCCTTTCAGATTGTCCTGATTTGTTTATTAGATTTTTTATTAGTTTTATTTATAGTTTTAGTTTGTTTTTTGATTTAATGGAAATCTGTTAATAGGTGGTATAAGAAGGCTGTACCCAAATGTTTTGCTCATTATAATAATGTTGGCACTCGTATTGCTGAGTGCCAACAAACTGAAAAAAAAAAACTGAAAATCCAAGAAAAGTGCGAAACTCAAACATCTGTCTAACCCTTTAAACTTCTTTTTTCAAGGATGGCAATCCCCCAATGAGGTGCGTTTAAACTTGGTATATACCAACTTGGAAATCACCATACATCTGAAAAAAGGAAATATTCCAAGGAAATGCCAGTCTTGGACTTGGTGTATGTAAGTCCATTTTTTTGGCTATTAAGTCTACATGTTTTGGGAGTCGCTGTAGTGCGTTCCAACATTTCAAACAGCTACCACCTGACACATACTTCTCGGACATACAGCAATATTTCACTTCTGTCAGTCTTTAGTCAAAGACTTAACTACTTAACATTTGAAAACAGACTGGCACTTAATCAAATCATTTTTCACAGCATAACCTGGTAGCTAACTGTTCATACTGTTAACATTTTCAAAGACATATTTTAGCTATAAAGTTCTGATCTGTACTGAAGACCTTTATGTTTAAAAGGTTGTCACTGTTATGTACTATTCCATATTTATTCTTTTGACATAGTTGTTAAAATGCTATTATGTACGCCATTCAAAATCAATACAAATATTTAAAAAAGCAAAAATAATGACAAAAAGTTACATGACACAATGATATCAAAATGCACAGTCAATGAAACTGATACATTTATCGAGACAGGTTTACAATACTTTAATTGTCGTTATGGACATCATTCACTTGAAAATGGTAATAAGCTAAATGGATCTATACTTCACTGACTTTGAAAGACATTTTGAGATAGTACTTCATGATAGATTACTAGTCAAACTGCAAAGCATGGGTATTGGAAAAGGTCCAAGTTCATAACTTACTAACAATTTTAAAACCACCTTCAGTGTTATTTATGGAACATACACCTTGGACATGGTGACCTTTAAAGTTGGTGTCTCTGTGGGATATGTGCTAGGAACCACTGTTGATTGAACTTGGATCATCTGGGCTGTAGGAAAAGCAACATTCTCATGCTTTGTTTTAATGATAATGCATTAGGCCAACTATCATTGATACACACTACTGCCCTTCAGTTTTTCATAACTTTGTTCAAGAAAGCACATCTGATGAAGCTGTATTACTGAATAAAATGAAAGTGCTTATCAACAAATTTTGGATTGTTGGAGTTGGTTTGTCGGGATCTCTGCAGCCTTGCATGTGTGTGGTTTTATCAATTTTTTTTGTTTTTGTACTTGGTTTGTTTAATGTCTGTTTTTTTCTCTTGTTTAAGTGAAATGTGTTTTGAATACCATTCACCAAGGTTACACTTGGCAGTCTGAGGAAATTCCTCTTTTCCAAGGGGGGTGCATTCCTCGTCTACCAGCCTGCCAGATCAGACTAGAGCATCCAGGTGTTCATCATATGCTGTCTCAAGGACCGACAGAACCCTTTCCATCTTCCCAAGAGGGAAAGGATTTCTATTCAAGGATGTTCCTAGTGCCAAAGAAAGAAAATGCTTAGAGACCAGTTCTGGATCTTTCCTTCTTAAATCTGTTTGTGATAATACCCTAATTCATAATTATGTCACTTCACAAAAAGTTACCTCTTTTTCCTCTTTCAAGTTTCCTAGTAATACTAGACTTATAAGATGTTTCTCATCACATCCACATTCATCCAGACTTCAGATGTTTCTTAAGGGTTTGTATGTCTGGATCACATTATCAGTCCTCTACTTTAAGCTTTGGACTTTCCACTGCACCATGAGTGCTTACAAATTGTCTGTCTACAATTACATCTCATTGTAGGCCATATGGTATCCACATTTTTCCATATTTAGATGGCTTGCTTATCTTTGCAGCATCTTTTTCAAAGCATCAGTAATCTCTCCCTCTCTTGGGTGACAGATCTCTTACACAAACTGGAATTCCAAGAGAACAGTCAAAAGTCTTTCTTGACTCCCTCACATAGGATTTTGTTCTTGGGAATTCAATTAGACATCTCTGCTCACACAGCATTTCTTCCACAGGAAAAAATAGATCCTTATTTAGATCTGTTTCTAAGGTTTTCCACTCAAACTTTGGTCACCATAAGGGAATAACTCAGGATTTTGGGTCTCACAGCATCTATGATTCTCCTGATACTCATAGCAAGACTCCACATTAGAAAGATACAATGGTATCCGAGATCTCTTTTGTCCATGCATCAACACTATTTATCTTTTCAAATCTCAGTGGTGGGGCTCGTCAGAAGAAAAATCTTTTGGTGAGACAAAGTACAGTTTTGTACCTACCATAAATGTAGATGTTCGAGTGTTCACCCTGCTGCAGTCATCACACTTGGGTTATCCTGTCGTCAGGCGGTCCCGCAGTCAGCCGGAATTCCAAAGTCTTGGTCCGGCGTCGGTTGCTGTCGCCTCTTCCCTGACGTCAGTGCGCCAGGGGTATATATAATGCAACCAACGCCATTTTCTTCAGTTTTTCTTGCCCCAGATGTCAGGTGCCCCCAAAAAGGTGGTCAGAATTAGTACCAAATGGAGTGAACACTGCACAAACACAAAATCCCTTCAGCTATAAGCAAATACATCAGTAAGGCAAAGAAGAGATTTTTCCAGTAGATCAGAGGGGATGGAGAGAGGGTAACCTGGACTCCAGCAGGGTGAACACTCGAACATCTACATTTATGGTAGGTACAAAACTGTACTATATTCATCGTGTTACCCTGCTGCAGTCATCACACTTGGGTTGAATCCCAAAGCTAAGGTGGGGGGGGAGGTATCATAGAGGGTTAGTGGAGGCAATAAGGCCCTGCAGAACTGCAGTGGCGAAGCCCGCCCTGGACTTAGAGTAAAGAGGTAAGTGATAGTGTTTGGTAAAGGTGTGTACTGAACTCCAAGTTGCAGCTTCTAAAATTTCCTTGGTTGGAACCCCCCTGAGAAAGGCTGTAGAGGTAGCTGTTGCCCTGGTAGAGTGGAATCTAATGGTAGCAGGAAATGGTTTCCCATGATGGGTATAGCAGAAACGTATGCAATGACCTATCCATTTAGAAATGGTTTGCTTAGATATGGCCTTCCCTCGAGAAGCTGCAGCAAAGGATACAAAGAGCTGGTCAGTTTTTCTGAAAGCCTTAGTTTTGTCCAAGTAGTAACGAAGCTACCTGTGAATGTCCAAGGAATGCAGGAGTCTCTCACCTTTGTTCTGTGGAATGGGGAAGAAGGTGGGTAAGTGGATGGTTTGATTTAAAGCTACACTGGAAACCACCTTAGGCATAAAGGAAGGATTAGTTCGTAGAGAAACTCTGTCTTGATGAAAAATGAGGAAAGGTTCCACTGCCATTACTGCCTGCAGCTCTGAGACTCTTCTAGCTGATTATTGCTAGGAGCAGGGCAGTCTTCCATGATAGGAACTGAAGATCTGCAGAGAAAGCTGGTTCAAAGGGAGGTAGTGTTAGTTTTTCCAGAACAAAGTTGAGGTCCCATGTTGGTGTAGGAGCTCTCCTGGGTGGTCTAATGTTTTTTGCCCCTCTGAGGAACTGCCTTAGAAGAGGATGTGAAAATAAAGCTGGATCCATGTTGTAGTGAGCTGAAATAGCTGAAGCATGGATTTTAATTAAGGAAAAGGAAAGTCCTTTGTGTAACATCTCAGCTAAATACTGTAGAATGTGAGGCATGTGAGGCTGAATTGTGTCTTGGCCTTTAGCTTGGTTCCAGACACAAAACCTTTTCCATTTGTCCGAATAAGCCTTCCTGGTGCTTGGCCTCCTGGCTTCCACAATAACATCCAGAACTGCTTGTGAAAGAGGAGCTGGTTGGATGTTTAGTTGATTTGCCATGCAGCCATATTTAAAGTTTTGAGCTGGCTGTGAAGAATCTGTTTGTTTTGTTGTGTGAGCAAATGGGGTATTTGAGGCAATATCCATGGTGGGCTGTGGGCCATATTTTTCAATAGCGGGTACCAGTGCTGGCGTGGCCAGTCTGGGGCTATGAGAATCAGTCGTGGTCTCTCCTTTTTGACCTTCAAAAGAACCTTTGTGAGGAGAGGTAATGGAGGGGAAGGCATATGCTGTCAGGTTTTTCCAACTGAAAGAGAGAGAGTCCACTTTCCAAGCTTGATGGTGGAATGTCTTTGTACAACATTTTGTCAGTTGGTAGTTTTGAGGACTGGCAAACAAGTCTATGTTTGGAAGGCCCCATTTTTGAGTTATCATTGCAAATATTTGTGGCTCTAGTTTCCACTCGTGGGGATCTTTGATGTTTCTGCTGAGGTCGTCTGCCAATGTGTTCTTCTGTGCTGGCAGGAATTCAGCTTGTAACTGGACTTGGTAGGCCAGAGCTGTGTTCCATAAGATCATTGCTTGCCTGCATAGAGGGTAGGAATGTGTACCCCCTTGTTTGTTTATGTACCACATTACTGTGGTGTTGTCCATCTTTATTGCAAGTTGCCCTGGATGTAATAGATCCTTGAAGGCTGTCAGAGCTTTCTGTACGGCTACCATCTCTTTTTGATTTATGTGCAGATTTCTTTGATCTGCAGTCCATAAGCCTTGAATGCATTGTCCTGCCATGTGTGCCCCCCAGGCGTAGTCTGAAGCATCTGTTGTGATAGTCTTCCTGGCTGGGGACAAGGTGAAAGGCTGACCCTTGTTGAGGTGACATGCCTGTGACCACCATAGAAATTCCTGTTGTAGGCAGGGAATGAGAGATATCATTGTGTCCAAGCTGTGGCTGTGTTGAGACCATACGCTTTTTAGGTACCACTGTAATTTCCTCATATGCAGCTTTGCAAATGGTATTATTAGTATGCAAGATGCCATGAAGCCCAAAGCCTGCAGAAAATTGGGTCTTTGTTGCCATTGTCTTGAAATATTGAGTCAGTTGTAATTGCTTGTCTGGCGTAAGATAAGCCTTCTGGGCCGTTGTATTCAAGCTGGCACCCAGGAATGTCATTTTTGTGAGGGTACTAGTTTTGACTTCTTTTCGTTTACTGTGTACCCCAGGCAGTTTAGTAGATGCTTTACAAAGGCCAGATGATGTAAGAGAATGTCTTTGCTTTCTGCTTGGATGAGGCAGTCGTCCAGGTATGGATATATATGCAATTACTGGTGCCAAGCATTTTGTGAAAACTCTGGGCGCAGTAGATAAGCCAAAGGGCAGTGCAGAGAATTGGTAATGGGTTGAACCTGCAATGAAACGGAGGTATCTTCTGCAACTTTGTCTGATAGGGACATGCAGGTATGCCTCCTTGAGGTCCAACGTTACTAGCCATGCTTCCTTGCCCAACATGGGAAGTAGCTGCTGTAGTGTTAGCATCTTGAATTTGGGTACTTGTAAGTGTTTAGAATTGAAAGGTCCAGAATTGGTCTCCAGGCATTGTCCTTTCTGGGCACTAGAAAGAGTCTTGAGTAAAATCCTTGGCCTTGCTCTCGAGTAGGTACCAGTTGAATGGCTCTCATGTCCATGAGAGCTGTAATTTGCTTTTGCGCCTCTGCCCATTGATTTTGTGGCAGGTTCGGCATTCCTCTTTTTATTTGCAAGGTGTGAAAGTGGAATCTGTATCCTCATAAAATTATGTCTAGGACCCATTTGTCCTTTGTGACTATCTGTCAGTTGTCTGCAAAAGTCGAAGTTTTCCCCAAGGGGCTGCCAAGAGAGTATTGCTTGGCCAGATGAGGTGCAAGTCATTGAGTTTGCCTTCTGGTGGATTGAGACCTGTCTTCTCCTCCCTTCTGTGTTGTAGTGCCCCATTGGCGAGGTTTATACTGAGCTTGTGGTTGTCCTCTGCCCCTTGGGCGTCTGTATTTACCCCTCTGCGGTCTGTCAGTGGCTGGAAAGGACCAATTTTTTGTTGGCTAGTTTCTGCTGAAGCGAGGGGGTTGTACTTGTAGGAAATCTTTGACTGTCTGCATAGATTTTGCCTTATCTTCCATTTTCTTTAAAACTTCTTCTGCTTTAACTCCAAAAAGAACATCCTGCTGTAAGGGAGCATCTAGTAGTTTTGCTTTAACATGATCAGGCAGCGTTTGTTCCTTTAACCATGCATGCCTACGTATAACAGACCCAGTGACAACTGCTCTGCAGGAGGCCTCCAAAGAATCAAACCCACATTGTAAGGTATGTTTGCCCACCTGCTCAGTGGAGTGCAACAGATCCTGTACTTCTTTCAATTCAGATTGTTGAGGCAGAGTGGTTATTCTTTGCTTTAACTGAGAGATTAGAAATTGCTGATACTTAAGCATATGAAATTGACAATTCAGTGCCCTCATAGCTAGTGTGTGGCTGAGGTGTAAACCTTTTCCCCACCTGTCTAGTGCTCTGGAATCCCTCTCAGAAGGTACTGGGTTTTTAGCCATAGAAGCCTTAGCCCCCTTGGGACCCTGGGAGATAGTCTCTGGGTCAGCTACTGGGCTTTTGTAAAAAAACTTGTGGGAATCAGGCACTCTGTAGTATCTGTCAGGCTTAGCCGGAGCAGGAGGTAGAGAGTCTGGGTTGAAACTGGATTCTAAATAGACATCATCCACAATGTCCAAAACTGGTGGGATGGCAAGTGGTCTGTGTTGGGGGAGTAAAAGAAACTCTCTGAGCCTTTTCTTTGAATCAGAGTAGTCTTGACCTTCCCAGTGAAAATGTTCCCTCACAGTGTGTAAAGTTTCCCCAAAGGAGTAGTCTTCAGGAGGAGAAGCTGAGGGAATAGAGTCCTCAGCATCAGAATCTTCATAAGGAGAGAAGGAATGGTCTTGGTCCTCCGAGGAGTCTGAAGAAATGGACATTTGCTCAGAGGAAGCAAAATCTTCCTCTTGTCTGGGCCTTTTGTCAGGAGGGGGCTGTGAACCCTTGATTAAAGAAATCAAATCTTCAGCCATTTTGAGCATCTGTTTCTTAGGCATAGGGCCTTGAACAGGAGACTGAAATGCAGTCCTTTTAGTTTTAGAAGGAGTCTTCGACTTAGAAAACGTTTTAATGGTGAGAGTCGTCGGTCTGAAAACGCCTTCAGAAACTGATGGCGTTTCTGTAGCACCGACGTCTTTTAAAGCAAAGTCGTCAGAAGGGCCTGAAGTAAAAGGCTGCGTCAGCCTGGTACATTCCGTCAAAATTTCCGTAGCGGTCTCGGGTTCCAGATCTGCGGTAGTCAGGGGCTGCATCGGAGCCTCACTGAGGACCGGAGAACTGGAGACCGGATCAGCCGAGGCCTCGGAATTTGGCTTAGGCCTGGGCTGCCTGTCTTTATCCCTGCATTTTTTGTGCACGCCGGTAGTCGGTTGCTCCGACAGCATGTTGTAGTTAAATTTCCTACCAAAGTAGTGTCATGCGAAATCAAAGCGTCTTTTAATAGTACGCTTATTAAACCTAGCACAAAACCGACAAGAAGTGACATCGTGGTCTGGGCCTAGGCAAGGTATGCAATAAGAATGAAAATCCTTATGAGGTATTTGCTTCCCACAAGAAATACAATTGTTAACTTTTTGTGACATCAGCCTGAGGCAAGAAAAGTTTCCCCAACGGGGTACTTAGCTTTATAGAAGACTTCGGTCTGAAATTCGAATTCGAAAATCTCAGGAGTCGGCCGACCGGCACTTGCGAACTGCTTCTGCTTCGGGCACCGCGCGGCAAGAAAGACTGAAGAAAATGGCGTCGGTTCCATTATATATACCCCTGGTGCACTGACGTCAGGGAAGAGGCGACAGCAACCGACGCCGGACCAAGACTTTGGAATTCCGGCCGACTGCGGGACAGCCTGACGACAGGATAACCCAAGTGTGATGACTGCAGCAGGGTAACACGATGAACATCATATATTCTTAAATCTAGATCTCTCCTCCTCCCTACACAGTAGTGAGTCACCACAGACACTTCAGACTTTGCTTGAGGAGCAGTTTCAGGAGAGATAAAAGTGCAGGGGAGTATGGACACCAAGGACAGATGCAATCGCAAAAATATCAAGGAGATGCTTGCCCTAATCAAAGCACTCGCCTATCTGAACCATATTTGGACGCTGGAACCTCCTCAAAGTGGTTTCAGACAATACCACAGTCATATGGTACATCAATAAACAAGGAGGAATCAAGTTGTATCCCCTTTGCAGACTAGCCATATTAGCTTAGGATATAGTTTCCCAGCACAATCTCAATCTACAGGCATCCTACATTCTGTCAGAGCAAAACTCTGTGGCAAACAAAAGTACAGGTGTGTACACTTACCATAAATGTAGATGTTCGAGTGTCTTCACTGTTGTAGTCATCACATTTGGGTTATCTGCTTGCAGTAGCCCTCAGTCGGCCTGATTATCAAAGTCTTGGGTCCTGCGTCGGTTGCTGTCTCATCTTCCGTGGTGTCAGGTAGTCGGGAGTATAAAGCGTGCAGCCGACGCCATTACATCACTTTTTCTTGCCCAATATCTCAGGAGCCCCCCTAATGGGAAACAATTTTATATATATATATATATATATATATATATATGTATATATATATATATATATATATATATATATATATATATATATACACACACACACACACACACACACACACACACACACACACAATGGTACACCTCCAACAAAAGCAAAAACACCAAAAAGCTTTTAAGCATAGTAAAGGAGAGTAGAGGTAAAGCCAAAATAAGTCAGGGGGCTGGAGGGGGGTAACCAGGACTGCAACAATGAATACACTCAAACATCTACATTTATGGTAAGTGTACACAACTGTACTATGTTCTTTGTGTTTCACTGTTGCGGTCATCACCTTTGGGTAGATTCCCAAAGATAAGGATGGGAGGAGGAAATTAGATAGCCTTAGGACCAGCTATAAGGCCCTGCAAGACTGCAGTGACAAAGCCAGCACTGGATTTAGAGAAAATAGGCAAATGGCAATGCTTGGTGAAGGTATGTACAGAACTCCAGATAGCAGCTTCTAGGATGTCCCTGGTAGGAACACCTCTGAGAAAGGCTGTGGAGGTAGATGCAGCCCTGGTTTAATGGGGTCTAATCCCCTGTGGGATAGGTTTTTCATGGTGCTTATAGCAGAAATGAATGCAATGGCCTATCCCCTCTGCCCCTGCAGCAAATGCCACCAGCAGTTGCTCAGGTTCCCTTTCAGATTTAGTCCTGTTCAAATAAAATCTCAGTTGTCTGTGCACATCTAAGGAGTACAGTATGCATTCCCCTTTGTTCTGTGGATTAGAAAAGAAGGCTGGCAAATGAATGGACTGATTAAGAGCCACACTGGAAACTACCTTGGGCATGAAGGAGGGATTGGCCCTAAGGGACACTCTGTCTGCATGAAAGACAATGAACGGCTCCACTGCCATAAGGGCCTGTAATTCAGATACCCTTCTTGCTGAAGTGATTGCTAAAAGGAAGGCTGTTTTCCAAGAAAGGAATTTCAACTCTGCACTTGCAGACGGCTCAAAAGGAGGAAGAGTGAGTTTTTCCAATACAAAGTTAAGGTCCCAGGCTGGAGTTGGGGCTCTCCTGGGTGGTCTTAATTTTTTGCCCCTCTGAGGAACTGCTTGAGCAGTGGATGAGAGAAGAGGGGTGGTTCTGTGTTGTAATGAGCTGAAATGGCTGAGGCGTGAATTTTGATGGAGGAAAAAGAAAGGCCCTAGTGAAGCATCTCAGTTAAGTATTGGAGAATCTGAGGTAAGTTGGGTGCTGCTGTGGCCATCCCTTGAGTTTGACTCCAGGCACAGAATCTTTTCCATTTTTCAGCATAAGATTTTCTAGTACTAGGCTTTCTTGCCTCCAAAATGACATCCAACACTAGTTTACTGAGGAATGCTAACGGAGAAATTAGATAATTAGCCAGGCTGCCAGGTTCAGGGTTTGAAGCTGAGGGTGCAGAATCTGGCTTTCCTGCTGAGACAGCAGGGTAGGGGTCTGAGGCAGGTACCATGGAGCCAACAGTGACATACTGTGCAAGAGAGGGTACTAGTGTTGGCGTGGCCAGTCTGGTGCAATCAGTATTGTCCTTGGTTTGTCCTGTTTGATCTTTAGGAGTACTTTGGAGAGGAGAGGCAGAGGGGGAAAGGCATAAACTGATAGATTTTTCCAGCTGAAGGACAGAGCATCCACTTTCCAAGCTAGTTTGTGGGGAGTCCTTGTTCAGAATATGTCCAATTGGTAGTTCTGGGGAGAGGCAAACAGGTCTATATCTGGGTTCCCCCATTTGTTTATCAACTTGTTGAAAATCTTTGGTTCCAGTTTCCACTCGTGTGGGTCCATGAGATTTCTGCTTAGTTCGTCTGCCAGTGTATTTAGTTTGCCTGGCAGGAATTGAGCCTATAGATGTACTTGGTAGCTCAAGGCTGTGTTCCACAGAGCCATGGCTAGTCTGCAGAGGGGGTAGGAATGGGTTCCCCCCTGCTTGTTTATGTACCACATAACAGTGGTGTTGTCCATCTTTACCATTAATTGTCCTGGAAAAATGTGGTCCTTGAAGGCTGTCAGCACGTTCTGTACAGCTAACATTTCTTTTTGATTGATATGCAGGTGCATTTGACTTGGGCTCCATTTGCCCTGAATGCACTTCCCTGCCAGGTGAACCCCTCATGCATAGTCTGATGTGTCTGTTGTTAGGGTTTGGGCAACAAGGGGTAGAGTGAATGGTAGTCCCTTGTTTAGGTGGCAGGCCTCTGCCCACCAAAGGAATTCTAACCGTAGGCAAGGTATGATAGGAATCATTGCTTCTAGATCCTGAGAATGTTGACACCATAGGCTTTTTAGATACCATTGTAATTTCCTCATGCAGTCTTGCATATAGAATTAGTAGAATACAGGAGGCCATGAACCCCAAGGCTTGTAGTATTTGCCTTGCAAATGGCAGGGACTTTGTGGCCATTAGTTTGAAGTAAGTTGTCAAATGAATTTGTTTCTCTGGCGTGAGGAAAGCCATCTGGGAAGTTGTGTTCAAGCTTGCTCCCAGGAATAGAATTTGTTGACAGGGTACCAGATGTGATTTCTTTTCGTTTATGGTGTACCCCAGACAAGTTAGCACCTTTTGTACAAATGCCAGATGATTCAAAAGTATGTCCTGGTTTTCTGCCTGAATTAGACAATCGTCCAGGTATGGGTATATTTGAATTTTTCCTTGCCTGCAAAATGCAAAGACTGGAGCTAGGCACTTTGTGAATATCCTGGGTGCAATAGATAAGCCAAAGGGCAGTGCAGAGAACTGATAGTGCATGTAGCCTGCTTTGAAGCGTAGGTATCTTCTGCAAGATTCCATGATTGGGATGTGCAGGTAGGCTTCCTTTAAATCCAATGTTGCCAACCAGGCATCTTTGCCTAGCATAGGAAGCAACTGGTGAAGAGTTAGCATCTTGAATTTTGGAATCACCAAAAAAGTGTTTAAGCTGGAAAGGTCCAGGATAGGATGCCATGAACTGTCTTTTCTGGGTACCAGGAAAAGTCTTGAATAAAAACCTTGTCCCTTTTCCTCTTCTGGTACAGTCTGAATAGCCTTTATGGTTAAGAGAGAGACTACTAGCTTTTGAGCCTCTGCCCACTGATATGGGGGTAGATCTGGCCAACCGTTTGGGGTTGTTAACGTGTGGAAGTGAAATCTGTATCCTTGGGAAACTATATTTAAAACCCATTTGTCCTGGGTAATGAGTTCCCAGTTTTTGGCCTGCAGAGCAATCTTTCCTCCAAAAGGAGCAATCAGTTGAGAAGTGCTTGGAAGTTTTAAAGTTAAGTCACTGAGACAGCTTACCATAGGGGGGAGTCTTAGTACTCCCCGATTTGGAAGCGGAAGCCCCCACTGCTTAGTCCTGTGCGTACCCTGGGGCTGAAACCTGGGGGTTCTGCTGGTTCTGGGCTTGGACTGAGAAGGCCTGGGAGAGGCAGGAAAGGACAAATTCTTAAGAGGGCCAATGCCTACTAAATCTTGGGAGGCTGTACTTGTAGGAAATCCTTAACAGTTTGCATAGATTTAGCTTCTTCCTCCATCTTTTTAAGAACTTCTTCTGCTTTGTTGCCAAACAGGCGGTCCTGATTTAAGGGAGCATCCAACAATTTAGCTTTAACATGATCTGGCAAAGATTGCTCCTTAAGCCAAGCATGCCTTCTAAGTACAGACCCAGTGACACCAGCCCTGCAAGATACCTCTAAGGAATCAAAATCACATTGCAAAGTATGTTTTCCAACCTGTTCAGCAGAATGCATTAAATCCTGTAAATCTTTATTTTCAGCACAGTCAGGAATCAACATAATTTTCTGTTTAGGCAATCCAATAATATGTTGCTGATATTGCTGATACTTTAACACGTGAAACTGACAGTTTAAGGCCCTAATGGCCAAAGTTGCAGAAGTGTATACCTTCTTACCCCATCTATCCAGCGCCCTGGAGTCTCTATCAGAAGGGGTAGGATTTTTTGGCAGTAGTAGCCTTAATGCCCTTGGGTCCCTGTGAAATGGTCTCAGGATCCGCAGTAGGATTTTTAAAAAGGAACTTGTGAGAGTCAGGAACCCTGTAATATCTATCAGGTTTTCTGGGAGCAGGAGGTAAAGAATCAGGGGCCAAACCAGATTCGGAAAAGGCATCATCAACAATGTCTAGTACAGGAGGGATAGCTAAAGGCCTTTGTTGAGGCAGGAGTAAGAAATCCCTAAGCCTCTTTTTAGAATCAGAATAATCCTGGATTTCCCAGTGGAAATGCTCCCTAAGAGTATGCAAGGTTTCACCAAAAGAGAAATCCTCTGGAGGGGAAGCAGAGGGAATAGAGTCCGCTGCATTACAATCCTCATAAGTAGAGAAGGGTGAATCCTGCTCATCAGAAGAAATAGAAATTTCAGAATCCTGGTCAGAAGAATCATAAGCAAATTCAGTCCTAGGTCTCTTAGAAGGTGAAGGTTGGCTTCTTCTGATTAAAGTAATAAGGTCTTCAGCCATTCTTATCATTTTTTTTTAGGCAGAGGCCTGAGCATGCAGTCTGGGCGTCGGTTTTCTAGGCATGGTTCGAGTTTTAGGCCTTAGAAAAGAAGGTGGCATCAGTTTAATATGCAAGTCAGTAGGCCTGAATACACCCTCAGAAGCCAGTGCCTACACAGTGGTTCCGGACCCATCCAAGGTAGAGACATCCGCAAGTTCCACAGTTGAAGCATCTCGCAGCATACTGCACTCCTAATGGGTCTCAGTAGAGGCCTGCGAATCTGAAGTAGCGGGTATCAGGGGTTGCGAAAGAGCCTCACTGAGTACCGGCGAACTGGCGACTGGCTTAGGAGAAGAGTCGTCTGGAGCTTTGGACCTAGGCGGCCTGTCTCTGTCTTTATCTTTGAGTTTTTTCGGAATGTCGGTAGTCGGATGGCTTACCGAAGACATATCTGGATAACTGAACTAAGAACTGAAATATTTAGAAGAGTAAATATACCGATGACGGATAGTTTGTTGGTTAAATAAGGCACAAAACCGACAGCGAGGTACGTCATGGTCAGGGCCTAGGCAAGGAATACAGTACGAATGAAAATCTTTATGAGGTATTTGCTTTCCACAAGAAATACAATTATTATCTTTTACTGACATTGGTAAAGAGCAAGAAAAAGTTTCCCCAATGGGATACTTCTTTAGCTGATGACTTCGGTTCTGAAACTCGAAAACGAAAATTTCAGGAGTTGGCCGACTGGCACTTGCAAACTGCTTCTGGCACAGCACGGCAAGAAAGACGGATGTAATGGCATCGGCTGCATGCTTTATACCACTGACTACCTGACGTCATGGAAGATGAGACAGCAACTGACGCAGGACCCAAGAGTTTGATAATCAGGCCGACTGAGGGCTACTGCAAGCAGATAACCCAAATGTGATGACTGCAACAGTGAAAATCGAAGAACATCTAAGCACAACCAGGGCAGACTTTCATGAATGAAAACTAGATCAGAGGGTCTTCTAATATTTGATCCATCTGTATGGAGTCCCTTAAGTAGAGCTTTTTGCCTTCTCTTTGGACAATCAACTCGCACGATTCTGTTCAAGGACTCTAGGAAAGAAGGCCTGGAAGACAGATGTTTTTTTTCTTTTCTTTGGACAGCAATGTTCCTGTATGCTTTTCTACTCTTTCCACTAATAAATGAAGATTCAGAAAGGATCCCCCAAGATCAGTGTTGTGACTCCCTTTTGACCAAGACAACTGCGATTCTCCCTTCTTTTGGAGATGTCCAGAGGCATCTACCACAAGCTTTCCCCTATACTGGCTCTACTGACACAAGAACAGAGGTGTTTGATACACTCCAACATCAATCATTTTCAACTGACAGCCTGGATGATAAGGTCTTAAGACCTTTTAAGCACCTGTTTATTGAGGATGTGCAGCAGATACTAATGGGGGCAAGAAAGGCTGCTACTAGAAAATCATACATTAGCAAATGGAAAATGTTTTCTAGATGGTGTTAACAATTTAACCAGCACCCACTCAGGACTGGTTGTTCTCTGGTTTTAAATATTTGTGTCAGTTATTATCCCGGCCTTTCTTATTTCTCTATCAAGGTTTATTTATTGGACATTTCAGCATGAATGCCCAAAGATCTTCCTCTTTCAATGCAGTCTCATGTCTAAATCTTCTTGAAAGGTGTTTTGTATAAGAGGTCTCTAAGTAAACCGGTGGCCTCTCCTTGGGATCGTACTTTTGTGTTAGAGAAACTAACACTTGCTCCATCTGAAACAGCTAATCTGGATGACTTGAGGTTCTTAACATGGAAAACAGTTTTACTGATTGCTCTGATGTCTGCAAGAATGCTATCTGAGTTGCAAGCTCTTATTGTGAGTCAGCCCTACCTCATTTTCCATAGGGGCAGGGTTTCTTTAAGAACTAATCCTTCATTCATGCCAAAAGTGGTATCCAAGTTTACTTTAAGCCAAACTATCCATTGCCTCATTTTATTTACTGAATCTAAAAATTAGGGAAAAAGGATACCCCATACCTTGGATGTCCACAGACAACTCAGGTACTATCTTGTCAGAACTAAATTTCTCAGATCTTCTAATCTTCTTCTTCTTTCGGCTTTTCCCAGTTAGGGGTCACCACAGAGGATCACCTGTCCGCTCATGACTGGCAGTGGAGTTTTTACAGTGTCAAGTTGCCAGACCGGCGCCCAACCTTCCACAGAAGGCACACACATGCACGCACGCCTAGGGCCAATTTAGTGTCCAATCCACCTACAGCATGTCTTTGGGATGTGGGAGGAAACCGGAGCACCCGGAGGAAACCCACGCGACCACAGGGAGGACATGCAGACTCTGCACAGAAGGCACCCCAGCCGAGAATAGAACCAGAGAACCTCTTGCTGTGAGGCGGCAACACTAACCGCTGCACCACCGTGGCCGCCCCTCTCCGATCTTTTGATCAATTGTTTATTTCTTGTGAAGGTAAATCGACTATTTCCAAATGGTTATCTAAGGCAATTACCTTTTGTTATAATCATCATAACAGACCTATTCGAGGCAGGGTCAAGGGCCTTGGCTTCATCTATGGCATTTTGGAAAGGGTTGGACTCTAGAATATTCTAGAAGCTGCTACTTGGTCCTCTGTACATACTTTTACAAAGCAATACAAGCTTGATTCCTTCTCTAGGTCTAGATCAAGCTTTGATAGGACCATTCTCCACAAGTTCCTGGTTTCTCCTCCTTCCACTTCCTAAATGTAGTTAGCTAGAGTAATCTACTCATACAGCTAAGGTTACTTTAGCAGTGATCAATATGAGGAATGTAGTACAGTTGTGCAAGCTGAACTTACTATAACAGTAGACGTTCACATGATCACTACTGCAGTGCTAGCTCCTTCCCGCCATCACCTTTATAGGTTTTTTTGTGAGTGCTTTTTATGCCAGGGTGTGAATATTTGCATTTTGTTTTGTTCCTAGCATAGTCTTTTCAGGGCTCAGCCTCCCTCTTTCTGCTGGCAGGGAAGTTCTGAATGGCTTTGCACCCAAAGTTGTCTTTTAGTCAGCTCAGCTCGAGCTGCTTGACAATTTGGGCATGCGGAAGGTGCCCTGAAGCTTTGGAAGCTGACTGACCGTTACCATCCTTGGCAGGATGCAGCCCATATAGCTAAGGCTACTGTAGCTGTGATCATTCAAACATCTACTGTTATGGTAGATTCAATCTACACAACTGTACTTTCTCTGGCATCATCACGCCTTCCTTCCCCCTTTACAGTAGCGGAGCAGGCACATCAGTAATAGGTTCATAGGTTCATACTAGGCTATCTGCCCGAGGGCATTTACAAGCCTAGCCCATAGTTTTGTGGCTTACGCCACCCCTTTAGTATGGGGAACTATACCCATTATTTTGCTGTGCCTCTGTCGAGCAGTGACACTGAGGTAATCCCTGGGGTATATCTGCGATCTCCCATCCATTGGTCAAGATTTCTCTTGAACAAAACCAGCGAGGTGCTCTGCCTCACATATACCGGGATTTTGTTCCACAGCATAGGGAGTCTTTGGGTGATGAATCTATCCCTCCAGCACGTCCTATTAATAGCCGTGTCAAGGTTTAAGTCTCCGCCTTGTGGCTCTGACGGATCTAGATTTTTGAGGTGAAGCATATTCATCAAATCTGGGTTTGACATGGCCTTGTATGTTAGGCAAAGGTCACCTCTGAGCAAGCGGTGCGACTGAATAGAGCTGGAGTTCTTTCAGTCGGGCAGCATAGGACAGATGTTTGAGACCCTTTATCCTTTTGGTGAGGAACTTTTGTGGCCTCTCCAACTGCTGCAAGTGTCGGGTCAGATACATTCGAATGGGGCATTGTACTCAATCATTGGTCTGATGAGTGATGAGTATAGGGAGACTATGACCTCCCTTGATCTAGATGAGAATCCCTTCATGATAAGGTGGGCAATGTAGAAGGTCTTCCTAACTACTTTAGCTACATGGGTGTCGAATGACAGACTACTATCAACCTGGGTCCCCAGGTCCCTGATAACTTCTTCTGTGCTCAGTGGATTGCCACCTATTTGGTAGCTAGGGGTAACCTTGTTTTTCCGAAGGGTATGACTATGCATTTTTGGCATTTAACTTTAGGCCCTGGCTCTGGCACCAGTTATCCGTTTCTGTGAGACCCTCCTGAAGGATATCTGTGACAGATGTGTTTCTACTATGGCGCCAGTTTGCAGTCATCTGCAAACTTTGTCAGCCATAACCCTCCTGTGTTTGCTTGTACTTGAAAAGTAGATGCCAAACAAGAGTGGGCCCAGGACTGAGCCCTGTGGTACACCACTTGTGACAGGCTTTGAGTCTGACATGGCGCCAGCAACTCTGACCCTGTGGGTTCTGTCACTCAGCCAGTTTGCAACCCATCTTGTGATGTATGGGTTAACATTTAAGCTGATGAGTTTTTCAATGATACCCGAGTGGGGTATTGTATCGAAGGCCTTCGCCAGATCGAGGTAGGCTGTATGGACTGCCTTTCCTCATCAATGGCTTTGGTGACTGTTTCGAAAAGTCAACCAAGTTTAGAAGGCATGATCTGCCTTTGACAAAGCCAAACTGGGATGGATCCAAAGTCTGCAAGTTCCCTATGTCTTTATTTATGAGGTCCATTATGATCCTCTCCATGGCTTTGCAGATAAGGCTTGTCAAGCTAATGGGCCGGTAATTTCCAGGGTCGGTGGAGGCACCGCCTTTGTGAAGTGGGACCACAGTTGCAGTGCGCCACTCCCTGGGTACGTATCCAGAGGTAAGACTATGATTAAACAGCTGTCCTAGCTATGGGTTTAATTCCTCATTGAGTTCGTGGAGCACACAGCCGGGGACACCATCAGGTCCCATGGATGCTGTGTTTTTTGCTTTGGAGAGAGCAGTTCTCACTTAGGTGTTGGAGATGTTTGGGGGGCTGCAATCGCTTGGTATAGATATCTCTCCTTTTGGGGGGGAGGGGGGGGGGGAGTTTGCACTGAACCTGTCAGCCAGTATGTTGGCAATGTCTGTAGGATCAGTGTGTATAATGTACTCTCTGAAGGAAATAAATGTTTACTTTCATTAAGGATACAAGCAATTTCATTGAAAGAAACTTAAGAATTGCCTAATCAAAACAGTCAGAAACTAATACGGTTGCAAAAAATCATTAAAACAGACTTCCTTACTAGCTCTCTAAATAAGTAATAGACTGTTATCTAAGATGCGCATGTGCAGGCAAAAGAGAAAACATAATGATAAACATCCTTTAGAAAGGACTTTTTCTCCTGAACAGGAAATAATCTGTTGAATGAAATTTAGCTTCTGGAAAGAACAAACTACTGATCAGTTTCTGAGTCCGGTAACTCTGCTGACTCGAACCTAGGACAGGACAAAGGGTAACAGCCGGCTTTGATTATTAAGCCTGCTAGATTTTCAGTTGACCATCACTGGAATGAGAATTTCACAAAGTTTAACTTCCTTTAATGAAAAAAATGCAGTACTGGACAAACTATCAGGGCAAATGCAAGAGCTTGAGTTAGTAAAACTTTAAACTTGAAAATACAGATTTAAAACAATTTTAGGTGTAAAGCTGGTATTTCATTTTTTTCCTCTGAATTCTCCTTGCATGCAAAAGAACTCCATTTCAGCATAATCAAAGCGTTCCTGACTTGAACACAAGCAATAAACAAACAAACAAAACAAAAAAAAAATTATTGTTCTATTCTACAATTTCAAGACATTTGCTGTTTATTAAATGTGTTCTGTAATATCCTTTTTTCCCCATCATAATCTTTAGAAAGGAAAGGAGACAAATTCATAGTATGTTAATGATATGAGTGTGACGCTCCACCACTGGACCATTAACCAAGGAGCCTCGATCCTCACCACTGGCAACAGTAGGAGATGTACACTGGGAGGATTACAGGTACACACACACTATTTCCAGATGCAGCTCTCTGCATCAAGTGCAATTTCCCTTAAAAGCACATGGAGACCACAGTCAGTCCGGGGATGGTTTCTCCTGCTTTCTCCAGATCCCCAACAAGACCCCCACTAGCACAGCTATAGAGTTGAGATCTCAGCTGAGTGGTCAAGCCAAGGCCTCCAGCACCCTCTCTGTCCGACCAGTGCTTCGTGTCATTGCTTAAGTAGCTCACACACACACACACACGCACACACACACACACACGCACACACACACACACACACACACACACACACACACACACACACACACACACACACACCTGGGAAAGGCTGTCACAGGTTTACTAGCTATGCCCCGTTTGGCCCAGACTATAAGGTAGTTATCACTGTCACCTACCACTCCTTATCAGCTACTTTAAAGCCCTTAGCAAAGGGTGTCTAATCTTACTGTGTAATATTAATATTAATCCAAATGGTAGTTTGACCAGGAGCAAGGCTATTAGGAGTGGCCCACACAGTGTCACCAAATAAATATGCAAGTATTCTCAAAACCTAAATATCTCTAGACAGATTAGCCACAATGAAAGGTTTAAATATATGCAACAATAAAAGAAATAGAAAATAGTATATATTCACAGTAATAGCAGAGTTCAAAATCACATGAAATATTTAAAACAACATTGCAGGACAGTCCCAAATAAATAAAGAAAAATATCTAAACTAAGCTTCACTATAGTCCTGACTATATCTAAGAGAATTATACTATTCAGTAGTAACCAACTTCATCAGAGCAAGGCAGATGTGTGGTGAATGGATCTTGTCAGGTCCAACACAGAATACACTCTGTCAGAGACTTCTCAAATTAATATCGCAAATATTACTGCTGTGATAGCTTGCAGAATGACATCATTTTTTGCCATCTGACTATCACAGGTGAAATCCCCACTGCTGGACTCTGGCAATATTTAGCATCTACCTGTGAAAATACAAAGGCCTCAGATCTTTGGCAGATGTTGGAAGTCATAAAACAATTGCATTCCTTCACATTTCAAAACTAGTAATTAGTTCACTCCAAAGATAATACAAGAAGCTTCTCAGCACAGACTCTGTGTCTAGCTGCAATGAAAACTGAAAGATTACCATATTTTATTGCACAGACAAAGTAATTTAATTTCAGCTATTTTTCTGAAGTTAACTTCCTGTATTCCAGTTTCCACTGTTACAATATATACATTTAAACAGTCATGATAGTGCATGTACATTTCTGTTCTATTCCAGTAGGGCACACTGTGGTTACATTTCTTTAGCACTTTGTAAAAACTTTTTCAACATACACCTCTGTACCAGTAGTTCTAATATAGTTGTAACACAAGCATCCTATACAGATCATGCTGATATTCACAAAAGGCATATAATTATTTACAAAATTCCACACAGCTCTACTGGCAGTATTCCAATTCATGACAATGAGCATTGATGGTTGCACTTCTGGACCAAACACTTATAGTATGATCACAAAAGATAAGTTTACAAAATTCCACACAGCTGTACTGGCAGTATTCCCTTTCATGACAATGAGCATTGATAGTTGGACTTCTGGACCAAACACTTACAGTATGATCACAAAAGATAAGTGATTTGGAAGGCCTAGACAGGCATGTATGAGGTGTACCTCTACAGAAGAACTGGTAGGGCTGCAACTTCTAAACCTCCCACAGCAGCACCTGTCAAGTATGCCTGCTTTTAAATGCTCTTATAATTGTTTACCATAATATGACATAAGCTGGGCAATGCTTTTAAATCTTTTGGGAGGGTGTATTGAGTGGGGTACTGCAAGGGTAAGGAAACTGCTAATGTTACATAAGAATTTTCTCAATCTGAACACAAGCAATTGGCCAAGTTCAAATGTGCTGTGGACACAGTCCCATTGTGTGGCATTCATTCATTTAATTTCTGAATCACTTCATCATCTTGTTTTGACTCATTAGCATACACGACTATGTTCATTTTAATAATGTTGCTCATTACTATGTCATTATATGGCCACTGGCATATACCACAACCGACCATTCTGCTTGGCCTGGCCATGTTACGCAGCTTATTTTTTCTGAATCACACACACCCTGGATGTGGCCTCTCATCACATAAATTCACCTATCATAATGCAGCAAAGTTTTCTAAATCTGACCCTTAATCTAACAATGGTGTTTAAACTGTTACAATTGATTACACATATAAATGTACACATGTCCACTGCTAAAAAACATCCATAACACTTTTGAGCACCTTACAAAAATAAAAATTATAAAGTGCATTCTAATGCAGCAAAGGTTAATACTGGAGCAAGATGTTGCAGCCTTGGCAATGGTTCTTAAATAATGCATTATGCAGTGTAATCTAGAAGGAAATTATGCAATACCACAAACTGTCCTTACCAGTGTTAAGAGACCAACATCTTACTTTCCCTTATGTACCACTGTATCATTATAGAACTTAAAATTTCATTAATTTTCAAACATAAATATATATAACTCAACCAACATGAAATCCTTGTAAAATCTGTACTTAAGAATATGTATGTATGCATTTATTTATTGGCACTGGCTTACTGGGAAAGTCAGACTGAGCAGTGCCCATTTTTAGAAGAGGCCTGGGGAGAAAAGTGCCATTATACAGACATCATGGACATCATTTGCATTGTTTCATCATTTACAGTCAGTTTCACTCACGAGCAACAGTTCCATTATTCAGGCATTCTGGACATCAGTTACATCATTAACATTTTTGATTAAAAAATAACATTTACATGGTTTACATATTAATATCCTTTGTTTAAAATAGGAAGGTATATGAGTGCAATATCATCAGCATGCATAGACTGTCAGGTTTTATGTAAAAATATCTGTAACTATAAAGACTTGTTTAAAAGCTGGGACATATGAAGACAAGATAAAGAGTTAGAGCAGCCCAAACAAAGGAGGGAGATGAGGAGGCATAAGGAAGATAAGAGATTAAATGACAGAGAAGGGTATTATCTGTGATAACAGTACATTATGTTTTGTGCAGCTGATAGTTATGGCACAAATTCATATAGCTCCATTATTGCCAGTTTAACGAGGTTGATGAAGGTGCAGAACCATCTATCTATTAGGTGTTGCTTCAGCTGGCGTTTAAAGTCTGTCACACTGCAGACTACTCTTAAGTGGTGTAGTGTGGTATTCTGGCTATTAGTAAAGCAGTGTGAAAACAGAAGTATCCCGCATCGTTGTTAGGTTTAGTTACGGAGAATAATGACTTGTCAGTGGAGTGTAGAGGTCTCTTAGTAGTTTAAGATTGAATGACGGAGTGAAGAGATGGGGAATTTTTCATGGTTATGCAGTAGTTCAAGGCTGTAATTAATTGTGAGCACGTAAAGAATCATTTAATTTTAACCAGATTAGTTGTTTTAACCAGATTAGTTGTTTTAGAAAAAGGCAGAAATATGATCTATATTTATTTTTATTTTATTGCATTTGTTTACTGGGAAAGTTCATTGGGCTACAAGAGCCCATTTTCAGTGGAGGCCCGGGGAGAAAAGTGAAAAAATTACATGGAGCTGCTTACTGCTTGGTGTGATGGATTTGAAGTGTTCTTAAGACACTCAGTCTTGCTGGCTGGATTCTGCTAAAATTCAAAGTCTAGTTATATTTGCATTCATAGTCTGTTGCATACAGAAACTTGCAGAATATACACTGATGAGAGAATATACTTTGCAGCATCAACTTTAGAGAGCAGTAACAAATAACTTTTTATAATAAACCAAACGGAAACACGTTACAGCTTAAAAGTACTGTTCCAACTTTACTTCTCATATAGTACAGATGATGTGAGAGATATAACATTTACCTCAGAACACCAAATGTGTTCCTACCATACCCCTAAACAACTGGATTTATACAGCTCTTTATATACTCTTTTTAGTCATGCATAAACATATTTTGGAGAATTGCTTATTCTGTAGAAACAATACTAAACTTCCTTGTTTAACAATGTCTTGTAAGAGATCAGCTTTTCTGACAGTGTGAATATCCTGTAACAGTGTCCTGATGTCCATGTAGAAAAACATATTTTTGAGGAAACACATTGTCCTGTATTCTATTTGAATCTGTGTATAGAAACATGTGTTCTTATGTCAATGCTGATAAGCATATCCTGTTTTTTATGAAGAAAAACATATTTTTGAGAAAACACATTGTCAGAGATCAGCTTTTCTGACAGTGTGAACATCCTGTATTTTATTTGGATCTTTGTATAAAAAACATTTGTTCTTGTGCCATCCTGTTTTTCCATGCAGAATAACATGGCATTGTTCTTTAAAAGCAGATTTTGCATTTTTGTTCTTGCATACATCCTGTTTTGAGTCTGTAAGGGAAAAATGTCCATTCTTTAAAAGCAGATTTTGTATTTTTGCTCTTGCATACATCCTGTTTTGAGTCTGTAAGGGAAAAATGTCCATTCTTTAAAAGCAGATTTTGTATTTTTGCTCTTGCATACATCCTGTTTTGAGTCTGTAAGGGGAAAAATGTCCATTCAGCAGATTCCTTTTCCAAGCCATGGTAATTTAGTATGGATGCTGATTACATATTACTAAACTCTATTTCTACATTTAAGCAAACTTTATCTTATACATTATTTATGTTGCATAATTGCAGCAAAATTACTTTCAACCTTAGTATATTGTTGAGCACACTCTAACAAAAAGCTCCGACAAGAACACAGATACAGAAAATTGATTATACATTAATTGATAAAGAAGTAGAAACAGTGTTACACATAGTGATTACAGTAATATACACAGAATATATACATAAAAGCAGGAATTTAGTTGGTTTGATTACAGTAATCTATACAGAATATACACATAAAGCAGAAATTTAGCTGGATGCCAGATTAATTCAATCAGAGAGTATAAACAGAGATATATTAATCAGCATTATTCTAAGAGTATCAACAAGTGATGAAAAAATAATAAATATGGAGAAAATATCATTAGTCAGTAGCAGGAAAAAACATAAGGGGTTTAGTTATCATATAAGGAGGAGGAAGAGGTTAGGTTATAGAGCAGGACCATAGTCAGGAAGAGTTGAAATTATTTTTCAGTACTTGTTTGAAGATGGTAGTGGTGCTGCCTGTGTATCTTATAAAAGGTGGAAGCAAGTTCCATAGTTTGGCGATGGTGAAGGAGTAGAGGAGTTGACCAGCAGGTAAGGTGAGCTTTTCTACTTTTAGAAGTAGATGATTTACAGATCTTAATTGCCTGCTGGGTTGGTATTTGGCAAGTAGAGTCAAAAGAGCAGGACAGTCTGTGGGTCTGTGGATTATTTTGTGCGCTGTAGTTAGTTGGGTGAATAAGAGCTGGTGGGGGAATTTCTAGCTAGCCTAATTGTTTCAGCGAGTTACAGTGGTGGGACGAGAATTTGGCTTTGGTGGCAAATTTGGCTATTCTGTTGTAACACATATCAAGTTTGGATTTTGCAGAATTTTGGATATTAGTGAGGAGAGGGGCACCATAAAGGAGACAGACAGGGTAATCAAAAGGGGGTTGCCAGGGTTTGTCTAGTAGAGAGGCTAAGAAAGTGCTGGTGTCTGTAGAGCATACCAAGCTTTTGGTGTGTTCTATAGGTCAAAGTTAAGGTTTTCATCTATAATAATGCCTAGTAATTTAGTGTATAGGACAACTTCTATAGCGGTACTGTCTTGGGCTTGTATAGTGAAGAGTTTTTTTTATCTAGGGGAGTTGATGTCTTAGGGTAAAAAAGTACTAGTTTAGTTTTTTCGGATTTAGGACAAGATGATTGTGAAGCATCCAAGATTCAGTAGAGGTGAGGGCATTCTAGGTGATTTGCTGGAGTTCAGAGCTGGAATCTGCAGTGCATATTATTGTAGAGTCATCAGCATACTGGATTACTGAGCACTGTGGGAGAGTGGAATGAATGTTGTTAACAAAGATGCTAAATAAGACAGGACCGAGTATGGAGCCTTGGGGTACCCCTGTGGAAGTAATGAGGAAGGGAGAGTCTTCTTCTTCTTTCAGCTTTTCCCGGTTAGGGGTCACCACAGTGGAACTCCGGTCCGCTAATGACTGGCAGTAGATTTTTATGGTGCCGAGGTGCCAGCCCAACCTTCAACGAAGGCTCGCCCATTCACGCTTGTCTTTCGAACGCTACTTGACCGCGGGGAGGACATGCAGACTCCACACAGAAGGCAGAAGTGAGAGTAAGATTGTTTTCTACACACACACACACACACACACATATATATATATATATATATATATATATATATATATATATATATATATATATATATATATAGCAAAAGATGTCCACCAGGCCGAAATAAATGTAAAACACTTTAATAAAAAAAGAGTAAAAATAGAATACAATGAAAAACAGGTAAGTGCTTTCGCAATACTTTCGTTTCTTCAAACCATAAAAGCATACACTATGGTGAAACACATTTAAATGCTCCTCTACCAATCAAAAACCAGTTAAAATCCCATGGTGTATATCAATGAAATAATCCTCTCCTTTTTAGAGCCGGCTTTAAAGATACAGCATTATTAAGTCCTGGATATGCATCTGCTCTGAAATCTAAAATCCATTTTAATTCCAGGAATTCAGTTTCATTAACAATATCACATTCTCTTATACTAGCATTTAGCCACTGCAAAACCAAGAATTTAAACTGGTGATTAGCACCTAGTTCTAAGACATGCTTGGCTAGTGCATTATTGAGTTTACCATTGTGTATATCATTCACATGTTCAAGTATACGTTCCTTCAAACTACGAGCTAGCTTCAGGAAGTGTGGGGGTAGATTGTCAGGGGGCAGAGTACAGGGATTTGGCTTAAGTAAAAACTTTTTTTTTGTGGCGGTGGGTATGGGGGAGAATTTTAGGTTGGAGTCGAGGATAGGATTGTTTTCTGGAATGATTTGGTCATCAGCTGTCTTGGTGGCGGTGGTGTTAACTGTAGGAAAGGTGTTGGTTAGGTTAGCTATGGTGTCAATGAAGTAGGAATTGAAGAGGTTCGGCGGGGGTTTTGTGCGAGTCAGGTGATGAGTTGCTTTGAGAGCCTGGGTGTAATAGCTGGTTGATGGAGGACCAGAATTTTTGGGGATTATTTTTATGTTGGCTTAGTAGGTGGAGGTTGTGGGCTTTTTTATCACTGGTTATTAGACATTTTGCCTGGTTACAGAGTTGCTTTTATTGTAGTAGAGTTCAGGGGTCTTTGTTTTTCTGCTATGACTTCCAGATTTTATCCCTTCTGGACATGATTTCTTTGGCGGATTTTGAGAGCCAGCTTGCATGGTGATGTTTTATAAATTTTTGGTGGGTGGATGCTTGCCCTATTTAGGATGTCTAGGAATGAAGAGTTAAAGAATTCAACAGCCTCATTAAGTGGTAGGGAACTGAGGGGTTCCCAATTTACTTTACTAAGGTTTCATTTCTAGTTGATTTATATTGGTCAAAAGAAACACTAAAACCAATAAATATGTAAAAGTTCCAGTTTTCCATGGTGTAGTAAAAATTTTATTTGTGGATTAAATAGTTTTTACTACACCACGGAAGACTGGACCTTTTACATATTTATTGGTTTTGATTTATATTGGTGTTGGCCTGGGGTTGGGGTAGATTTGTGCAGGATATATGCCGGATAGTGGTCACTAATGGTATTAGGTATTATGCCTGCAGTGGTGATATTGTTAGGGTGCAACATTAATATCCAGTCTTTTGTGGAGCCCCAACTGCTATTTTTGTGGGGTCTGGTGATGTCTTCAATTAGCTGGGAGAAGTTGTAAAGGTTTATGTTTTTTGAGGGGTATTTGTGGGCAATGTCCAGCCAATCAGTGTTTACATCACCTAGGATGATGGTATCATTATCTATGTTTTGGGATGCTCAGGTAAGTATGGGGTGGGGAGTGGAGTGAGCAGAGCAAACAGAGCGGGCCTGGCCCCCACAGGGAGAAGAGCTGAAAAACTAACAGTTTAAGGAGAGTAACAAGTTTAAATATCAGTATCGACAAAAGATTAATCTAAGTACCTCTGGAATACTTTAAATAATTACCACTGTAAGCACACAAACAGGGTTATTGGGTAGTTATACAGAGAGTTGTCATTAGTATAGAGACAATGCTGAAAGTAAGAGCAAAAATTTGCTAGTTTAAGCAGTAAATGCTTGGGACTGGAAGTGTGTGTGTGTGTGTGTGTGTGTGTGTGTGTGTGTGTGTGTGTGTGTGTGTGTGTGTGTGTGTGTGTGTGTAAGGCTGACTCAAGGTATTATGGCCAAATATAATGGCAATTGGCTGGAACCCTTCATTGTTGTTGTGCACACACATTTTAAGCCGTAAAACTTTACAAAAACTAAGTTGTAATTCACATATTACAACAGAAAAGCTGTAGGGTTCCAGGTTCTTGCTTCCCAGAAGTTTTATTTATTTATGATAGCCAGCTTCAGTGGATAAAATAGATTTTCTTTTATGCAGTTAATCCCATGTGGGGGAGGGGGGAGTCATGCAGGTAAGAAAACCCATCCAAACTGAAAAACAAAGTTAAATAAGGCAGAATTAGTGCAAATGTTACAAGAATATGAAGTGGACAACATGCAAGGGATAGAGATAGAGAGTAAAACTGGTTATATTGCATACATTGTTTATCAGTTCTGTAAAACCAGAGACTAACAGCATTAACATGCAACTAAAACCACAGACTAACAGCATTAACATGCATCCTCTAAGTCAACGGATAACTGCTGTACGATTCAGCAGTGAACACACACACAGGATACATTCCACAAGGCAAAGGTGGTATGGCTGTTCTAAGAAAATAATTCTACAGCTATGTTATTCAACACGAACTAACAGCAACATGAACTGCATTCACTTAGTGTTCTATAAAAGTGTTAGAGAAATATGTATTTGAATATATGTGAAGTGCTAGTTTAAAAGCAAAGTAGTATGTAATGCATTTTATTCTATTAATGATATAGCAAAAAGAATGAATTCATATGTAATTGCAAGAAGTTTTTGAAACTGCAGTGTGCCTTGTTGCAAGTTGGCCTCTGACCCTGGCAGCTGCTAGCTCAGCAAGTTCTAATGTTTATGCTTTTCACAAGTGATTATCTGCTGGGTCAGGAAATTAAATACGTGAAATAATGAAATCTTCTACTCTTTCCTGCTGGGATGATTTGGCCTTGTGTATGTGTTACTAGATAACACGCAGCTGTTGGGAAAGTGTTACAGGGGAACAAAGAAGTGTATTACAAGACTGAATCTGCTATTGTATTTGGACTAGCCTGGAACCTTGAAAAAGTAACTTTACAGAAAGACATTATGTCTGACCGGGTGGTGAGCAAGGCTGTATTGTTACCAGAGGAACATTTTTTTTAAATATACAGCATCAGCATTATTTTATGAATAGAATACTGTAAGCTAAAGTGATGTAGATGCCCTGTGACTGACCACGTCAGTAAGGTGGGCACAACTTGAATGTAAGTAACTATAAAAATTGTGTACTTCCTGTTTCATGTCAGACAAAATTCTGTACTTGTACGTTTTTTGCCTCCTGGTGTACACTAATAAACTTTTGAACCTGAACCTCCTGTGTATTGCTCTTTTATTTTATTTAACAGTTTGGTCCTTCTTAGCCAGAAATCCCTCAGACAGCTGCAGATCAGAGTCTACCGGTGGTCGAATACTGCACAGGAGAAGTTACCGAAACGGTTCTTCTTGGGTGAAAAGACCTCCGACTGAATTGTCGTTTAAAGAGGCTGGCCACTTTCTGATCTGTGGCCGAAGAGCGGATCCTGGATGGCTCAATACCGGAGGCTCAGGTAGGAAGACTTTTGCCTTTTTTCTGTTTTAGATCAGGGACTAGGTTACAGTAAATATTGTTGTCAAGATTTGTTATGCAGATCAGGGACAAGAGGAATTACTGTGTATTTGGTCATAGATCAGGGTAACAGAATAAGGTAGGCAGTTATTCTAGATAAACTGTGAAAGGAACCGAAATTTTGGTACCACGTGATAAGAAGGGTTACGTAACATTTTCTTTTAACATGGGAAATCAGTGCACTAAAACATTGCGAGATCCGCCCCTAACCGAAGACGCAAAATATATGCAATCACAACGTTCTGATAATGTTAGGTATTATACGAAGTGGGTTAACAAATATGAATTAGATGGTAAATTAGATAAAACTTCACTGGTTAAACTCCTTAAGCAACTTAAATCCGATGCGGCAGATCAGGCAAAAAAGCAACGCCAATTAGGCATTCCTCAGGCACACAGGTGGATTGAGGAAGCAAACCGTAGGGAACAAAAGACTAAAAATTCAAAAGCATTATTTTTAGATAAAGAAGATAATAACATAGCAATAGCAACGGCTCCTCCTCCCCTGCCCCCTCCATTGCCTTTTCCAGGATTTGAAGTGGGTGGACAGGGTGGTCCGCCTCCGCATTATCCTGAGGTTTCAGCGAAACCACAACCATTTGTTAGAGATACTATTGAAACTAGGTCCCGAACACGTAAAACACATGGGGACGCAGAATCGTATCAAATAGAGAGAAACCTACAGGATGAGAATGAGGAAGAAATGTGTCCGCTTATAGAGGTCCCAAATCTTCAGGCAGGGCAGGACCCAACTCTCTTAGTATACAGGCCATGGACACCGGAGGATATCCGGAAAGCTACTGAGGGAATCCCCCATCCGAAAGTTAATTTTACAAAATTTTTAGAAGATTTGCAAGGCATGAGGTTGAGTTACCACTTGAATGGGGAGGAAGTAGAAAAAGTAGTCAGACAAATTATAGGTCCAGATTGGCACATGATTTGTGGCACCTGGAATCCTCGTAATGCAGAGTTTAAACCACTCCCACATAGTGACGCAGAACTAGACAATAGAGTGAAAGGTCTTACAGACCGAATCTCTGAGAAATGGAAACCTAGAGCTGACTGGACTTGCATTAACCAATGCATACAACAGGAAAATGAGACGGTAGATGGGTACTATGCTAGATTATTGGAATGTTTTAATAACCATAGTGGTATGACAGTTCCTGAAAATCAAGTGAATGATTCCTCGTATGAACAACAATTGAAGAATGCATTTTTAAAAGGTTGCATTGCACCTATCAGTAGCTTCATTACGAAGCATATGATAGATCATCGAACAAGTAGGCTACAAGCCTTACTTGAATATGCTAGGCATGCTGAAAGACATTTTAATAGCAAGAAGAAAAAGAAGGCGCAAGTCTTCACTGCTGAAGATGGAGCTGAAGTATTTGTGTTACAGTCAGGCAAAAAGGGAAAGAAAAATGCCTAGGGAAATAAACAGTCTGACAAACGGTCAGAAGATTTTGAAGAAAGGAAAAAGAGAGGTGAATGCTTTAAGTGCGGGAAGAAGGGACATCTAGCGAGGGATTGTAAACAGAATAAGAAGGTAATCACAGAAGACAAGTGAGATGAGGACTGACTATATGATGGTGAAGATACATCATGCAAAAGTCAGAAATCATCAGGAGAAGTCAATAAACAGAGGACAAATGTAAATGTGATAGAAGGAATAGAGGAAGTGCAAGTAGATATGGAGGATGAAGAAAGTGAAATTTGGGATTTAGCATTATTGAGCCTAGAGCTCTACTTAGCAGACACAAAACCGGAAGTTACACTTCTGGTGGAGGGAAGGGAAGTCAAATTCCTGTGTGACTCAGGAGCGTCACGGGCTCTGATACACCCCTCCAAGTTACCAGAACATTCTGAATCACCTGATTATATATTAGTGAAAGCTGCAAATGGACAGCTATACCGGGAACTACTCTCCCATGATATAGCAATAACTGACCCTGTTTCAGGTATGACTCAAAGAAGTAAGATTGTTGTTTCTGCAAAGTGTCCAGTGAACCTATTGGGTAGGGACCTTCTGCAGATATTTGGCATAGCAGTAGTTCCAACTGTGCAGGGTATGGAGGCACAGAGACAAATGGACACTTTTGTGGTGCGATCGGAGTGTGAAACTTTTTATTGGTACAGCCAGGACCTAGTTATGACTGGTCCAGGGGCAGTAACCGAGGAACTGATGAACGTAGCCATCAGTAAAGCCCCCTCCCTTGACACTGATCGACAGCATTTGTTACACTGTACTCTATACTACTGTACTACACCAGGACCTGATAGAGAATATGAGCAAGAATTGTTCAAAAATCGTGCAACTAGATTAGTATTACGTACTTTGTATTGGGATACTGAGGGGAACAGTGTGGTTTAGCTGTTCATTACCTCAAGAATTCCTTGCATTATATAGATCAAATCGATTGCCACATGTCAGCTTGACGAAGAACAAAAACGTAAAATGGGCAGAATTAGGAGAGAAGGTAACAAGATGGGAAAAACAGACTGACTTAGAATTGTCAGAACAGGGAATACAGAAACAAAAGTTGAATTGGTTGACGCAGACGCACCCGGCTGTACACTTGCAATCTAGCGAGGACAGCTGATTAGCATTTTTATTAGAAGAAGAAGAGAAAGCCTTATGTGAGATACCAACGACTCTTCGGTCAACAGGCAAGTCAGATGTAGGACTTATTCGAACAGCAGGACCAGTTACAATGACACCAAAGTCAGCATTTAGGCCACAGAAAAGACAATACCCTTTGAGGAAAGATGCAGAAATAGGAATCAAGCCTATAATAGCAGCATTGCTCAGGGAAGGAGTACTGGTAGAATCTCCTGATTCACCATGTAATACACCCCTATTTCCTGTTAAAAAAGCAAATGGGGAATGGCGGATGGTTCAAGATTTACAAGCTGTAAACAATGCAGTGATACCCAGAGCACCCACGGTGCCAGACCCACATACTTTGTTAAATGACTTAAAGCCCCAAAAGAAATATTTCTCTGTGGTAGATATCAGTAATGCTTTCTTTTCAATACCTATACATCCTGATAGTCAGTACTGGTTTGCATTTACATTTCAGGGTAAAAGGTATACCTATGCTCGACTACCACAGGGATATTGTGAGAGCCCAACAATATTTGCCAAGAAATGGCTAGCAACCTGGCAGGGTTTACCCAACCAGGAGGTAGTCAAATTCTACTTTACGTAGATGACATTTTGCTAGCAGCACCCACCCAGCAGCAATGCAGGGAAGATACTGCAGCGCTATTGAAATTCTTAGCAACACAAGGACACAAAGTGAACAAAAATAAGTTACAACTCTGGAAAAAGCAAGTTAGATACCTAGGATATGTGATATCCAATGAAGGTAGGATATTAGACGAGGATAGAAAGACAGCAATTTTACAAGCACCCAAACCAGCAACCAAGAAGAAAATGATGTCCTTCTTGGGGACAACTGATTTTTGTCGGAGTTGGATACCAAACTATGCTTTAGAATCTGCTCCACTGACTGACTTGATATATAAAACACCAATGGCAGCACAAGATTTATTACAATGGACACCTGAAGCAGAAATGGCTTTCTGCAGATTGAAGCAGTTGATAGCTTCTTCATTAGTTTTAGGACTCCCCAAATTATCATAAACGGTTCTTTCAGACCATAGACTGTAAGCAAGGATATATGACGTCAGTGCTGACGCAACAACATGGGGATAAGCAACGCCCCATAGCCTATTATTCATCACAGTTAGACCCAGTGGCACAATCTTTGCCTTGGCCTCGGCCTCAGTGGTATTATTCCACCCTCTCACATTGAGAGTGCCTCATGCAGTCGTGATAATATTACTGCAAGAAAAAGTAGCATATCTCTCTCCTGCTAGACATCTTTCATGTATGACTATACTGCTGAGCCAACCTCATATGACAATTGAATGATGTATGAAATTAAATCCATCAACATTACTCCCAACTCCTGCAGATGGCACACCGCACAGCTGCCTGCAGGAAATTGAACAGTTAACCTTGCCTAGACAAGATCTCACAGATATGCCCTTGGATGATGCCGAGGTGACATATTACGTGGACGGCTCATGCAGAAGGGGCCCTACAGGGAAGAATCTAGTGGGGTATGCAGTAGTTTCAGACACTGAAATTTTAGAAGCCCAACCCTTACCACATAACTTGTCTGCACAAGCAGCAGAATTGATAGCTTTAACACGAGCATGTACTTTAGCAAAAGACAAATGTGTAAACATATATACTGACAGTCAGTATGCTGTCTCTACAGTACATGTATTTGCAACAATGGAAAAATAGAGGAATGATAACATCTAGTGGAAAACCAATTAATCATGCGCAATTTATTTTGGAATTATTAGAATCTATCCAGTTGCCTACTAAAGTAGCTATTTGCAAATGTGTAGCTCATACAAAACAACAGGATGGGATTTCGAAAGGCAATGTGAGAGCTGATGCAGCTGCAAAGCAAGCGGCCTCAGACTCAGAAACTTTACTTTTGAATGAGGAATTACAACCCTCTGAGATTTTAGATTTAGACATGTTGAAAACAATGCAGACGCTTACTACAAAAGCAGAAAAACAAAAATGGGAAAAACAAGGCACAATTCTCGAAAATGGACTGTACATTTCCAAAGAGAAAAAAACAATATTGCCGTCTAATTTATTTAGATATGCAGCTTTGTTCAGCCATGGGCAGTGCCATGTCTCAACAGGGGGGATGGTACAGTTAGTAAACCGAATATTCCAAACATACGGATTCACAAATTATACAAAAAAAAAAATTGTGCAGCTTGTCATACTTGTAACAAGCACCATGCACAAGGGGCATTTAAACCTAAACAAGGAAGTTTTCCTATACCACCGTATCCATTCCATACTATTTGTATGGATTTCATAGAGTTGAACAAGTGTGAAGGGAAAAAATATTGCCTAGTCATTGTAGATATGTTTTCTAAATGGGTAGAAGCCTTTCCAACCAAAAATCCGGATGCAGCAACAGTGGCGAAAGCCCTGATAAAAGAAGTAATCCCTAGGTTTGGCATACCGGAAAGGATTTATAGTGACAATGGCACACATTTTGTTAACCAGACAATCAGGCAACTTGGAAGATTTTTCGGAATCTCCTTGAAAAATCATTGTGCCTACCACCCACAGTCTGCAGGACTGGTGGAAAGGTACAATGGGATCCTTAGGAATAAACTTAGGAAGTTAGTTAGTGAAACCCAGAAGAATTGGATATACTATTTGCCTTTAGCGCTGCTGAGTATGAGAACGGTTCCAAATGTGAAGGGTTTGACTCCCTTCGAAATGGTTTTTGGGAGAGCATATTATGTGCCTCAGTGGAAAGCTCTCATGCCTGCAGAGCAAGAACCTGACAGTTCATTAGCTAGTTATATGAGGAAACTGTTAACAAATAAATCTGTTTTGCAGTTTAACTCTTTTTCAGATAAAGAACAGACCAGACCGGTGGAAGCAGTTCTGGCTCCGGGAACTTGGGTGTGGTTAAAAGTGACGAAGAGGAAGAATTGGGCGAGTCCAAAGTGGGAAGGACCGTACCAGGTACTGTTGGCAACACCTACTGCAGTCAGAGTGGCTGAGAGGATGTCCTGGGTCCATTTGATACACTGCAAACCAGTAAAGAACTTTCAACTTGATAAAAACTTTGTGACTGATATACAACAAGGGCAAAATGGCCAAGAATAAAGCGAATAGAAATGCAGATCAACCCCAGAGATGTTGCATAATTATTTTGTTGAGTATGCATTTATTAACTATAATTGTGACAATTTTCCTCTCGTTGTGGTTTTTCCTACACACAACCTCACAAGTAAAAGTGGGAAGACGTGACGAAACATCTATAGACTGGCATCCAAATTATAACACATACCTAGCCATGAAACGTGTATATGCAGAGACTATGAACATTTCAAATTGCTGGGTTTGTACAGCTATACCAACAGCATATGGAGGACTGTTAATGTCCGCTGTCCCTCTGGGGATAAATGAGACTTGGGAAAATTTGCTTTTTGACACAGGGACTGTGAGATCACAGGACAAAATAGCTTTGTTTTTACCTGTCACACAAAAGAGAATGTATGTTTTTACTCTCCAGGTAGGGTGGAGCAATTGTAATATAACCATTACTTATAAATGTTACATTAAAGTTAGGAGTGGGGATACTGCCTGTAATACCAACTATGATTCATATCTGATTTCAATGAAAACAACATTGGGTGAGATACAACAAAATCCTGTTTTAATTAAACAGTTATCTATCATAGATAAGAAAATGTTTCATGCAGGGCTGGCACGTATTAGTACTAAAGTAGAAAATTGTTATTTTATTTGTGGGAAAAAAGTATGCAAATGGCTACCTGAGAATTGGTCCGGCAGTTGTTTTTTGGGTTATCTGGTTCCGGCCATAAGACGTACTGCAGAATTACCTTTGGGTAAGATACGAAACGTGAGAGAAGCAGTCCGAAAACCTGAAGGCCCAATCGAGAAACCTGTAAATCCAGTAGGATGGATCGAAGCTGGCTGGAAAGACCATAATACCATAAAGGACAAAAGCAAATTGACTCATATGGACTTGAGTGACAGTGTTATATCTTGGGCAGGAACATTCCCAGCATATGGAGCAGTCAAATCAATCTGGGAGTTGAGGAAGCTGTCGAAACTTCTCGAAGTAATGAGTAATGCAACTTTCTCTGCCCTAGAACTGGTGACTGATGAACTGAATGCAATGAGAACTGTTGTGCTACAAAATCGAATGGCTCTTGACTTCACCCTAGCGGCGAGAGGTGGTACATGCGCGCTTATCAAAGAAGAATGCTGTGCATTCATTCCGGACAACAGGCACGAAATTGATAACCACCTAGAGGTAATTCAGCAGGTATCAGCCATGACTGAACCAGGCCCAAACCCACTGACGGACTTCTTCTAGAATTTATTTGGGGGGTGGGGTTTCATCCTAATGAATATTCTGATTGCTATTTGTGTGGGTTTACTCCTATTAGGAGCATGTGTTTGTTGTGGAATTCCCTGCATAAAAAGATTAATCAAAGATTTTATTGATGTATCTGTTACTGAAACTTTGTACCAAGATATTGAGATTGAAAAATTAATCTCAGATGAAACTTTTTCTGAAGTATAGATCAAATGACTCACCTAGCTGAAAATCCTTAGTGGAAGAGGTTAGGAGACGAAATGACATTGTGCATACTTCAAAATAGAATAAAAAGTATTAATAGGAGGGAAAATGTTAGAGAAATATGTATTTGAATATATGTGAAGTGCTAGTTTAAAAGCAAAGTAGTATGTAATGCATTTTATCCTATTAATGATATAGCAAAAAGAATGAATTCATATGTAATTGCAAGAAGTTTTTGAAACTGCAGTGTGCCTTGTTGCAAGTTGGCCTCTGACCCTGGCAGCTGCTAGCTCAGCAAGTTCTAATGTTTATGCTTTTCACAAGTGATTATCTGCTGGGTCAGGAAATTAAATATGTGAAATAATGAAATCTTCTGCTCTTTCCTGCTGGGATGATTTGGCCTTGTGTATGTGTTACTAGATAACACACAGCTGTTGGGAAAGTGTTACAGGGGAACAAAGAAGTGTATTAGACGACAGAATCTGCTATTGTATTTGGACTAGCCTGGAACCTTGAAAAAGTAACTTTACAGAAAGACATTATGTCTGACCAGGTGGTGAGCAAGGCTGTATTGTTACCAGAGGAAAACTTTTTTTTTAAATATACAGCATCAGCATTATTTTACGAATAGAATACTGTAAGCTAAAGTGATGTAGATGCCCTGTGACTGACCACGTCAGTAAGGTGGGCACAACTTGAATGTAAGTAACTATAAAAATTGTGTACTTCCTGTTTCATGTCAGACAAAATTCTGTACTTGTACGTTTTTTGCCTCCTGGTGTACACTAGTAAACTTTTGAACCTGAACCTCCTGTGTATTGATCTTTTATTTTATTTAACAAAAAGCAATTGTAAAGTCCGGCCCCTAAGTCTTCTAAGAGTAGAAGCATGCAACAGGAATCCTTACATATGCAGTCAGAACATGAATACACTTTGCAAACATTTAACAAGATGCCTGGCAGATATACAATGATCAATCTCTACCTTCATAAAAGAAGGTAGAGATAACAAGCAGTCTGCAGTTAATACATTAGCTAGCTCTCAAAACATATAGGATTTCTGAACAGCAGTTTCAGCTCAGCACCACCAAATATCTCAGCAGTTAACAGTAATAACCAAATAAATCAGCAGTTAACAGTAATAATAAGAAGACAGTGATACATACTAGCTCTAATATACATGTGGCACTGCTCTACATACTTGTTGTGCATGCACAACTAATAGAGGGGTAGGGAAGCTAAAGCAACTACAGGATGGAAAATGAATTGTGAGTTAGGCAGTTTACAGATGGTTTAAAGATGGCACCTTAGGAGGGGACTGACTAATGAAGATAATCAGGGGGTGGGGGTGGGAGTAGCAGACAGGGTGAATGGAATAGAGAGCAGCGAGAACAGGATTAACCAGGAAATTATGAGTTCCTCCCCCACAGGGAGTATATATTGTTGGTTGGTTATGAGTTTGGCTACTTTATTGAAGTATTGTTCTCGTTGAGCCAACAGAGAGAAGCTAAGATTGATAAGGCTAGGAGAAGCATGTAATACGGTGGCCAGTAGAAAAGAAGTGGTTATGTTTTGTCTAGCAGAGTGAATAAGGTAATGTTTTACTCTATACAGACACCTAGCTTTTGGTGCAATTTTTTTATGGCTTGATGAAAGTGAAGATCAAATTTCTGGTGGTTATATACAATCACACCTTTTTTTTTTACAATTAATTACTTCTAAGATTCACTATTTCAAAATAATGCCATCAGACTATAATGCCTACACACTTTAATTATCAACAAATTACAAGATATTATCACTAATCTTTAGAACTCCAGCATATCTAATAAGACAAGATGACTTCAAATCTTGGTTGAAAAATTAAACTGACATCTTCATGGAAAATAATAATAAATGAGTTATAAGAAAAGTAATGATTTGGGATTCACTAAATGCATATATTTATGGCAAAGTGCTAACATCATACATGAGAAAAATCAAACAATATGGTATGGAGCTACTAGAGATACAAATAAGCTACATAAAGTTAAGAGAGTGCTTCAAATGTTGAATGAATCTTTTCTGTCAATAATAAACTCTAAGTATTTACTAACAAAATATACTCTCTCACAAAACCAATTTAACCTTGGAAAAATTAAAATACTCCTCATATTCAATGATGCCCAGAAGAATGTGCAATTTAATTAGGAGGTCTAAATGCACAACCAGATCTAGTCATACAATAGACATTAGGAGTACAAAAGATAACAAGCCTCAATCAGAAACTGAAGAAATACTAAATTAATTTAGAAACTATTATAATAAATTGAATCAATCGAGACATGATCACAGTACCAGTGATCAACATTTCAAGAATTTCACTAATAATGTAGATATAGTAAAAAAAATAACTTCAATATAGCAAACATTCCAGCAATGGATAAAAAACAAAACTAACAAACATACCTAAGCAAAACTTAATGAAATTAAATATCTTAAGAATAGCAAATCTCCTGGCATTCATGGGATAATATCACAGATATACATTTCCCCCTTAAAACTAATCAATTTCTTTCACAAGACATTAGTAGACAAACAAAGATTCTAACCTTTTGAAAATACTCAATCACCACAATCTTGAACGAAAATACTCACTCTGCATACAGACCCACTTCACTTCTAAACACTGATTACAAAATATCCATGTCCCATTAGTACAGATATAATGAAAAACTCATGTCACATGTAACAAAAATATCTCATCAGTTTGATAACTAGAACACAAATGCAAATAATAATAATAAAAGAATCTTAACTATAACCTATCTAATTAATAACAATAAGTAAAACTTAACACTTATTAGTCTTGACATTGAAACAGATTATGACAACTGGTTGGGATATTTTATTAAAAGTTTTAGATTTTTATGGCTTACCAGAGGAGATCAGTGTGCCAGTCAAAATGTATATTATGGAAATAAAGCTTATGTAAAATTAGGTGCATTCTTATTTGATCCAACAGAAATAAAGATATGAAGCAAGGCTGTCCTCTTTCCTCTACTTTGTTTGCAAAGATCACTGAAATAGTTAGTATCAGCAATTAGAATGAATATAAATATTTCTGGAATACAGGTAGGTGAAAAGAATATATCAAAAATAATGCTATTTGCTGGGGATACAATGCTACAACTCGCAGAAATAAACACTACTTGAATCCCAAAGAAGAATTCAAAATTTTGAAGTAATTTCTGGCCTTCATTTTAACAACAAAACTAAATTTACAAATGTTAATAACAACCAGAGCACTAATACATGATTAAAAACTAAACTAGGAAAGGAAGCACAGGGCTAGAGTATATCGGAATCATTCTAAAAAAGAACAGGGAAGAACCTATTGATAGGAATTTTGGGAAATTTTAGATGATATAAACATACTGACAGAAAAACTAGAACAAACAAAGCTACAATTTTGAAGGACATCTCAAATTTAAAAAAATATTACTCCCAAAATATTGTATGTGGTTCAAACACATGCCTTGATTTCCTAAAAACAATTCATAATGTTAACATTTTGTATTTCATTAGCACCCTCCCACCAAAAAATACCCCACAAATCATGCATGGGCAGCTTCCCTTAAAGTTATAGTACAGTGGACAGATAACAGTCCAGTAGAGGGAGTTGCCCTCATTACTATTTAATTTAAAAAATTAAAATATCTTCTAGAGAGGTTAACAGACAATTTTATGTGGCTAGTGGTTTGTAATTACATACAATATAAATGTATACATGACGACAATGTCTTCATGTGTGAATAATATCTTTAAAAAAATTCATAAAATTATTAAGGGCGATACAAACACAAAAATGGTTTAATTTGATCACACTTTTTTATTTCAAAAGGGGTAATAAAGAGTTGAAATGTATTTTATATGTTCTTATATTTATATTATATGTAAAGCCCTGTACTGTATAAAGCACCTGCAACAAGTGGGAGAGATCTCAGAGGTTTCTAACAAAGAAGATCAAGGGACTCCAGTGTGTGGCTTACATAGACCGACTAAAGTCCCTGGCTATACTGTGACAACTAGTTAGGATATTTTATTCAAAGTTTTGGATTTTTATGGCTTACCAGAGGAGATGAGTGTGCCAATCAAAATGTATATTATGGAAATAAAGCTTATGTAAAATTAGGTGCATTCTTATTTGATCCAACAGAAATAAAGATACAAAGCAAGGCTGTCCTCTTTCCTCTACTTTCTTTGCATGCATTTATGCCTGGCTTACAGTGCAATCTCAGACCCAAACCTAATGAAATTGTTGCATATCCATAAATAAAAACGGGACTAGGGCTACCCATTCCAGGGACCTAAATATGTCCTGTAACTTAAATCGGACATGCTGGAGGGACAGATTTGTCTCCCAGCGACTGCCACATCTTTGGAACAGGCTACCAATTCATGTGAAACAGCACCTCTATGATACTGTTCAAGAGAAAACTGGACGAGTGGGTGGGGCACCATAAATTCTTAGCAGGGATAGCACCCACAGCCCTCCTGGACAAAGACAGTCATTACTAAATGCAGTCTTGGGTTTTGATTAGCATTTCTATGGTACTGCATTGGGATGAAATGGCTAGGCTTGAAATGACCTCTGGGTTGATAGCCTAGTAATCTTGTATGATCCTATGTGCCAAAAAAAAGGTTTTTCGGTTGGTAAAATTGTTTCCAAGACAAACACATAAATCAATGGAAAAATCTTTTAACAAAAAATTCATTACATTTTAATGGCTGGGTAGTGATTCAATTAATTAGAAGTTATGCTCAAGACAAATGTTATGCAAAGACAAAACTATCATAATGACATCCCCAGAAATCTTGGTTACTTATATCAGACAGTACATAGTAACAAAACATTTTCATTTATTCTAATACATATGATTATATTTAATCATAATAGGGATTGAAAATGAAGAAAAAATATCATACAAAGATTAAACAACATATGCTAAACTCTGCTGGAAGAAGATTGTTAGGTTCAGTAATAGAAAGTATATACCTATAGCATTTTTACATCAACCCTACCATATTCCAGATAAAATAGCAAATATAAACAAAGATAACTGGTTAATTTGCTGGTGATGTAATTTTGAATTCAGGGCTAACTGGGGACATATATTGTAGGAATGTGCAAACCTTAAAGAATATTTGGGGAAAGTTCAGGTCATTATGGACAATTTTCTTTTACAAAAAAAAAAAAAAATAAAACAAAATTGATACTATTCAATTTGCCCATCCCTTAAAATATGAAGAAAGCTCAGTGTTATTATTTCAGGACTATTCTAGCCAATGAAAGAAAATCCATTACAATAAACTGAAAAGAAAAGTTCAGCTCCTTCTATTACATTATTTTTTGCATTTACTGGAAGTGATAACAAATGAAACTGAAATCATAAAGCAAAGAACAAAACCTAAGAACACAATTTTCAATTCATGGTCTGAATTACAAAGATTGGTAGTGTCAATGAAGTCAAATAACTCATAGTCACTAGACAAAGCTTCATACTAAATATTATTATAAACTATATAAAATAATATATGACAGAAAATCAGTGAAGCCTTCATACAATTTATATGCATTGACTGTAAATATTGCACATAGCTGATCTGTTTGCATCCAAATGTCATTATATGCTTGAAAAAGATGTGAAAGTTGTCAATATGATTTAGTTCACAAAATGTTTTCTTTTCATTTACGATTCCAAGATTATGTCTTTATTTTTTATATATGATGCAACTAATACACTAATTTAAAAATATCTCAAAATTGTAAATATACATATACACAAAAAAGCTTTTTTGAAGGGAGGTTTGTCTCCCTGCACCCTCCTCCAAATGTGGTGGACTTCACTCTCTCACACTCTCTCTTTCATGTATGTACCAAATGTACACTAACACACAGGGAAAGTGAAATATCTCACTGCGACACATCCAATCCTGTACAGGTTTCTATGAGTCATTATCAAACAAATAGAAAGAAAACACAAATGTATAAACTGCATTCCTTGTTGGAGTATTATACCTCTTGTTTTGCATCACAAATAAGGTAATTTATTTGTAAGAAAAAACTGTTATCGGGGGAAGCAATCCAGGTTATAAAATGTTACTGAACTGAAGGTAAATTCAATGGGCACAGACAAGGGCAATGTGCAAATGCTGCCAGTAATCGTAATCTAATCTCTTCCAGCAGCTTAGGTGTTAGATGTCTGGCCTGACAGATGTAGGACCAAGCAGACAGAGTTTACCTTTTCCTCCTTCAGAGGAAGGCTGGGCTTTTGCAGTGCCTGGTACAGGCCTGACAGCAGTAAGGGGCAATATGGCAGAAATGTATAGACAACTGGTGAGATGCACGCAGATGCTCATGTTGTAGAGTATATGAATGTTAACTCCTGACCCTGGGTTTCACATCAGTCCATGCCAACATTTTAAAATACGCAAAAATGGAAAGTACAATAAAAAGCTTTAATTTGCAATGCAGCTGTTAATAGGATCTCCCCCAAGTTCCCGGTTTGGACCTCCACCCAAGAGGGTTTAACGTTGCAATAATGACAAGAACTTACCTTAATCAAATTTGGGTTTATAGAACAGTAGTGTTGCGTTAGGAGACTTGGAATGATGGTATGGTAGTGGTGTGAGAAAATGATGACTCAATAAACAACATAATGTGCATAGTGGATTTCTAATCATTGAAAATAAAGTGAAATAATTTTAATTCTACACATAGCTATTACTTCTCATTATCAAGTATCACAGAACAGTGCTCATCTGAGAATGAGAAACTACAGTTGTGCAAATAAATTTACCTTAACACAGTAGATATTCTAATAGATCATTGTTGCAGAAGCCTAAACTATTTGGGTTATATTCTTGCCTAGGATATGACCAATCTGGCAGCGGCTCAGCACAGCCATATGAAAAGGCAGTTTGGGCACCCAACGCTTCACAGCTTGATTGAGATGGTGAGATGGCTACTGCTACTGTTCTATTATAACATCTAATGTTATGGTAAGTTGACTTACATAAGTGTACTATGTTCAACATTTAGATCACTGTTGCAGTAGCCTACGCGATTAGGGGAAGATTACCACAGTTTAGAATTATATAGGGAGGAGGAAGGAATTCAGGAATCCATAAGTCCCTGCAGAATGACTCTAGCAAGGCCTATTCTGTAATGATGTGTGGAAGTATGCAGAGAGGAGAAAGTTGCTGCCTATAGAACACTTGAGTCCTCTCCTTTCCAAAAAGCAACAGATGAAGCCAAAGACCTGGTATAATGGGCCCTAACTCATCATGGAAGCGCCTTACTTTGGTAAGCATAGCAAAAAGAGCATGAGACAACCATCTCAAAAATGTCTGCTCTGACAACGGCTGTCTTTTCTCTTACCCTCTTAAGAGCCAAAAAGCTGATCAGCTTTCCTGAAGGCTTTAGTTTAATCCAAGCAGTATCTGAGCTGCCTGTGGACATCCAGAATATGTAAAATTCTTTCTCCCTTGTTTTTATTCTCTAGATAGAATATAGGGAGATTAACAGTCTGTCTTAAAGTAAACTCTGAGACCACTTTAGGCATAACATAGTATCAGTTCTCAAAGAAATCCTGTCCTTATGGAAATAAAATGATGCTGGCTCACCTTAAGAGCCTGTAACTCAAACACTCTTCTTTCAGATATCAAAGAAATGAGTAAAACAGTTCTCCATGTTAAGAACCTCAATTCAGCCTGATGAGCTGGTCCAAATGGAAGTGCAAGTTTTGAAGCACAAAGTTAAGATCCCAAAGAGAAGCTACCTGTTTTCCAGGAGGACATATGTGCAAAACTCACTCCAAAAACTGCTTGACTTGAGAACAGGTGGGAAGGTCTAACGGCAGACAAGCAGATATGGCTAAAATCTGACCCTTGACAGAAATATAGGCGTAAGAAAGGCCAGAGGATAATATCAACACAAATATGGACCTTGAAAGCATACTGGTTGTTAACATGGTACCAAACAGAAAATCTTTTTCACTTACACACGTATGATATTTTAGTAGCAGTTTTTTCACCTCTTAGTACCTGCTGCGCATCCTCAGAAAAAAAGGTACTTAAAAGTTATCAAAATTCTATCATCTAGGTATATCAAACAACCCCTGTCTTGTGTGAGTAATTGTGGTAATTGCCCTTGGCCAATTTCAATAGAAGGGAGAATCACTGCTGCCTGGGTCAAAAGTGAGTCACCATCACAATCTTTGGAGAGTCCCTAAAAATCTTTAGCTGGACCCCGTGAATCAACTGAAAGGGAGGAACAGAATGCAGGAACATTTCTGTCCATGTGAATGAAAAAACATCTGCTTTCCAAGTCTCTTCTCAAGAAATCATTTAGCAGAATTATTTTTAACTACATGTTTTGGAAGGAGGCAAACAAATTATTTGATATGTTCCTCACAGTTGGATCAATTTCAGGAAGACCCCCTGGTTGTACTTTCAATTCATGAGAGCCTGTTCTCATCTTGCTCAGCTTGTCTGCTACAATATTTAGCTGTAATGGAATGTATGAAGCCTGAAGAGTCAGACTAAGCTGAGTTGCTAATTTCCAGGCAATCATACCGAGGCTGCAAAGGGGATAAAATCCGGTACCCTCCTTATTTACTTGTGTACCCCATTACTGTGGTATTCTGTGTGATAACTTGCAGAGGTCCTGGAAAACAAAGATAATTTACGGTATTTAAAGCACTGATGACTGCCAACATCTCTGTTACTGTAGTTTTTCAAACGTTGTGCTTGAATGTTATGACTTTATTATGTCTGTTAAATTCTCATTCTGACAAACTAACATGCTGTTTTCATATTTGTGTTAGAATGCTATAACTTTATTATAGCTGTCTAGTTTTTCATTCTGCTAACCATTATAGCTGTCTAGTTTTTCATTCTGCTAACCATATATATCTGGAGCTTTTCTCCCTGGGCCTCTGCTGAAAATGGCTATTTCATGACCCAGTCTGACTTTCCCAGTAAACAAATGCCAAATAAATAAATCTTTTTCATATTTGTGTGCTTTATTTTGTCCTGGGAATCAACAGACCTTGCACTTTGACTCCTTTTGAATCTGCCCCACCAAGAAAAGTCTGAAGCATCTGTTGTGGTAGACTGAGTAGG